>NC_090924.1:98321643-98624686 GCF_040938575.1 Ambystoma mexicanum
GATGATGTTTGGGGGTTTAGTTCCCTTCTGTACAGTGTACTGCTCCTTGTGGGGTTGCTTCTGTTAATTTTCAGTGTGTTTATTTATCTGTACACTATGAACATTAAATTAACGAACAGCAGCAGCCCCCTTCCCTCCTCTGCATGCAATGGTAGTGTTATGGCCCTTGGGGAAAGAGGGCGAGCCTTGCCATTCAGTGCCAGTCTCTACTCCAGGCTTCTAGTCAGACGTCTCCTCTTCTCTTCTTCCCCGCTCAGCCCACTATTCACTTTGCCGCCCTTATGCTACTCCGCATCCTTTACTCCTCCCCCAATTTCATAAGGGAACTCAATACGGGCTGGATCTCTGTGCAAAACTGGCCCATCTTTAAGTTCCTCCTTCTGTTTAAAAAAAAAGTACGGGATGCCCCTGCCTTCCTAGACAACTCTGTGTTCTGATACACTCCTGACTAAAGTATTTAATCTCAAGCGTGCCTCAACCTCTCCAGGCCTGCACACCAGCATTGCGCTAAATCTAGTTTCCGCTCCTCCCATATTACTCTCCACCACTGGAATGTGCCCCTTTGAAATTGAAAAAAAAAGTACCTCAACTCAGGGCTTTAAGAGTGTCATAAAAAAGAACTTCCGACCATTTGAAGGAGCTCCCAAGACCTACACCAGCATGTTCTAACCATTATCTTTTATCTGTTCCCGACTGTACATAAATGAAAAACAAAGCTGTTAGTGCATTAATATACAGAAAGTAAATGTCCATACTTATATGATGCCCCGCCCCTCTTCTCATAGTCCACCTTCTTGATGCTTTATCTATGCTTCACTGCACAAGAAAGCAGCAGGAAGCCAGATTTGTCTTTGGTTTGTTGCTTCTTTAATACAGTGCTCCTGCTCGAAGGACTCATACCCAAGAGAAATACATGCAAATTAAAAACAAACTGGGGATTGTTGGTCAGTCTTAGCTCGCAAAGGGAATTTTGGCAATTGCATTTCTGAATGTAACATTAACACTTATGTACTAGACTTATCAGAGGCCATTTGCCTGTTACTGTTGTCTCTTGCGGCAGCCTTTTACTTCCAAAGCAGGAAATATTATCATTCTCTTGCTCACAATAAAGAAGTAAAAAAACAGAGAGGGCAAATGGATGTGAACTGGATATCCCAGCCCTTTGATGAGTAGCAATTACCCTTGAGGTGGATGGGGATGCAGATTGTATTCATACATCAATAATCAAAATGACTCCGGTAGTTTGGCAAAAGGAAATCTGTTTTAATATCAGTTATCCAAAACAGGGAGTACAACGAACATCAGCACTAGCTTGATCCTCTTACACAACGAATCTTACAAGAAATTGAGGTTTTCTTAAGCAAAATCATAATGAGTGACGTGTTGACCTGCGTCATTACCAACGTCATCCTACGATGCAATCTACAAAAACCTATTAAAGGAAGTGATAGGCTCTAAGTGAATATCTTTTTTTTAAAACATTTTTATTAGTTTTTTTCAAACAAACAATACAAACCAAACTTGCAGTGCGTACAATAACATTTCAGTTATACATCACGTAACCGTATTCACTGATTCCCTTATCCCACCCCCCCGTTCGAGCCTATAACATCTCACTTTGTGTTCCTGCATCTTGTGGTAGGGTATCTCCTTCCGTTGGTTCCATTGGGTCTGGCAATGACCCAAACAACTCTGCTACTAATAATTGGCTCTAAGTGAATATCTAAGTATAAGTTCCATATCAGTATAGAACAGTGAAGGAAAGTGATAGGGTACATAACATCAGGTGGGACAAATAAGTCCTCTCCTTAAAATGGCAACTATGAACGTGACTAAATACACAACATCCCAATGGCTACACAAACTATAGGACCCTTAATTACGCAGGCCTCTACAATTGGTTGGCTTCTAACCCCCGTCAGTACTTTTCCACCTATGCCTAGCAGCTTGCAGACTGAACATCTGTCAGGAAACTAATTTGGCCCCGGCCCCGACACTTGGGGAAAACCAGAACTCATATACGGACCAGGTTTCCACTCGCTAGTTCCTCCCCTCGTTCGCACTCTCAGGTAACTGTGCCATGTAATTCTAAGTCCATGAACATCCGCCGTGTAGCAGTTAGACTGCGCTGGAAGTTACCATGGAAACAAGGTCCTTCCACGTTCCTTCAGTCATGTGTCTTTTCACGTTAAGCCTTGTTTCCCCCTGTCACATGATCTATGGTTCCTACTTATGCCCCGCCCATCCTTGAATCACTGCTTCTGAATTTGTTTTCTACGGCCATTGAAACTTTGGAACTGCTTTCTTGGTTATCAACCCGGCTACGTCCTACGGAAATTCCTTGCCTTGCTCCCTGTCTGTCTGGTTACGAAAACCCACTTACGACCCTTGGAAGGCCTTTTGACCTGCTATGCCTGCTGATTCTGTACTTCATTCTGCCTGCACGGATACTGACTCGGAACCCTCGACCATTCTTCCTGTTCGCTCAGTGTTGTGCTCATTCAATCATTCGATCACTGCCTTTGCAATCCTTTACCTTGAGACTGTCTCCATCGCGTGTACCTGGACTGCCTTCAGGAATACTTAGGCGTCCGCGTGCCGACGGGTGTTAGGAGGAGCATTTCTTTACCTCACTAGAACTTGGACTTTTTTCCTGGGAACTCTGCTAGGCGTCCTCGTGCCGGCGGGTGTTAGGTGGATTTTCTCCCTTCCATCGACCTGGGACTGCCTTTTGGGAACTTGCTAGGCGTCCTCGTGTCGGCGGGTGTTAGGAGGAGCATGTCTTCACTCCATTGGTGCAAGGACTGTGTAACAGCGGGTAGGTTTTCCCATCTTCCATTCCACTCAAAACCGACTTCGATCAGCAGACCACACTCTTGGACACATGGTAAGAAGTTTTGTCTTGTTTTTTCATGATGTTCGTGACCCTGCTACTCTTCTTGGTTAATTAAACCCACTCATTATACTGTTATCCACTTCACAGGATATGCCTGTTTACTTATCATCAGGAACACTGATCTAGTACTGGAACGTTATCTGCTAGTCCAAAGGTACTTTTTCCTTGATCTTGCCTTGTCGTTTGTTCATGTGCATTCATTGGTATTCATTTTGACCTTCCTTTGCAGGTCAGTGGTATCCTGTGGCGTCCATCCATCTTTGGGTCAATTAACTCCTCAGGCGATTGTTTTTACATCCCTGAGGGGTACTTTGGCAGAAAGAACTCATCGACTACACGACGGGTTCAACTGCTGGAGCAGAACTCCAACCAGGAATACTACAGAGTTCTGAGAACATCCAGGTGCAGGTGAGCTTTTCTTAATACTAGCTTCCTACCGATTAGCAAATCAATCAATCATCACCTGAATGGTCCAGCGTCAATTAGATTAACTATTAGGGTACCTGGCAAAGCCCTGAAACGCTCTGCTGTGCAGCCCAAGACGAACACTTGAATTTATGCAAGTATTGTCACATATGGACAGTCTGGGTTCACAGCCGCTATCAAGAGTGGGTGTCTCCACCATTACCATTATAGATGACACCACTTACCGCCTGAGGTATACACTTGTTTCCTCATCGGCCAATCTAATACCGTCCAGATATCTATACCTATAATGGATATTTCCACTTACCCGTGCACTGCATAAGTCTTCGGTAAGAATTATGCTCCACACTCACACAGAGCATCTCCCCCTATTCTAATTAAGCATCCGTTGGGAGCTCAGTGAATCATTATTTTATTTACATTCGAGGTCACCCCTTTACTTATCATACTCCATTTGTTATTTATAGATAGGGATCTCGGGACCATAATTCACTCCATCACATGTCCTGATGAAGGCCTGCTTACAAAGCTGCGTCCTACAGCTCTCGTCTAGGCCGAAACACCATTGTGTCGATGATTACACCATCTGAACACTGCACAGTTCATGCACTGTTTTTTGTTCTTTTTGTTATATGTCCATAAAATTGGGTTTATGTTCATTTTGTAACTGCACAATTGAAATTATTGACCAATACTAGCAGTTTTTGTTTGTTATTCATTGAAATCCAGTCATTTCTACTGGATTATACTCACTTGTATTGTTTTTTGAATATCCTTGGGTGCTCTATCCCCACTTTTATCATGATTCAGATGTTATTAAATACATTCAGTTAAAAAATGCACCGTTATTGACTGTCATATTTGTCAAAATGTTGGATTGGTGTGACCTCTCACCCTGAAATTTGGTTTTGTTTAATCAATTAGGGCTTTGACTCCTGGCCTTGAGTTTGTACTGTGTGCTGAGAAATTGCAAGGGGTGTGGGCACACACTGCCCTTGTGAGTAGGTGTGACCACCTGGTTCTTACAACTTCAGCCTTCCACGTGACTGGAGACCATGGAATCAAGCCTTTTAGTGTATTAAAATACTACTTTCTAATAGACCTCTGACGTCTTTTGTTTTGCTCAAGCCGCCTGTACAGGAGTTTCTGTTCTTTCACACAAATTGTATCCAATGTCAGTTCACTCCATGTTGATAAGATATTGGCTTCTTGGCTCATCCAACTCCTACTGCTGGGATTCATTTTGTAATTCAATTTGTTTTTTTAATTGCGACACAATGCCAAGGTGACTCTCTAAACTGAGGCAAAAACACCAAAGTACATCCAGACTGACATACCTTTATTTTAAAGTCAGCATGGCAAGGAAAAAGGAACAGAAAACAACGTGTTTCGCGGTACACAAACCACTTGGTCACATAGAAAAGTGGAAACATAGACAAGGTGACTATAAAAAGTCTCATACATCTCTATCCACAACACTCCGGATGGAGTGTCTCCATAGAAGTTAAATGCTTATGTGATTCCTCAATGGCAGACATTTTTACACATGCAAAAGACTGCACAGTTGCTATAGGCTATTTAAAACATGTAAATCATATTGTGAACACACAACTTAATTGCATTGCAGTTTGCATTTTCACAAGCTAAATACAAAGCTTGTGTGAGCAGTTTAGTTACCAGAAAAAGTTAATACATAATGCAACACATTTCCCAAAATGTGTGCATGCCTTTCATGTTAACGTGATTATGTGTCTTCAATTGTTACCCAAAAATATAAGGGCAGTGGAACGCTTTAATCTGCTATCCAGAATTACTGCTAATGAAAAAGATGGAATACCATCTAAGCAGTTAAGCACGTAATGCAGCGCTGCCCATAAAACTGCTGCAATGTGTGAACGGTATGGGCTTTAGTAGCCATGATATATATCCTCACAGCAATATTGCTGACCATTCACATAATTAAAATAAAAAAGGACTCTTTACTAGCATCAAAGGATAAACTGCCTGGTGCGTTGCTAGAATGGACTGTCAACCAACTACCTTGTGAAAATATGCAAAGCAGCATTTTCCAGGTTATAATACTCCGAGTTTGTAGTAGCCTATAAAGTGCATAGTGCATTTAAACTATAAAGTGCTTAGTGCATGTAAACATCTAGTTGGTAGTAAACAGTGGACTTGTGCAAGATCGCAAAAAGGAGATGCCTGTCTCCCTATTGCACCTGAGTTCCAGTCCTTAAAACAATGTTAACAAGAGCAGCATAATTCCACGTTAGTCATTAATATGTGCAAAGAAAGCCAATGTATATTATGGAATCTAAAAAGAGTAGTTGTTAAAAAAACAGAGGAGAAAGGGGAATACCTGTTGTGAATGTCCCAGTATGTTTCGAGCCTTTATGCACTTCCAAAGGAACATAAATAGAAAATAAAATCAGACACGAAACAATATGCCCAAATTCTAAAATCTAAGCATGATAATTTCCTCTGATATGATGGGAGTATAACAAAGATGTCAGTGTCAAATGATCACTATAAACCAACCTAAGATGTGAATCGAAAAGGTTACCCCTATTCATAAACAGTGCGATCGTAAGCAAACCCACAAACCAGAAGAAACCTATATGGCCTAAGGCAATTAGAGACTCAGCCATAGGAAAAGGAAACAAATTGTAAAAAGAGAAAGTAAGTGAGAGATAAAGTGGAAGTGAAAAAATACAAGTTGTAAATGTAACCTAATGACGTGACCTCAAAACTACTAAAACAAACGCTTCAACCAGAGTTAATGTGTGCAGCTAAACATCAAACTATACACTAAATCTGATGGACTGGAAAAAAAACTGAAAAGACACGAGAAAATTGCTAGAACGGGGGAGAAGGAATTAATTAATAATATCACAGGAGAGAAGGCATTCACAAAACTGCATCACATGGAAGGAAGAACATCTATATTGTTAAAAATGATCTTATCACTAAAAAAGTTCATCGTAATTAAGTTCCTAAAAAGGTATAGAGTTCTTCATCTAAGTTGTGACCTCTTAGTTTTTTAGTTTCTAGATCCAGGATGCATTTCTTTTCCAATTGTCTCAATGCCAATTCTCTGTTTCCACCCCTTGGATGTTTGGCTATGGTGTGACTACCAAAAAATGTAAAGCCATCCAATTTTCCATTGAGTACTTCTTTAAAATGCACAGCCATAGGGTAGGTTGCATCCACATTCCTAATGGCCCGAATGTGCTGGAGCATACGCAGCATGAGTCTTCCTATGGTACTGCCAACGTACCACTTGTCACAGGGACATGTGAGCACATAAACCACATACTCAATGTCACAGGTGATTCGTGATGCGATGGAAATACTCTTGGCCATAGTTGGAGACATCTCTGGCATACTGGCAGGCCTTGCATTTCCTTCACTTGTGAAAGCCTGCAGTCGGTGTGTGGAGCCAAGTTGAGCCTGTAGATGGAGAAGATGGACTCATAAAGCTAGAGACAAGATTATCCTTGAGGGAGACAGAGCGTCGAAATGTAATGTTCATCTTGTCTCCCAGAATCATCCCCAAATGTTCATCCAGCTGTAGGACATGCCAATGTTTGCACATGATCTGTCGTATATGCTGGGAATTAGTGCCATAAGTGAGAATAAGTCGAGTCTCACTTTTGCACTCGTCTGATGGTAACAGCACTTTAGTTGTTAAAAGTGAGGAGCGATCCTGGTCCCTGGCTTTATGGTAGGCTAGTTCAAGTATACGTTTAGGGTATCCACACTGTTTAAATTTGAGGGCCATATATGCACATTCTGCATCAGATGTCTCCAGCTTAGAACATTTCCTTCTAATACGAATAAATTCACTATACATTATGGACCATTATAGGGAGGTGGGATGATTGCTTTTAGCGTGAAACGGTATATTTGAACTTGTCGGTTTACGATAAAGTTCTGTGATAAGTTCTTCCTGAGCCACCTTGACAAGAATATCAAGATACACGATAACAGTCTTGTTGTGGCTCTCTGTAAACTGAAGATTTAATTCCTTGGTATTCAGTTTCTTAACAAATTCTAACCACTCTGAGCTTGTGCCGTCCCAGATAATGAATAAATCATCTATATACCGCAACCAGAGTATTATTTTAGCTGTATAGAAATTGTTCTCTGTGCCCCAAACAGCAAACTTTTCCCACCATCCCATAAACAAGTTGGCGTAAGGAGGAGCAAATGTGGTCCGCATGGCTGTGCCCTGAATCTGCACATAAAATTCTCTGTTGAATAAGAAGCAAATGTTTGTCAGACAAAGATTAATCATGTCCAATATCATATGACTGTGTGATAAAAAGTTCATAGACCTTGTGTGAAGAAAATATTCACATGCCCGCAGGCCATCATTATGTCTTATGGAGGAATACAGGGATACTAGATCTAAGGTGGTGAGCAAGTATGTGGGTTCCCAAGTGATGCCGTCAATTTTATTCAGAAAGTCTTTGGTGTCTCTCAAATAAGATGGAAGTGTGGTCCCAAAGGACACCAAGGTCTCATCAACACATTTCAAGGTGTTCTCATACAATGCCCCACAGAGTGTCACAATGGGACGTCGTGGGGGTTCCTCATGCTCTTGTGCACTTTGGGCAAAAAGTAGATGGTAGGCATAACAGGGAATCTCGGGTGTAAGTACTTGCACATATAATCCTCTAGTAGCCCCTTATCTTTGTATGTGTTGAGCAAGTCAAAAAGTTTCATAGACATACCTGCGGTGGGATCTTCTTCCAATTTGGCATAGCAGGAATGATCATTCAGTTGTCTTGCGGCCTCCTTGATGTAATCGACACTGTTCATCACAACAATATTCATGCCCTGGTCTGAGGGTTTGATGATACAGTGAGATAAAGTACTGAGATCTTTCAGAATACTTAGTTCATGACGGGTAAGATTTCCTTTGTGGCTCCATTTGGTCTTCCTGATTTTTCTCAGATCATTTATCACTAAGTCCTGGAATGCTTCAATGTGTCCTCCCGGATTAACCATTGGATTAAATCTGGATTTGCACCTGAGTTGACTGGTCCCTGGCCAATCTGTGTATATATTTATAGAATTCCAGTCTATATCACTGTTGTCATCAGATGCTGCACAGTCTGATCCCAGGCTTATGAGATTACCAAGTGTTGCCATGTCCTCAATGGTAACTGGAGTATAGCCCTCTGGTGTTTCTTGAGCAGATTGCTTGGATGGATTCATGGCAAAAAACTTTTTTAACCGGACCTTTCGCAAATATTTATCAAAGTCTATGCGAATTTCAGCATAGTTGTAATAGCTTGTGGGGCAGAAATTAAGGCCAAGTCGTAATACTTTTTGATGGTCCATGGAAAGAGGAAGAGAGGAGAGGTTAATTATGGAAATGTCTTGTTGTTCCATATTGGTCTCTACAAATTCTTGGTTCCAGAGCGGATCTTCCATGCTGGATGATCCTTGTCTCTGGATTCCGAGCCTGTTGACCCTCCTTGTTTTCTTTCTCCTCTTTGTGCCGTTGATTTTCCACGGCCTATGCCTCTTGGTTTTTTGTTGCTGTTCCGCACATCCATCCCCAGGAACTGCATCTCTTCTAAAAAAATCAGTTTACGTTTAGGTTGCTCACTTTCCCTTTCTGTAGTGTCTACTTCAGAGGATGAGCAAGCGGCAGACAGTTCCATCACTATTGGTTGTGGACCAGTGTGTAATTTAAGCCTCAGGGTATCAAAACATTTGGTGAAAGTAAATACTCTTCCTTTATCATAATCATCCTTGTCGCGTATGAATTTATGTTGTTTGTGCAACTTGATGTCGTCCTCAAATGTTTTGTAACCTTTTTCCAAACTGATTCTTATGGCTTTACCCTCATCACTGGGATCAATGGATTTAAGATGGTCCTCCACTTCCTGTATTCTTGACAGGATCTTCTTTCTGTCAATTCCTGCATACCTGATGAGAATCTTCAGGAAAGTAACGGAACACAAGCACAAACACATATATATATATATATATATATATATATATATATATATATATATATATATATATATATATATATATATTCCAAACATTTCTACACCAGTACGTCAGCGTAGCCCTGAGCCGCACTCGCGAAGTGGAATGTAGAGTCAAGTTCCAGTGTGTCCCACAAAATGCACCGCAGTCCAATGAATTTAAAATGTCCTTAATTGTTCCAAAATAAGTTCAAAATATGCTGACACTTCCAGCCCTCGCCCAGCCTAACAAACAGCTGAAAGCCAACAAAGGATGACGTATTTTGCTACTGCTCGTAGCATGGTATGTATATTGACGCTTGGCGCAATATATTCACTATAAAGCTAGCCTCAAGATTACTTTGTCGGCTTGCGTTTCTTTTGCATCTCTACATGTTTAAACTAACTTAATGTCTTTATCTGTTTCTGTGGCATAGGTTTCTCCATCTTGATCCCAAGATGTTACTTATCCTTGATACTTTCTTGATGCCTTATAGAATATCTGCATTCTCTGGTCTCTGCATCTCTTCTACAGACATCAGCTTGATTCTGTGTGACAATGAGTACTGCTGTCATAACAGTGCCATCTGTATTTGAGAACAAAAATAATTTTTATTTTTGTATTTTTCCTTAAAGATGTTTTTTTTAATCAAGACTCATAATTCTTTTGCTCAAGACTAGAAATGGATATGTAAGATTTCTCATGCAGGAATGTTGCCATTTGCGTGTTATTTATTTTCGACTGATAAGAGAAGATTCAGTTGGAACAAGCAAATATGTTTTAGAAGAATCTTTGTTTCTTTTTCCTGCAGTGGTTCGGGTTATATACCAGCAGTAAACAAGGAAGGAGTGTATGAGTAAGGGCTCTGAATTTTATCAGTAAGTCTCATTTTAGCATGCACATGCTAGCGTGGGTTTGAACTGCAATAGAGGCTCAAGGGGTGCAACTCATTTCTGGACTCAAGAGTGTGAGTCTCAGGCAGAATTAAATAGATGCCAATGCACAGAGCACATGATTGAAATTGCATGTTGGTTCATGAGGATATTTCAATGGACTGAGCTGCACGGAATATAATACTAACATAAATTAACATACTAACCCAACCACAGTTAACTTGTAACTAAATCCTTTAATAACATTTAGTGCAAATTAGTCCATGGTGAAATAGGTTGAAGGCAGATTGTGAAAATGCATGATGCACTTTTTGAATGGGAAATCATACCTGTAGGCTGAATGTGCGCTGGGTGATAAAAGAAAATGTGAAGATCCAGGCCACTGAAAACAGTGCATTGTATTGGAGCAGGAAGCTCAAGGAGAGATGTATGTTTTTCAGTCCAGCAATGAAATCACGTGCCATTTCAGTGGAATGATCTGCTCAAGGGGAAGTGTTTCCCTTGAGTGACAGGGGGACTTAATAAAACGGGGTTTGAGAGGGAGTCCTTATTATGAATCTTCAGGCACTGGGAGACAAAGTAACAGAGGGCTGGATAGAGATGGAACTCAGTGCTGACAGGCTGTCTGATGCTGGAGCAGTCCTTATATGAGCAACCCTGGGCAAGGTATGCAGAAAGATTGGGGAAGATCTCCATGCCAAACTGAATCAGAAATATCGCCAACATATCTAGGTAAATATGAGTTTAAGTGAGGGCTGCTGTTCTGAATGAGTCAAGTAGTAGAGATTAATTAGGTCACTTCATATTAGGTGCTGTCTATTTTTAGCGTGCATGAAACCCTGCATTTATGTTTTGAAAAGCTTTTCCTTTTTTTCAAAGTTTATTTCTCTTGCCAAGTTCCACATTGCAAAAGATAGTCGGCAGGATTTGGCACACATAAAAAACTGAAAGCTACTGCAATGCATTCGCACTGTGAAATACAATGTGGGCATAACTGTTATTCTGTATAGCTTGCATAGCTCTATTAACGATACAAAAACAGATGTCAAATTGACTTTTAGTATTATTTCATTTGTTCTGCATTTAGTCCCTTTTATTTGACATGCATAACGAGAAAGAAGTGCGGTAAGAGGTATCTCAAAATAAAGTAGCTGCTGTGAGCTACTTTGATAGAGATATTGAATGAATGTATGTTATTTTCAACTGCATGCTTTACTATTGTTGAAACCCAGCCAAAATGGCGTAGTGTGATATTGTACATAAGGTACCACACTGGGGCATAAACCATTTATCCAGAGTGTATCAAGTCCAGTATTTTGTTTGTTGTTAGTGACACTGGCAAAAACAATTATTAGGCAATATTCTGAAATTAGTCTCACCACTATAAAAATACCAATATAATAGCAAGAATTATAAAATACCACCATATACCACGAAGTAATAGGTGTAATCCCAAAATGTATCCAACAGAAAGAACAACTTCCAATAAAAACACTGTAAAATGAGTATCAAATTTACAAACTAAATGTGTGATTTGTCTAGACTGTCTGGTGTTAATTTCAACAACGTTATTGTGGTGACCACTGTTCGACATTTCCACTCCCAGATATTTGTAGGAGTTGGTGTAATCAGTACTACCCAGTCTAGTGTTCAAGCAAGTTTTGTTGAGTTTCCTTGCAGAGACAAGCATGGTGTTGGTCTTATTTAAGTTGCCAGGCATTCCATGCTCTCCTGCATAGCTCCTCAACTCATTCACGCTTGCTTTCATGCTAGTCAACAGCTGGTCAAAAACCATTAAGTTGGCTGTATAGAGCATGGCTACAACAGCACATTTCCTGATTTTAGGGGGACATTTAGCACTTTTCATGAGTCTGGCCAGCAAATCAGTGATGTAAATGTTAAAAAGCAGTGGCACTAGCATGCACCCCTGCTTTACTGCCTTGTTGATTCTCAAAGTCTTAGACAGGTTCCCTTTAATACCAACATTAATCTGGGTGGTGGTCTCAGAGTAGAATGCCACGATGATCTCGAGTAGCCAACTAGGGCAACCTCATCCCCTGGGTTTACTCCATAAAAGATTCCAATTTACCTGGTCCAATGCCAACCTTAAGTCGACAAATGTGATGTATACAGAAGGGGAATGGTGCCTTTTGACGGTATTACCCAAATTGTTCGAACACAATTGTTCGAATTACCTAATTGACCGAAAGTCGAAGGTCTGAATTGACCTTTGCACAATTGACTGCATATATATATATATATATATATTTATATATATATATATATATATATATATATATACGTATATATATATATATATATATATATATACGTATATATATATATATATATATTGGTTTGGTTATATATATATATATGTATATATATATTTATATATATAATGGGGGGCTGCGGGGGATTTCCTCCCGCATTTATGTAACAATTGACCTTCACAATTCGGTCAATTGTGCAAAGGTCAATTGTAATTCGAACAATTGTAGTTCGAACAATTTGTATACAACCCTTTTGACATGGCTGATTATAGATTCCAGTAACTGGATATTATGCACCGTACTCAAACCAGGTCTAAAGCCTGTTTGGAAGGCATGCAAAATATTATTATCAGTGACCCAGGTTTGTAGATGTTCAAGTACATACAATGCAAAACCTTTACCAGTTACATTGAGTAAGGACAATAAGCGGTAAGTCTCAGGAAATATGCGATCACCTGATTTAAACATGGGAAGCAATATAGATTTTTTCCACGACTCCGGGATTGATTTTTCCCCACAGATTTATTTTAATTGAACACATAAAAAATTGGCACACAGCTGACTAGCCCCCTTCAGTACCTCTGCAGATAACCCATTGGGTCCCGGGGCCCTAGAGTTCTTTAAATTCAGGATATGGCAGTGTACATTGTCTGGGGTAGAATTGAGTTTCCAGACAAAACTTACTATTAGGCGCCTTTCTTCCACCACACACTAAGTCATACATCCTATTTTCAACAAAGTTAACCCAGGTTTCAGCAAGAGATAGGGTTTAGAATGGACAAGTCACCCAGCCCTCTAGCCAGTGACAGCACTCTCACATATTCCTGGGGTTACCACTGTTTAAGGCTGTAAACATGTGTTGCCGATTAGAAATAAGGCCCCCAAAGCGTCTGCTCTTTATCCAATTTCTATATCTTTTTTTAATCGGCGGTACTCCTGCTGATACATATACAAGGAAATTAGCATCCTTTTTAAATCCCTTAACTCCTTGTGTAATAAATGTTTATCCTTATTAATTTCAGGGCTGTAGGGATGTATCTATTTTATGCCAATCATTGTTGTATGCTTCGGGATCGCCCTGCCCGTTTGTTTAGACAATACGGATAACCATGCTTCAAACTTATCAGATGAAGCCCGTGCATGAGGGAATACGCTGTTTCAGCTTGCAACCGAAGAGTCGAGCAAGCCTTGCGTATGTTGCACTCGGACCACAACACCCTACTACCCAAGTGATTTGGAATCAGACCCTCTGGTCCTTTAGATAGCACTTCAGATTCATCCATATACCACGTGAGAGGGCTGCATGGTCGCTAGCTGCCCTCCTACACACATAAAGGTCACTGACTCTAACAGAGGGGTGGTTCCACATAAGTAATCAAGAGTGGCCTTTGCCCGTACCGAAAACCAAATGGCCTTTGCCGGAATATCACCTTGAGTTCTGCCATTTAAAATATCCAGTTTCCAATCTCGCAAAAACCCCAGGCACCTATGACCTCTTGCATTTACATCGCCAATAACCATTTTGCTATCCACCTCAATGGTCCTGAACCTGCTGTCGGGTGCATGGTCCCCACATCTAGCATTCAGCCCCCGCCTCCACTAGAGGATACAGTCTTCCGATGGGTCCTTGATCCAATCAGTAATGATGATATCTATATAGAAAAGAATGTCACCAGTTGCGCGCCCCCCCTGGGTTGGTCATATACATTAATTAATAGCAGTTGGTTAATATTGGTGGGCCCCTCCCAAGTTATTTCTACTGCAAGTACATTACATTCCGGGTCAGAGGGGGATATTTTAATGGAATTATAAGTCTGGTTCACCCCAGTGATTAAATCACCAAAGGGCCGCCCTTTGGCGCCCTTATTAGCAGGTAAATAATGAATTGCAAATACATCCACATGGACATTGGCTGTGAGCCACGCTTACAGCAGCATGAAGGCAGTATGATTGAATAAATAATCTTGGGAGGAACCCAAAGCAAAAAAATGTGAAAGTCCTCTGGTGTTCCATGAGGCCAGAGTGAATTTTCATTTTGGACCACACTCAGCCCCCGATAACATACCCTTCAGCCGCACCACCCATTTTCATTTCAAAAGCTCTCAGGACCATTTACAGTGTTCACTTTAGCTACACTCTTGGCGATTTGTACCCCAACACAGCATTGTTCACAACTAGTTCCCACTTCAGATCTAATTCAAACCCTAAGAATTCAAGAGAATCACGTTGCTCTCTAATAAGGGAGACCATCAAAGGGCGAGAGCAATGAATCTGAGCCATTCCACCCCCCACAGACTTCACAGGTTCGATGATCTCGAAAGCACAAGAATTTAGCAATTGAGGCGATGGTATTTTAGTGCGCAATAATTCTGATCGATTCACAGGCCCCTTTTTACAGGCCTGTCCATTTCTACTAATAGACAGTACACATCTGTCCAAAACAGGGAGATCAACTCTAGACTGGAGAACCTTAACTGTTACGGATACAGGAGTCACAAGGCCCCCAACCATATTCGATCTTCTGGAGGTAGACTCTGCGGATTTCGCTTGTGGGTCATTATGGCAGACCTCAGACGCCTCCAGGTCAGACCCATTTACGTCATTATCCTTAAGAAGGTCGCTAAGTTTCCACTTCTAAATGTCTAGTCTTTGAACTGCTATATTGGATTTCGCATTTAACCTTTCTTTCAAGACCTTTAACTGCTACTTTGTATGTCTCGCTTGTAGGTCAACGACTAGCCAACCGTTCAGCACTTTGTATCCTCCAATTCCCTTATATTTGAGTAATAAAGTATTTTTTTCTCTGCTTCTGTAAAAGATTTTCTCGTGAACTTTTAGCTATCATCACCTTAATTTCACCAATTATATATCTTTTTTTGGGCCACGAAGACCTTCTTTTTTATTTTAGTTTAGTGTGAGGGACAGAGATAGGATTCTTCCAACATGTTTTTATTATTTCCAAAAACAAACACATAACTGCAGATCAACCCCCAACTTTCCCCCCCCCCCCCGGAAGATCAACAGAGTTCTTTCACTTGGAGTCGAATCAAGTTCCGAAAATGTCTGATATTCTTATTGTGTGCGGGCACCATTGTATCATGTAGTCCGATTGCAGGTATTGTAAAACCATTCCCCCCTTCCTTACATAATTTTATCAGGAAGCGTCACTATATCTCCATGTAAAAGTGTGCATGATTAGCGCCGCAGAAGACACAGAAGCAATGTAGTGCTGCTCTGGCACCCCGCTTCATAATACCCCATCTTGCAGTGAGTTCACGAGCTGGCGGACACGCTTGACCGCTACACCAGCCCACTCACACAGGCTGGTCGTCTTGAACCTCTACCCAAAGGACTTCAGAAAACCTCTCTAACAGTGTATGTGCAAAAATGCATTGGGATTCTAAAGGCAGGAGCACACAAAATGGTGTTATTCTTAAGGCATATGTGATATATATATTTCAGATAACTAAATTAAGACTGCTAGTTTATGCCATATATCCCCTGCCTCCTTAAACACTTTAGTGTAGGGTGGCTATTGACCAAAAACGTGTTGCTAGATCTGGAAAGGATTGGGGGCTAGGCTAATGTTGGGACTGTCGGGACTTGGGACTAACTAGTCTTTTGGTTGTAGCCCCTGAGCTTCTATCCGGGGCTACAAACCTAAAGAGACGGGGCTATAGCCCCCTAGGCCCCCCATACCTCGCATAGCAACGCCTGTCTGGTTCATATTCAAATGTTGGCGGTTTACATTATCAAACCAAACTGTTCTAATTTGGTCGACCTCAGAGGTGTGAAAGCAAGAGTCATGATTTATCGCTATGCTCAGAACATTGCAGAACACACGTTGGGTGGTGTCTTCATACCAATTACCTTTCTTGCCGTCTTGCATTGCTAAGATGCTATCAACTGCACCTCATTTTCTCCGTGAGGAGAACCTTATGGCGCCAGATTCTCCTTCTGCCTCCTCGCTGCACCCGCCCCTCTCTTCAACGTGAATGATGTCATTCAGATTCCTCTGGTAAACCCCGCGCCCCCATGGCAGCAGTGGGGAAGCCCTGGGTACGTGGTCGAACGGGTGACAGAAAAACAACAACCTGCCTCTTCCTTCACCCCAACATTTCTGACGGCTGACATCAAGATGGAGTGAAGGCCAGCAATTGGACGCACAGCTGGCGGCGAGCGCTGACGGCATCGCGGGCGCATTCCCCACTTCCCGCGTCACCCGGGCCCGCTGGTAGCCCATCACGGCATCGAGGATACTCCAGAGTGGCGTAAGAGGCTACCTCTGGCCGTCGTTCCCACGCTGCCGGACGGTGTCCGGTAACTCCCCCGGGACGTGCAGCCTCTGTTTGCCAACTGTTGTACCTCCCTGGGAACTGAGTGTTTTCATTCATTTTCTTGCAGTGCCGTCCTCTCGCCCAACTGTATGCCGGCCGCACGGACAGCTGGCTGCCTGCGAGGGAGCTGTCCTTTCCATCGCATGAGTTGCGCTGCCGGGCCGAGGGCACGGTGCCGGCTCCCGCCTTGGCTGCTGAGGGTTGTGAGGTAGCCGGCGGCTGGGAAGCTCACGCCAGCCGAAAGGCACAGTAGCTCAGCACTTACTTCACTCGAAGTTAATGCCGGATTTGCTTCTGCATTCGGATTTGTCACGGCAAGGCTAATTCCCTGGTAGGTCGCTTCCATGAGGTAATCTCGCCACAGCTTGTGATGATCTCCGATTGAAGGTGTTTATCACTTGCAAAAGCCATGTGGCCAAGTTATAGGACCCGCTATGGCAAGATTCCTATTAGCTGATAATAGAGTGAAAGGCCGACATCATGACACACTTAAAACTGTACTAAACACTCTGGAAAGAAGGTTTAGTTTCTGGGAGCACAGAGCAGTGAGAGTACACAGTGAAAGAGTGTAACGCTAAATACCTGAACATTGAGGCAGTGTTACACAAAACAGTTCACTGCACATGCTGCACGCACGCACACAATTTAATTTGTACAGTTCTCGTCTGTGGCCCCAACTCCCAGATGCCTCAGGTCTCCATGTCAGGATAATGCTCAGGTATGCAGGGCTAACCTCGTTGTGACTTTTTTAGTGGATCACTTTATTGGATCTTCATATGGGAGGCGTTACAATGTCTCTGCTAATGACCCAGTGAGGAGAACGCCTCAGTCACAGAGTATATTCTGGCCCACATGCTCCAGTGCAGCAACACATTCTTCAACAATCTCCTACATATTCCCATCACAGTTCTATCATGCTCTTTTGAGGATATTACTGCAGAAGCCCTCCTTCTCGCACGGGGGCTCAAATAATGTCAAACCAATAGCTCACCCCATATTAGGAATTTGACTATGCGCGTGCCTGTTTTTTTTTTTTATTTTAAAAAGAAATTGAATAACAGTAGATCAACCTCTGGAAAATGTGGGGTGCTAATCCACAGAAATGTTCCTATGCTCACTGCACAACATACACATAGACCTGTGTACACTGGGTGGACACAGCCTACAGGCACAGTCCCACCCTGTCATATTTAGTTTGGATATGACAGCCACGAGTACACCATGTCATCTCAGAAGAGGGAGGGCAAAACCTTCATCCTGCGATGGCCAGCCTAATTAACTATCAAAGGCTCCATGGATCCACCCTGTCCTTTTGTTCAGGCCTGCAGATGGTGGCAGTGATTAACATAATTAGCATACCAATAGAGTATACTTCAAAGACGCCCACATGGAGCCTGGCTGCAGAGGTTAACAAAGGAGACAGGAAACCCCAACAACCTTTGATGTGCACTGTGCCAATCTGAAGTCAGCTCCCACCCTTGATATCAATGGAAAGTGGCATATCATGTCTGGCACTGCATGTTTACAGTAGTTACCCCAAAGGGGGACCCCATTCCGCAGTTTCAAGGGAGACATGTCGCTTTAATCAGGAACCACAGAGAGCTCCATTAACTAGAGAGAGCTTTGATCCACAAAAGACAGGAAGATGGGTGGGCTTTGATATCACATGTTTTCACCCTTTTACATTTTCTGTTGCAAGGCACTCTGCTTCTGACCTCACGCATACAGGAGAATGTTGGTGGGGACCCAGAATTGGTTAATTAAGGTAGGCTTAGCCTAAACCAACCACTGGGGCCCATTTGGCTTTAAAAGAGGACCCTCTTTTGGGAAGATCATCTGAAGACTTTGCAAACAGAAACAAGAAGAACTCAGCAGTGTACTTTGGTTAAAGGTACAGTCTGACTTACATCTTCTGCCAGTGAAGGAAGGCCTAGAAATCCAAGAGGGAAGCAAGATCCCTCCCCCAAACATCTACCAGGGAACAGAGGAAAATAAAGAATCCAGAGGACTCTCAAGCAGCTCCACAACTGCTTCCCAGCCAGCACAGAGCATGCCCTTCTAGGATCTGCAGCAAGCTTCCTAGGTGGGAAGTGCCAGAGAGTCTCTGAACCAAACCAACGACAAGGCAGCTGCCTGCAACCTCAAGCATCTACCACTGTCCGCCTTAAAGGACATGTTCGAGCCTGTCGAAACCCCTCAAACTGCAACTGGCTACACTGCTGACTTTGTTACCCCATCGTCACTAAAGTCGTCTGAGATGCATTGACCAGTGCTTTAGAACCACAGACCAGCACTGTGACGATTCCAGGCCCTGAACCGCTGTGTAGGCCAGCCTGCAGCCGTCCGTCCAGCCTCGCTCGCTGAACTACCTGCTGCTTGATACTTGCAGCTGTTTCCCGTCTTGAACTCTGTCACAGAAGCTGCAAAGTCCCTGGAACCGACTCTACACTGATGAGCAACACGAATTTCTACAAGCACAAGGTACATTGTGGTTCTGTACCCCTGGTCCTTCTCTCTAGTGACATTTTATGACCCATTACTCCCTTTATGTTGAAACCAAGTATCCTTCAACTATTGCGATTAATCACTCTACCGACTACCCTCTTGTCAGGATCCACAGTTCACCCCTTTTCCTTCTATGAAACTGTGTGCCCTCTGCGTTACTTTACATGGTGGATACTATTTTGTACTGTGCTAGAACTGTCTGTTGTGATAATAATAAAGTAGATATGTGTATACAAACTTGACTGCACAGTCCCTTTTATCATTGGGTAATAATTGTATAGTCGCTGTGTTGCAAATAACCAATGATCCACAACCTTTCGGAGATAAGCCTGCCATTCCGTCCACATTACCAAAATTGGTAAAGGAGGTTTATTACTGACTTGTGTTTCCAACCTGTTCAGATTCCTTCTGTTGTACTAGAGGTGTGGGGCTGATTGATGGTTTAGAAACAGTTATTCTTCCCGGTACCACTGATGCACTGGAAGGTGATTTGTCACACCCCCATTCACCTTCAAACGGTGAGAGAAGTAGGCCACTGAGAAGCTGTATCAATTTCTTGAAGAGAACTACATCATACGTTCTTATCAGTATGATTTTTGTCTGGCATCACATACTATGTTCTTATACATACTGGAAGACCTAAGGACAGCGCCAGAATCTGAAAGAGTTTTAGCCATAATGATATCATAGCTGTTAATGGCTTCGGACACTGGCAACAATGCCACCATCCTGGAAATTCTCCACTAGGTGGGTGCCCTGGATCTATCAAGTCCATCAATCCCCTACTTCTTGAAAACTAGAACAGGGGATGGAGCTTGCTCCTTTCGAATTTCATGCTACTAGGGGACTTTCGTGTATGGTTCCTCTGGGCTCAAAGATCACAAAAAGGCAACTGGTTACTCCTTCCACACCAACAGAACTTGAATAAGAGAAAAACTGTATTCAAAAAGCAGATGTGTTAGAAATGTTCAAACTACATCACTTACTAACCCCAAGACACCAAAAGTCGTTTTTTAATATTTGTATTGTTTTATGTAAAGTTGTTTAATGTTACCATTGATATGAATGAACTGTGGTATTGAGTCAATGTTCTATGTATTCATTTTAACTGTGGCAATAAGCCCGAGCCGGCGGGCCATTACCGCCTAAGGTAATATCCCTGAGGCCCATAGTTACAGGGCCGAGCATAGCGAGGGCCTTAATGGAGGCCCCAAGGGCATTACCATTAAGCTCTAATGGCCCGCCGGCTCGATGCTTATTGCCATTAGTATTTGGGGATATTTATCCCCGGGATACTAATGTCGTTGTTATTTTTTGCAATCGGCTTTTGTTTTGCCGGTTGAATAAGTGGTAATGCAGCATGCGTTAGTTCTACAGAGGCTTAGAATGTGCATACGGCATTATTTCTACGGATCAAGAGGGCACCATTTTGGTCACAGTCGATCCGTAGAAATGAATGGGGAGGAAAAGTTGCATAAAGAAGTAAAAGCAAAATAAAGGTTTCAGAGTGATATATTTTATAAATTTATGGTAACGTGCAAGTCAACAATGCTGAGTTTTTAATGCAGTTGGATAATATGTGTAATTTAGAATGACTTGACATGCAGTAAAAAAGGAAAAGCAGACTAAAGGCATTGCAGTTTAACAATGACAGAATGTTTCATACAAACGTTACTGTGTATCTATATAATATGGAAGTTTGTGTGTAGGAGAATAGTATCATTGACCATTGAATTGAACATTGCCATGAAAAGTGAAAGAGCAATTAGAAAACTGAGGGTTGGAGTTATTTGTAGAGGTGCTAGACATAATGGTGGAGAATGAAGTAGAAGAAGTAGGTGTTGTGGCATATTTGGTGTGTATTCTTTGTGCCGATTGGCCCTCGTGGAGAATGGAAGACCAAGTGTTTCGTTGGGTGGCTTGGGATTGCCAGTAATTGGAAAGTGATGAAGCATTTTTTGTGTCCAGTCACAGACATTCAGGCCGATTCATGGAATCAATGTGCGCCGAAAAAACGGCGCACGCGTGCGAAAACGTGCGATTCGCAGTGAAATAGCGAAAATCGCCGTGCAAGTGCGATTATCGCACAGAAAACATCGCACATCAATTCATGGAAGTCCGTGCATGCGCAAAATGTGGGATGTGCGCTGAAAAAGTGCGCGGCGCACGCTGGCGCATGCTGGCGCACAGGTCATCGAACGCCGTGCGATAAGGCCACAGCGAATTCGCACATAGCGCGGCGCACATAACAAAAGTAGGCGTAACACGGGGCGTCATACGCAGAATGGGGAACAACTCGTGAAAATGTGGGCGTCACGGGGGAAGTACAGGAGGCAAGTGCGCAGAACGCCCACATGCTCACCTGCAACACGTATTCATGGAATCGAATAGGGAAAAACAGTGCACGGCCAAAGACGCGCAGAGGCCCATACATGTCCGCCACACGAAAGCAGGCGGTAGCGTCCCTGTGCAGGAAAAAAATGTGCGCCAGAGAAGGCCCACACGCGATCGGGCCTGGGGGAGCGTGTGCGTGTATCTCAGAGGTGCGCGAGAAGTTTCACACACGATCGGGCCTGGGGGAGCGTGTGCTTGTATCTCAGAGGTGCGCGAGAAGTTTCACACACGATCGGGCCTGGGGGAGCGTGTGCGTGTATTCCAGAGGTGCGTGGGAAGTTTCACACGGGATCGGGCCAGGGGGAGCGTGTCCGTGTATTCCAGAGGTGCGCGATAAGTTACACACACGATCGGGCCTGGGGGAGCGTGTGCGTGTATCCCAGAGGTGCACAAGAAGTTTCTCACACGCGATTGGCCTGGGCACGTGTATTTCAGGGGTGCACGAGAAGTTCCACACGCGATTGGCCTGGGCGCGTGTATTTCAGAGGTGCACGAGAAGTTCCACACGCGATTGGCCTGGGCGCGTGTATTTCAGAGGTGCGCGAGAAGTTCCACACGCGATTGGCCTGGATGCGTGTATTTCAGAGGTGCGCGAGAAGTTTCACACGCGATTGGCCTGGGCGTGTGTATTTCAGGGGTGTGCGAGAAGTTCCACACGCGATTGGCCTGGGCGCGTGTCTTTCAGAGGTGCGCAAGAAGGTCCACACGCGATTGGCCTGGGCGCGTGTATTTCAGGGGTGCGCTAGAAGTTTCACACGCGATTGGCCTGGGCGCATGTATTTCAGAGGTGCGCGAGAAGTTCCACACGCGATTGGCCTGGGCGCGTGTATTTCAGGGGTGCACGAGAAGTTTCACAAGCGATTGGCCTGGGCGCGTGTATTTCAGGGGCTCGTGGGTGTTTTCACACGCGATCGGGCCTGGGGGAGCGTGTGCGTGTATCTCAGAGGTGCGCGAGAAGTTTCACATGCGATCGGGCCTGGGGAAGCGTGTGCGTGTATTTCAGAGGTGCGCGAGAAGTTTCACACGCGATCGGGCCTGGGGGAGCGTTTGCGTGTATTCCAGAGGTGCGCGAGAAGTTTCACACGCGATCGGGCCTGGGGGAGCGTGTGCGTGTATTTCAGAGGTGCGCGAGAAGTTCCACACACGATTGGCCTGGGCGCGTGTATTTCAGGGGCTCGCGGGTGTTTTCACATGCGATCGGGCCTAGGGGAGCGGGGTACGTGTATTTCAGGGGCTCGCGGGTCGTTTTACACGCGATCGGGCCTGGAGGAGCAAGGTACCACTCACCATCTGCCTTGCGTGTAGAAGAACGCGTAGCCAACACCCACCCGCTGTGAAGTAGTAGCGTGTGAACCCCAACGCCTGCAAAACACACGCACCACACCCCACGAAAAGCAACGCCCGTGCACGATACGTCACAGACACGCATACACGCTAAGGGCCTTTGGTCCAATGGAATCGCGTATGCGTGCTGACCCGCTTACGTGCTAAGGGCCTTTCCTCGATTCACACGCTGGCGTGCAGAATTTTCACGTGCCAAATCACTCCGTATCAAGCTGGCCACGCGTAAGCACACGGAAGACCACGCTCCTGCCCAAAAGGCCGAATTACTGGCCCCCAGAGCACCAAGCAGCCTCCCACGAGCCATCTGCTGCTGCCTGCCTGCCTGCTGCCACCGTGCCCTGCCATTTGGTGCCTGCACATCAGCCATCTGCAGGGGTCCAGTTGCTGTGTCCACCCCTGCTGGAACAGAACACTCCCGACTGGGATACCATCGCTCCACAGCCCAGCCCCAGGACCCAGTTGCCCTCCCACGCCTGCCTCCGGGGTCGCCATGTCGGGGCAAACACCATCCGAGACCACTGGCGACCCCCAGCCAGAGGGGCAGAGGGCCACCAGCTTCAGTCAGAAGGAAGTTGGTGTCCTGGTGGAGCTTGTCCTGGGGCATTATGATGCCCTCTTCGGATCACCACGCGCCGACAAGGAAGGACGGGACAGGATCTGGGGCGACTTTGTGGTTGCCATCAACGCGGAGGGGGTGGCAACCCGCAACATCAAGCAAGTCAAGAAGCGCTGGGAGGACTTCAGGTACAGGACCCTCATAAAGGCCCGGCGCCTCGTGGAGGGGGGCCGGGGCAGCATGAGTACCATCCAGCTGAGGGTCCTGGAACGCGTACGCCCAGCGCTCCATGCCCAGATCCTTGAGAGGCAGACCCATCTGGAGTTGAGCTGTAAGTGGCCAAACATTGCTGTGTGAGACAGGGCATGTTGCAGCGTACTGGTTGTCTTGTCGAAATCGAAATAATATTATACCTCCTATCGCATTGTTTGAATGTATGTTGGCCTACGCCAAGTTGTCTAAAACCATCGTGTAAATAGATTCCGCGGCAAGGTCTTGACCTTAATGTATTGTGTAAATTGCCATCTTGGATTTAGCTGCCATTTTAGGTTCTCTTGTAGTGTGGAAGTCACCCTGAACAACAAAATGGAGGCCGAATGACATTTCGAGTGGGATTCTGGCTGTTGTGACCTCCGCACACATGAATAAGTAATATGCCTACAGGCCACTTGTTGGGGTCGCGAACTAAGACCTTGTCCTATCCCTGACCTATGTGTAAATGAACAACTGTATCAGCGGAACTGATCAAAATGCATACATTATGGGATCGACCTGGCAACGAACTCTAGGCCTGGTTCTAAGAATGGTTAACCCGCGAGGGGGTTGGCCAGAGCCGGATAAAAAGTATAAAAACCTGAGTATCCCAATGTACGGTCTCTCACACTAACACGGCGAACTACCGTTGATAGTTCGTTCTGTTACTCTGGGGGCCGAATAGCTATCCGTTTGTCAATTGACTTTTTGGTAATTGTTGTAGCTTTTGAATAAAGCACTTTGTATGTTCTTTTTAACCTGTGTTGGTGTGTTTCCTTTGGGCTTCCCGGCCTCATATCAAATTCTCTGTTTCCACAGTTGGCGCCCGAACAGGGACCCTCAAGATTGATGGCGGATCATTGAAGGTTGACGCAGACTATCGAACCGGGATCGGACGGTGTGATTCTGCGGGCCCGACCGATCGAGACGCGATACCTCGGCAGCGCTGCACGATCCGATCCTTGGACGATAGTCGTGTGGTCTGACACGGCATCTTGACGAGGGGCCAATTTTTGAGGTGGGCAGATTTGCCGAAACCACCAAACACAAGGTAAAATTAGTTAGGTAAGTTCTTTGGTAAACCGTACGGTCCTCCTTAGGTTTGATCAGGTGCAGTCATGACCCGGCTCTTAATTTAATCCTGACAATTTGAATTTGGCGTATTGTATCTGCAGACACAATTATTGAACCAGGTAACACCAATTTTTTGTGAAATGCCTGGGAAATTGTCTAGCTGCTTTAGGGCTCTGTTCCGCAGCGATCGACAATCCTTGGAATTTAGCCGCCCGGCACCACAGGAGGGGTCGCCGGCGTGTACTATGTACTGTAAGTATGGCATTGGAAGTATAGTATTTAATGATATTTGGCACAGACAGACCAGACTTGCCTCCGAACTTCAGTGGCCAATCAACGGTAGTTTTGAGATCCCCCGTATTGAATATTTAGAATCGATCTTGTTAAAGAAAAAGGCTAGACCAGCAGCCTTTGATGTGTTACAGAATTGGAAGAAAGAAGCATTACAGCAGCTTAAAAGTAGGGATAAACATGCACGTCGTCATAAAACAAACGCTGAAAAAGCATTATTATCTGATAAAGAAAAGCAGTCAGAATCAGTTAAAAATATGGATAGAGCCTTTTCACTCGGGATCCAGAAAATTCACCCCTCTAAAGATTTCCATGTTTCTGAAGAATTTATTAAGAAGTTATTAAATGAACGCAGGCCCGATGCCTCAGCGCCACCTCCGTATGCTCCTATTTTGGGCGCTCTGCCCATTCCTGCTGTTGCTCCTGTTGTTACTCCCGTTTCCCCTATACAACCTATTGTTCCTAGTCCTTTGGTTGTTGTTCCTCCGCCTATCGCACCACCCCTTCCCCCTGCACCGATAGTTGCACCTTTGTTAAATTTACCTATACCTCCGCTCCCGAGTGGCCCCGTATTGACCGAAGTCGATCCAGGTGCAGGGTCAAAGATTGTGACTCGTAGTACTGTTTCTGCAGATAAGAAACAGGAATTGTTTGCATGGGCTAAGCATTGCATGGAGAAAGGTGATCAAGTTAATGTTTTTTCCACATTATCTAATTTGAATAGTTTTCCCGAGAAAAATGTTTTTATTGAAGGACTGGGGACTCATTTGTGTGTGATGTGGGGTAGATTACAAAATTCGGATCTTCCACAAGGGGTGAGAGATCTGAATGCTTTGGCACTTTCAAGGGACACGGAGCAGAAAGTATATGGACATGTTTAAAAATTGTTTGAGTTTAGGAAAGACTTCGAAAAATCGCGAGTTGAGGACGACGAAGATGATAGAATATATGTACAGACACGGTTCCTCCCGTGCCGTAGAGCGACACCTGAGGAAGTACGAATTTGTACTAAAGACGCGGTTCGATGGATCTCGGATTCATCGATATCGCCAGATGAAGTGTATGACACGTATAGTCAGTATACAGTAGAAATGCAGAGAAAGGTAATTCAGGTGATGGTACAGCACCTGCAAGAGGAATGTGTAAGGAAGAGGGTTAGTTGCGCCATAGAATTATTGGGGATTTGTAAAAGGGCTTTTTCGCCCGACACTTCTACAGCTGCCTTAGCGCTCGACCTGGCTCTATTGCTTAGTAAGCGGCCAGAGGTACCTATATCTCAGTTGCCAATGAGAGAGGTTCCTCCGACCTTTGTCCCAAAAGTTGAGATCCCCGCCAACCCTGGGACTGGTGCCCCCGCTGTGGATATCCCTGCACATTATGTATCGCAATTTGTTCACGTCCCGTTTTCACGACAGGAAGTGAACACAATTAGACAATCAGTTCCCGATATTAGGAAAAACCCGACGGGGTTTTACAAAGAAATAGAGTCCGTTTTACAGTCCTCTGTGTTCACCTTGAGTGACATTGACTTGTTATTCCCTGTACTCCTACCCGTAGATGTATGGAAACAGGTTCGGACAATAGATGATGTGCCGGGGTTGGGAGATACGTGGGCAAATATGATTAGAATTGATGGAGAAAGACCAGCTGGTGAGAAACCACCACAGGTAATACTTACTTTACCTGATAGGATTGTCGCTAAACTAAAAACTATAATTCCAGAGAAAAGGATTATTTGGGACAAGCTTACGGCCTGTGTCCAAGGGAAAACTGAAGGCGCCACCGAATTTTTTAATAGATTCGAGCAGATATTTTCTGACTTCAGTGGACAGGATTTAGGTACAGAGTCGGGGAAAAGGTTGTTCGTGGACAAATTTGTACGTGGATTGTTACCTGACATCCAGTCACAGATTATGTCTTCTGAGAGTGCTTGGCAGGCAAAATCTCAATCTGAGGTTTTGCACATGGCTCAGTATTATGAGAACCGTGTTAATAAGGAGAAGGAGAGACTTGAAAGAGAAAGGGAGATTTGAAAACCAAAGTATTATTGCAGCAAATTGTTAGAAACCCCAGAGGAGGTACGACACAGACTAGAGGTCAGTACGTCCCAAAAGGAAATGCCCCTTTGAGTCCTGTGAATATTAACCAATGTGCTTATTGCCGCCAGGAAGGTCATTGGCGAGCACAGTGCCCTGTCCTTCACCAGAGGTCAAACAGTGCATTTGGGGAATGGGTAGACGACCTAGGGGCCGCCCTGGAGCAGGGGGCCCTGACAGAGGTCAGCTTTTACAAGATTCTCAGCAACCTTTTTCACGGGAAAATCAGACCTCGAGTATGGACTCGAGAAACATATTTGATCACCCTTCTGCTGCCTACCTTTCTGAAGAGCTTCCTTCTGACGAGGCTCTGTTTCATTAGGATTGTCCGAAGCAGGGTTTGGAACCTTCGCCTATTCCCGTTAATCAGAAAGGCCCCTACGTTGAATTATTAGTAGGGAATAGGAAACACCAGTTTTTGATTGACACTGGAGCACAGAAGTGCTCCATTGATCATTCTCGGGTTTCAAACATCCCACTGTCAGGGCAAACAAATGTTTCTGTAGGGTTTTCTGGTATACCAACTGTCTGTCCGGTTTCTACGCCGGTATCCGTTTCTTTGGGTCCCTTTACGGACCATTGTCCTTTTCTTCTCACTTCGAACTGTGGAGAGAATTTGCTGGGGTTGAACTTGTTAAAGAAGTTGAACGCAGTAATTCATTGTTCTTCGGATGGAGTACGGCTAACGGTTTCACCACAACAACTTCCTAATTCTCAGTTCTTGATTCGACCTTTACCTCCCGAGTTTAGCATTGTCCCGGAATGTTTGTGGGCAGTGGACGACAATGATGTCAGAGTGTTACAGATTGAGCCCGTTAAAATAGTTCTGAAACATGGGGTGAAACTGCCACGCATCCCGCAGTATAAAATATCAGTGGAAGGCGAACGTGCTTTGAAATGCATTGTCTCTGATTTTGTACATCGTGGGGTGGTCGAGGAGATTACAGGTAGTTTGTGTAACAGTCCGATCTTGCCCGTATATAAGAAAGGCGACAATGCAATTCCATACCGGTTCATAATTGATCTTCGTGCTATTAACCGAGTGGTCGCCCCACAATTTCCTATTGTACCCGATGTGACGACAATATTGACAATGATCCCTGCTACGGCTACGCACTTCAGCGTTGTGGATTTAAAAAACGCTTTCTTTAGTATCCATATACATGAAGAAAGCAGATATCTGTTTGCGTTCTCCTTGGGGGGACGCTCATTTACATTTACTAGGGCACCTCAAGGGTATACTGAAAGTCCCAGTATTTATAGTAGAGCTTTGAAAGAGCAGCTCGACACCCTTGAATTGCCACCTACTTGCACGCTGCTTCAATATGTTGACGATTTGCTTTTGGCTGCGGATTCTGAGAATGCCTGTAAAGAAGGCACTATACTGTTGCTTGTTCATCTAGCTAAAAATGGTCACAAAGCTTCGCTTAAAAAATTTCAATATTGTTGTCAGGAGGTTGCCTATTTAGGCTACCTCCTGTCAAAGGAGGGGAGAAGATTGACACCTGAAAGAATAAAACACATTTCTGGCATGTCTGTTCCAAATACACAGAAGGAAGTCAGAGCCCTGATAGGTATGGCTTCTTACTGTAGGTTGTGGATCCCGAATTTCGCACTAGTGATAAAACCGATGTTGGCTTTGACGAAGAAGGGCATTTCTCTGCCACTGCCATGGGAATCGGAACATCAACGATCATTTGAGCTTCTCAAAACCGTGCTATGTTCGGCACTGGTTCTGGGTACTCCAAATTATGACAAGGCCTTTGTGTTGTTTGTGCATGAATGTGATGGATGTGCTTTGGCTGTGTTAACACAGGAACACAGAGGGAAGAATAGGCCGTGCGGCTACTACTCCTCCGCCCTTGATCCTGTCGCATGCGCTTTGCCAAGATGTTTGCGCGCTGTCGCTGCTGCTGCCGCGTCTGTAAAACAGAGTGAGGGAATGGTCCTAGGCCATGATTTGATTTTGATGGTACCTCACTCTGTTGATATTCTATTGAACAAAACCCAAACGCAACACCTCACTTCAGCACGGTTAACAAGGTATGAACTAATTCTGTTTGCCCCTCATATTCAAATTAAGAGGTGTTGTGTTCTTAATCCGGCTGAACTCTTACCTTTCCCGCAAAACACTATTTGCGGTGACGAAGAATTACATGACTGCCTGTATACCACTGAACAAGAAACGAAGGGCAGGATAGATCTCATAGATACTCCTTTGGATAATGCAGAAGGGGAGCTGTTTTGCGATGGCTCCTGCTTCAAATTTCCGAATGGTACATCTACAGCTGCTTATGCAGTTACTACATTGAGCAAAGTTGTCGAAACTAAGAACATTTTGCATAACTCCGTGCAGGCCGCATAGATTATAGCGTTGACCCGAGCTTGTGAACTTTCCCAAGGGCATAGAGTCAATATATATACTGATAGTCAGTACGCATTTGGGGTGGCTCACAACTTTGGAAAGCTTTGGTCGGAAAGAGGGTTCCTGACCTCACATGGGACCAAGATTCAGCATGGCCCCTTGATAGTGCAATTACTTTCGGCACTCTCACTCCCTAAACAGTTAGCGATCATAAAATGTGCAGCACATCGCAAGGTCATAGATGATGTGGGCAAAGGGAACGCTTTTGCGGATTTGATAGCCAGACAAACGGCCACAGACCTTAGCACGGACATGTATGCCTCGAGGGAAATGAGAGATGCTTGCATAATGGATGAAGGTATTGGGTCTGCGCAAGATATTCAAACTGATGCCACGATAGAGGAATCTAAAAAGTGGGCTGAAGGAATGGGGAAACTGGATGATGAAGGGTGTTGGGTGGATACATCCGAAGGGAAATGGTTGCTTCCTGATTCTTATGTATTGGCAATGGTTACGATGGCACACGGTCCTACGCATGTGTGTGCCCAGCAGATCACGAAAATGTTAGAACAGGTTTGGGTAAATGAAAAGATTCTGGAAACTGCAAAGAGGCACGTCCAGAACTGTATGATCTGCCTACAGCACAATGTGGCTAAGGGGACAGTGACTCCAAGGGGAAGCTTTGGGCCCCCTTCTGTCCCCTTTGAGGTCATCCACTTTGATTTTATTGTGATGGAACGATGTAATAATCTAAAATATGTTCTTGTAATTATTTGTGCCTTCAGTAAATGGGTCGAGGCTTTCCCCGTCAAAGATGCTACCGCCATGACCACTGCAAAGATTATGGTAAAAGAATTCTTTCCTCGATTTGGGCTCCTGAGGATAATCTGGTCGGATAATGGTCCTCACTTTATCGCAGCAGTAATTTTGCAAATATGTGCAGCCCTATGTATTGAGAAACAATTTCATTCAGCTAGACATCCTCAAAGCGCTGGGTTGGTGCAAAGACACAATGGTATTCTGAAGAATAAACTCGCAAAAACATGTGCTGATACCAAACTAAAATGGCCAGACGCCTTACCTATTGTGTTATTGGCTATGCGTACCACACCTCAGACTAGAACTGGGCTTTCTCCATTTGAAGTAATAATGGGGAGACCTGCTAACATTTGGGGTCTCCCGAAACCTAAAGCCCTGAGAGAGGTGGAAAATGTATTGCTTGTAGACTACTGTAACCAGTTAACTAAAAACCTGTATTTCATTTATCACCAGATTTACTCAACTTTACCTGTACGGTTCACTGGCCCAAGACACGATATACAGCCCGGAAGTTGGGTCTTAGTAAAGGCCTACGAGAGGTCTTCCTGTCTCGCGCCTCGCTGGCGGGGACCCCATCAGGTGTTATTGGTCACCAGGACAGCAGTGCGGGTGGCTGGAAAGAAGAACTGGATTCACGCGACGCACGTCAAGAAACTTCCTCACCCGACGCCACACGTTACAGAAGAAGCAGAACCCCTCGCTGATGCTACAGTCTCTGATCTTGGAGTAGCAAACAGCGCTGTGAGTGCGTCGGAGAAGTTCTCTGAGCCTGAGGAGCTTGGGGAACAGTCCATTTCGTCTCCACACTCTCTTGAAAAATCACTTCCGGAAAACACTGTTTCGAGCTCTGCTACTTCCGTCGCCACCGACACGTCGCTTCCCCCAGGAAGTGACGATACTTTGCTTCCGGACCACACAATTTTGGGTACCATCAGGTACAACCTTCGACCAAGGAAATAGAACTACGGCACGAGTTTCGTGCATTTGGAAAAAAGGAAGTGATTGGAAAATTGTCTTGTTATGAGAAAGTTTTGTTGAACAAAAAGGGATTCTGCTGGCTAGGGTTGGGAAGGACTAAGAAATCACGCGACCGTAGCGTCGCCAGCAACGAACATTGGGGCCGTCGATCGAGAAACTACGATGCCTGCCACCTTCACCGCTGCTCCCCGCACTGGACTTGTAAATAAGGGGGTGACCAAATCGAACAATGAACAATATGCCTGGGCCCCGAAAACGTACTGTTGTGTTTTGATAATGATTATTGTTATTTTTGCAACTGCTGCTGTAGGACTTTGGTATTTCGAAGAAATCTATCCTCTGAAACCTTTATTACCGACCGAGATTGTACCAACTGTTTTGACTCCCTTTGTACACCTTCACACTCTGTCCCCTAGAGACTCCCAACATAGACAGAAGTATCATAATAACACTCTGATGATAGTAATGAATGCTACTCATGCCATTTTTAATAAGAGTAATTGTTGGATTTGTACTCATTTACCGCAACATGGGAACAAGGGACTAGGATGGTATATACATCCTCTACCTTTAACGACTGCTTGCTATGCCTCTCTTAGAGCACTATTCTTTGGCCGATGGAATGATAGCATCTCAGGGAACTTTGATGGAACTAATTTAAATGATTTCGAGAAACGTGAATTGACTCCCCTGGGATGCTCGCTTTTTGCAAATAGAAGTAAACCTAACGTCGCTCCTATTAGGCCGTCTGACAAACTATCTCTTCCTTTTCAAACTCTGATTTCCTTTAAAATGGCTCTGATAGGCAATAAGGACGCTGTACCTCCTTCTTATTCTATAAATCATAGCCCTGACTCAGTTCCCTTCTGTGTACAGAGAAATGGCACTAGGCCAATGGGAGATTTTGAAGCTTGTAAAAACATTGTAAATTTGACTGGGGAAAACAGGCCTCTGTATGTAGGGGGGCCTGTTTATTTTGTTTGTGGTAGTTTAGCATTTCCCTGGTTGCCCAAGGATTGGCAGGGAACCTGTTATTTAGGAATATTGTTACCCGGGGTATTTGTAGCAAGTACATTAGAGATTTCTAAGGCTCGCCCGCGGCGAGACAACAACGGAGATACCCCTGGGCAAGTATTGGGGGATATAGCTAAATCAGTTGTGCCCTTTTGGGGACAAATAGCAAACTCAGAGAACATTAGGGGATTAGCAAGGGTTCCGGAGAGAACGATCAACCAGACCACGGACATACTCTACAATATGACCTTAGAGCAAAAAGGCAATAAGATTGGTAGCACTTCAAAATCGGATGGCATTAGATGTCATTTTGGTGGAACGAGGAGGAGCATGCAAATTAGTGGGGTCCGCTTGTTGTGTTTCGTACCAGACTCCTCGCCAACAATTTTTAAAGCAATTCAGAACTTGCATACTCTCAGTTCTGAAGTCCATATCCCTGTAGGAGACTGGAACCTTAGTACTTGGTTTTGGGATTCTTTGCGGTCTTGGGGTTGGAAGGTGCTTTCCGTTATTCTAGTTATTTTAGGGATTCTGTTATTCCTTTGTTGCTGTTTTCAATGCCTCCCAAGTATGTGTGGAATGATAGGGGGGTGTTGTGCTCAAGCAGTGAGCGCAATAGGGCATAAAATATATACCCCAGATACAGCATCTAAAGAATTCATGTTACAAGAGGTTTTTATGAACGACCTTATGGCTATAGACATTACAGACAATGATGCGGAATCTATGGATGATAACACATGGAGTTATTTTCAAAAGTATTAGGAATGATGTTTTAGCACTTGGCATAGGCCAAAAGGAGGGTCTGTCGAAATTGAAATAATATTATACCTCCTATCGCATTGTTTGAATGTATGTTGGCCTACGCCAAGTTGTCTAAAACCATCGTGTAAATAGATTCCGCGGCAAGGTCTTGACCTTAATGTATTGTGTAAATCGCCATCTTGGATTTAGCCACCAGTTTAGGTTCTCTTGTAGTGTGGAAGTCACCCTGAACAACAAAATGGAGGCCGAATGACATTTCGAGTGGGATTCTGGCCGTTGTGACCTCCAGAATAAGTAATATGCCTACAGGCCACTTGTTGGGGTCGCGAACCAAGACCTTGTCCTATCCCTGACCTATGTGTAAATGAACAACTGTATCAGCGGAACTGATCAAAATGCATACATTATGGGATCGACCTGGCAACAAACTCTAGGCCTGGTTCTAAGAATGGTTAACCCGCGAGGGGGTTGGCCAGAGCCGGATAAAAAGTATAAAAACCTGAGTATCCCAATGTACGGTCTCTCACACTAACACGGCGAACTACCGCTGATAGTTCGTTCTGTTACTCTGGGGGCCGAATAGCTATCCGTTTGTCAATTGACTTTTTGGTAATTGTTGTAGCTTTTGAATAAAGCACTTTGTATGTTCTTTGTAACCTGTGTTGGTGTGTTTCCTTTGGGCTTCCTGGCCTCATATCAAATTCTCTGTTTCCACAGTCTGATACTTGCCTGTATGTGTGACATAGGCCATGTACCCGTGTGTGTGTGCAGGGACATCATGGTCATGCATGTGAGACCAGTAATGTGTGAAGCACACGGTTGGTGTATGTGTTGAAATGTAACATGGGGAGCCCTATGCGGAATGGACACATGAGAGCATGTCAGTCTCTGTTCCTGGACATGGGTGTGGGTGAGGGATGGGTGCTGATGCCATGTACATGTATGGTGTCCATGTCTGTGTTTCTGACCTGCGTGTCTGTGACTTGTGGATGCCATGGATGCATGACACATGTCTGTGACAATGTTCAGATTCACTGATGCAGCCTAGTTATCCTAGCATCCACTGTGTCTGGGGTGTACGAGTCCAGATGGATGAAAGTATGTTGAAGTGTGTGCATGTGATAGGCATGACCCATGATGTATGTGAGTCCAAAAACAACATTGTATGCTTCAAGAGTCCCTTGGACATGTTTGCTTATGTCCATAGCATGCGCCATGCCTGTTACTGCATGTGTTTTGCCTGCACTGACCCATGTGTTGTGGAGGGACATGATGGAAGTGATCTTTGACAGTGCCACTCATCTGCTATTGCTTCCTGTCTAGGGGACCATTGTACAGTACCCTGATGCTTGTGTTCTATGTCTCCCTCTACACAGCGCAAAGTGAAGAAGAGGGCGGAGACGGCGCTGTGGAGTTAAACGGCGGGGATGCCCCCACGGCTGCAGCGGAAGGGGTGGGTGAGCCCCCACAGGGGCTTGCAATGGCGGAAGACGGTGTGCAGCCATCCAGGTTGGTGGTTTCCACAGAGGAGGAGGAGGCCGCTACTGAGCCGCACATGGGGCCTGGTGGGGGCTCCCTGCTGGTGCAAGTGGTGCAGTCCAGGGGCAGGGGCAGGAGGCAGCACAGGTCGCCATGGAGGTGCCTGTGCATGTCACTGTCCCTGACACTGTGACTGCACCACCATGCACCAGCAGGGATGCCCCATCCCAGGCCCGTCCGCAGGTAGGGGGGATGTCCATGTCATCTGACTCCCCTCCACCTGCGGACGAGGGGACCCCTGGCCGTATGGAGAAGGTCCTGATTGGTGTCGCGTTGCGCACGGCTGTCATTCATGATGAGGTGCGTGCTTCCCAGGGGGAGCACGCACGTCATCATGAAGAGCACCGTGCCAACGTGGCCCAGTTGGGAGCGGTCATGGTCGGGGGTCTCGTACATGTGTCGGGCACTCTGGCGACCCTCTCCTCCTCTGTGGAGGCTATGCGCCAGTCGTACTCCATGCCGTCTTCCAGCCCAGATGCCACCAGGGCCCCCTGTGGACCTGCCCCGACCAATGCAGCCACCTCAGTGGGGATCCCATCCCTGCCACAGTCGGGAGTCGGAGGTCCAGCAGGGGTGGACACACCAGCAACTGGACCCCGCAGATGGAGGATGTGACGGCATCATCGGGCAGGGCACGTGCATGACGGCGTCGGTGGTTTCCATCAGCCTGGATGCCGTCGTGCTGGCACAGGCAGTTGCGTCGGAGGCAGCGGCAGGCTCGACTTGGGAGGCATCATGGCTCGGGCCATCAACATTAGGGGTGCAGGCATCGGCCAGATGGCAGGAGAACCCTGGAATGGGAATGGCTTCCGTGTGGGAGCGGTTGGGCCAGCAGATAGGTGCGGAGCGGCAGCGGGCAGAGGAGGAACGGCTCACAATGGTCAGGGGTGAGAACTCCACTGCATTATCCCTGCGGGACCTCGGGGCCAGGGAACATGCCCGCCTCCAAGCCATTGAACAGGAGTTCCATGATGCCCTGGCCCATGACAACAACCAGTGAGCCGTCGGACTAGCCCGCTGCCCTTGTAAATAGTTATGTAGTTAGTGTTAGGTTTCCTTTGCTTTTTTATTTATTTTGGACCTTTTGGACAATGGGCCACATTTTTGTATATAGTTTTATTTAATTAGGTAGTATTTTTATGTAGGTTTCATTTCTTCAGTTGGGATCATGGACCCTGGTTGGTTTATCTGTATATAGTTGACTGTTGGATTTTTTTCTTTTTTTTTTGATTTAGCCATGGAGCAATGGTTTTCGGTTTTGTTTTTGCCTTGGATTTACTTTCTTGAACTGTGACTTTGGACACCTTTCCTTTGGATTATGATTTGTCGTTTTTCATTATTTTACCGACATGCTGCTTTTGGTTTTTGATTCCCATTGTCATTTGTTTATTTTTAATTCCATTTATGCTGTTTTTAATACATTTTTTTCATCAGACTTCAATGTGTAGTATCATCTCATTGGTATCATGATATGGGTTTTGAGATTCACTGACACCCATTGGGTGTATGTGAGGGCCATGTGTTCATTTACAAACTTGCTATTGGTGTTCTGTCATGTAATTGTCATTTCTGAGTGGGTGGATGCAATACTCGAGTGGGTGTTTTGCATTTGGAGGCTGACCATAAGGGCCAGGGATCTAGATTGTGATGACATGTTGGCTGGGGGACATGTGTGGGGGCCTGCTGGCAGGTGCCCCGCAATGCTGGGGGGTGGGGGTGCAGGGGGACATGAGTGGGACATGAGTGGGGGCCTGCTGGTAGGTGCCCCGCAATGCTGGGGGGTGGGGGTGCAGGGGGACATGAGTGGGACATGAGTGGGGGCCTGCTGGCAGGTGCCCCGCAATGCTGGGGGGTGGGGGTGCAGAGGGACATGGGTGGGACATGAGTGGGGGCCTGCTGGCAGGTGCCCCGCAATGCTGGGGGTGGGGGTGCAGGGGGACATGAGTGGGACATGAGTGGGGCCTGCTGGCAGGTGCCCCGCAATGCTGGGGGGTGGGGGTGCAGGGGGACATGAGTGGGACATGAGTGGGGGCCTGCTGGTAGGTGCCCCGCAATGCTGGGGGGTGGGGTGCAGGGGGACATGAGTGGGACATGAGTGGGGGTCTGCTGGCAGGTGCCCCGCAATGCTGGGGGTGGGGGTGCAAGGGGACATGAGTTGGTGATCAGTAGTGCAAGGAGACATGTGCCTTTGCTGGGGGGCATGCCCATGTTGGGTGGGCTGCCTGCGGGACATGACCAGGGATGCAGGGTAGTCCCCTGTGGTGTGGGCTGCCTGCAGGGGCCGTGGAGGGTGTACAGGGGACACCTGGGAGGACCCACACTGCCAAATCACATGTAGGACTCCCCGGCACCCCTGAAATACACGTACCTGCTGAAATCGCGTGTGAAAATTCTCGCGCACCTCTGAAATACACGCGCCCAGGCCAATCGTGTGTGGAACTTTTCGCGCACCTCTGAAATACACGCGCCCAGGCCAATCACGTGTGGGCTTCTCGCTCACCTCTGAAATACATGCACACGCTCCCCCAGGCCCGATCGCTTGTGGAACTTCTCGCGCACCTCTAAAATACACGCGCCCAGGCCAATCGCGTGTGGAACTTCTCGCGCACCCCTGAAATACACGCACATGCTCCCCCAGGCCCGATCGTGTGTGGAACTTCTCACGCACCTCTGGAATACACGCGCCCAGGCCAATCGCGTGTGGAACTTCTCGCGCACCCCTGAAATACACGCACACGCTCCCCCAGGCCAGATCGCCTGTGAGACTTCTCGCGCACGGGTGTTCCCGAAACCCATAATACACGTTCCCCCCTTTGCGTTTGCTGTTTGCCAGTCCGGTAAACTGGTACAGGGTTGGCACAGCCCTTTGCGATGGTTTTGCGATCTTGATGGCTTGTCCTTGCGCGAGGGCGTTCTCGGGGGCGTAACTGGCGCTGCTGCAGGGTCGCTGCACCACTCTGCGCCACGTCTGCTTTTGGAGGCGAGAATCCATGAATACGCTGTGCGCGGAAATTGATTTTATCGCACGCGGCTGGTGCAGACATTCGCACGGGCATGCTGTGCGCCAGCCGCGTGCGACACTATTGTGAGGAGTTCCATGAATCGGCCTGATTATTTCACTGGTTTCCAGTCCAGTATTGGAAAGAAGTTGGATCACAGTGGCTCAAATGCAGTGATTGGTGAATACTTTACTTAGATGGGCACGTTCACTGATGCATTGCATAAAAGCGCCAAGAGTGTTTTTACTTAGTGAAAAATTGGTGTACCAAATGTATTCATCTTTGCATTGGTTTTGGAGGAAGCGACAAGGCATTACATAAAAGCATGCTGTGTCTGATGGTAATTTTGAGATGTTCAGAGGGAGAGATTTGACTGGACACTTGGGATCAGTAGCAATAGCTTACATTCTTCCTCGAAGGTTACTTCAATGTTGGTCAAATAGTTTGTGGTGGTTCTTGGTTAAGTCGCTGTACGTGAGTGAGGGATATTGTTTGCCATTTTTATCTGTTACTACTTGGAAAGCATTTGGTGGCAGTAGACAAAGACCTTCACAACCTCTTCTTGCTATATGAATCTGTATGGCAAATCACACTTTGCATTGTAATGTTTGCGGGAAGGCAGTACAGAAAATGCTGCATGAACGTAACTTGGAAAGATCGCTAGAAATGATTGGTGATTTATGTTGAACCTGGTCTTTTCCATTTCGACGCAGTCTTTTGATGATGGCGATGAGTACATTGTTGGCAGCAGTGAAATCCTCAGTTTGCATGATGTTTGCATTTCTGCTGAATGGTGGATTGTTAAGGTGGTGGTTTATACCAGAGCGCAGAGATTTGACTTTGTGGTTGGTATTCTGTACAAGGCACTGGGCGCACCTCAGCATAAACTGAGCGTAAAAGGGTCGCCAGAGTGTGCAGTGGCTGCACCTCAAAAGAAGTTGAGTATCCTTTTTGTGTGAGCCAGCCTTTTAATGTGTGAACTGCCCATTTGCCAACTCACACATTGTGTGTTTTGCTCACATCGATTTATTTCCAATAAATCAAGTTCTTCATTTGCCACTGAAATATGTCTGCTTGCAATGTTACCTGTGGCCACTGTATTCATGTTGCTTTGTGAGTTTGTAGTGCTGGTTAGTCCCTTTTCAGTTTCAATTGAGCTCTTATGTAGACACTCCTCTATGGAGAGATTACAGATAATGGAGAAGTTGATCACAGTGCTGTCGAGTGACATGTTTTGGCTAGCTGCACAGTTTGTAAATGTTTGAAGCGTAAGGCGAAGGCTGTTTACAGTGATAGCTCCGGCTATTTGGGGAGCCGCAGCACGTTGTGGCAGGCTCGCAGGTTCGGTGAGTGCATTCACAGAAATGGCGGTGTAAGCGGTGAGTGGGGAGGCTTACAGACCCGGAACGAGATGCATGCTAATGCGTACATGGGATTACAGTGTGGTAAGACTCACAATTGAGCCAATTCGCGTTAAGTGTTTCCTGTGGCATTGGCGCGCCGGGTACTAATGTGTTATAAGTGACTTTATGAAAATGTAATGAATATGTTTCTATTTTTGAAAGAAAAGTTTTTCTGCATGATATAATGCTGTAAGTAATAGAGCTTTGAAAGAGTATCACCGTTAGCAGGTGTGTTGGTGAGAAGGGGTAAAAAGTTGCCTTTTTGTGATATAGATTTTAGGTTTTTCCACTACTCGCAATTGGTCCCCCTTAAAACAAATTTGGGAAGTACCCATTTTTGAACACATGCTGCTAAATCAGACTGAATATGCCCTAAAAGTTCACAGGAAGATGTTTACATGTGTCACGTTGCACACAAAATAACTGCAATTAATGGCCGTGTCTCCTGCTAGCACAATACCAAGCACATCTACCTTGGGCTACCTACTTTTTATTATTATTATTGTTATTATTATTATTATTATTATTATGGTATTTATTGTATTTGTATTTGTTTATTTATATTGCGCACCTTGCCCTGGGGCAGCTGGGTGCATAAATATCAAGCAAATGGTTACAAGGGTTACAGGTTACAGATTGGATTTGAAGCACGTGGTTATAGGAGTTAAACGTTAACACAGAATCACTTTCCACAGGAAAGGGTACATCATAGGCAAACTGCCTGCATAAGACGATAAGGGTATGCATGAAGAGGTAACACACAGGCTACTTCCTAAGAGTGGTCCCACTCAGGTTAGGCAGTAGCTGAGGCAGCATCGAGTTCATGGAGCCAGAGTTTGATTTTGTTTTTGAATGTCTGGGCAGACGGTTCTGTTCTAAGGGAGTTGGGAAGTCTGTTCCACAGTTTAGCTGTGAGGACTGGGTAACTCGAACTCCCCGCTGTCTGTAGCTTAAAGCTAGGGACGCTCAATGTGTGTACTTGGGCAGATCTCAGGGGTCTGGATGCGGTGTGGGCCATGAAGCGGTTGGAAAGGTAGTCAGGAGCAAGGTTATTCAGGGCCTTGTGAGTTAGGGATAGGGTTTTCAAAGATATCCGCTGTGAGACTGGGAGCCAGTGTCAATAGCATCTCGTATCCGAGATATGTGATCTCCTAGGGACGTTGAGGGCGGCCCTGATGGCATTGTTCTGGGAGACCTGTAGCTTGTCAAGATTTATTTGACTAGTCCCTAGGCAGAGGGCATTACAGTAGTCAATTTTTGACATGATGAGAGTTCTTGCGAGAATGATACAGTTGTCAGTTGTCAGGAATGTTCTGCAAGCTGTGATGAGTTTGAAGGTGTAAACTGATGCCGATACAACTGCATTGGTTTGTCTATTAAGGGACAGTGTAGAGTCTAGGTAGATACCAAGTGTTTTTGTGACGTGGACCTAGCTTTGAGAAGCAACGGAGCACTTTACAGAGGTATACAACAACACAGATACTCAAGGGAGCACTTTACAGAGGTATACAATAGTACAGATAAATAAAGGAGCACTTTTCAGTGGTAACAACTGAACAGATATACAGCAGGGGATAGGATACAGAGGGGTACAGAGGAGGGGTACAGCTGTGCAGGATCGCGGGACAGAGAGGGCCAGACAGCGTCTGGTCAGTCGGAAGGACCAGGGGTCAACGTGCTGGCCTAGGTGTTGAGGAGGAGGGAGTCCTAGAACGTTCAAGTAGCTCCAGCAGGTCTAGAAGCCTACAGCCTATACTATGTATGGCCATGGCTTCAAGACATCAACATCTGAAAAGAAAGACTTTGAGTTTGGAAAACTGAATAGCAACAGGGTCTTCAATGTCAGCCAAATGTAAGTTGAGCATCTTCATAAAAAATAGACACCAAATTAGGAAACTGTCAATCTCAGAGGAAGCCTCCCCATGGTATGCGGTTTGTAGGCTGGGGTCCAGGGTGAAACATTAATAGGCATGTGCACAGCATTGGATAAGGCCCCATCATTTAAAGGAATGACCTCCCTAAAGGTTTTTCTCTAAGGAATGGGAGGTAGAAGCTGCTCACCCAGCCAATTTTTTAACTAAGGTCATGGAGTTCGAATGGGGCAGTGTGACTTTCATTCACTTTTAGTCAATAGCAGGACATGTGTAGACCAGACCCTTTCTTCTGATGAAGGGGAATTCACCAGAAGCCGGGCATCAAGATGATCCTTCAGGAGCACATTTCTTCAACAGTACCCTTTCCACTAAATGTTGTTAGTTCAGGTGGCTCCCTTAATAGACAACTGGGACAGTAACGTTCTATATACTTCACATTCAAAGGGGTTTCCAATCCTGATAGACAGTTCTGGGACAAAGAGAAATAGGCAGAGGGGGGCAGGAGTTGTGGAATGGACAGAGGATTAGCTTGGATCCCATAATGGCTTATATGAGGGTTCACCAACAAAAGCAAGTCAAATTATCTCCTTAAAGGTCCATTTGGCTGACTTTAAGGTAACACAGACTGAGCTCAAAACCTCGAATCCACCAGGTGTTCTGGAAACATGAAGAAATCAACAGACACAATTCGCTATTAATTTAACATTTTAAAGAAACCAAGTCCTAGGTAGGGGAATGTATACTTTAGACTAGAAACATATTCACTAAACTACTACAAAATGAAATGAAATTAGAAGATAGAACTGGTACTAAAGGGGAAACATTAGTCTGTGATGTACATGCACATTATTGAGCACCCCTTTGTCCCAAAGGAAGTTATTCCAGAAAGGAAACACACCATGATCATGGGTCAAAGATGGGCCGGCTAGGGAAAATTGGGCTCACTGTGCAGTGAAAAAAGTAGTAGGGCTATTGTCCCAGTCTACAGGGCTAGGTTTTTGATGAGACAGACAGGGTTTGCAGCAGGCCTACACACGAGTCTTGATGTCAGAGCATAAAAAGCAATAGTCTTCAGTAAGAAGAGCAAGCTGCCCTTGGAGTCCTAGCAAGATATGCAGGTGTCAAGTCCTAAAAATTAAAGTGGGGGGGGGCTCATCATCAAATGCAACGGGATGTGATGTCGCCAGAAATGAGCATATCAGGGTGAAATATGCACATTTCATTTAATTGGCTTTGCATAACCAGCCAAATTGCATATGACGAATGGCATTTGCCTTTCATAAAATCAACACACACACAAAACCAAGAGAGGATATTTTCTTCTAATAATGTTTTTGAGAATGTTAAAAGGTGTGCAAGTTTGAAACGCCAAGATGCAAAACAAATGTTTTCCCTGGAACTTGCAGTACCGAAATGGGACATTTCACCTTTAGTTGTATATTATTTTTCAATAGGTTATGCAGTGTAGTGTTGTAGTGGTGAAGTGTCTTGCCTCCAAACCTGATGACTGTGGTTCGATCCCCAAGGTCAGCTTTAATTCATAAATTCAAAGAGGACATTCAATGTTTCTCATTTTAGTTGGGGGGGGACGGAGCCCACCCTCTGAAATAAGTGGGTCGACTCCGTCCACCCTGTGCACCCTCGACTTGAGCCCTGAGGATATGTGTCTGCACAGTCTACAGGAAAGTCGATCTCTTATATGACAATATTAATGTTCTAACAGCATACACTTACCGACAAGGTCTTGAGTGTGGGCATTATTCTAGGCCAATTGATGGTAAACATTTGCACAGCATGGGCATTGACCACCTCTCTTCAGGGTTGGCTTTAGGCCACCCAAGTCTTTGGGTTTATCTCCCTGCATTCCGAATTTGCACAGTACCTTTTCATAGAAATGGGTTGTCCTACTCCACCTTTGTGTTGTAGGTGACATACAGGACACCCTAGTGTGACAGTACTAAGATTACCAATAACTACTTTTTGCAATTGTGATAATACAATGTGTACAGACTTCGACCTTGTCAGTGGTGAAGTTGCAGATCTAGAATGACAACAGGAAGAATATTGGCTTGGGGTAATTTCTTCCAACTGTTCAGGATTGGCAGACATTGAACCAGAAGTCAATAAACATCTAAGCCAGGCGGAAAGAAAGGGAGTACACCTCCTAAAAAAAATCTGTGCTTTTGTATCTCTCCTTGGACAACTTTATATATTGCACCATTTATAATCCATTTGTATCCATGCTGCAGTTTTGGGGCGTCTAGTTTGTATGCTGTCACCTTTTGTAGGATGAAGAGTTTTTAATATTAGTGTACAGCTACAACCCAGTTGTGCAGCATGACTGATACAGCAAGCACTGCTGTGCTGCGCTGGAAACACTGGTGTAGGTTACACAAAATGTCAGCCATTATACACACTGCATGTGACTCGTGAAATGTAGGGCAACTAGTGCAGAACTGTGCACATGCAGTACCGGTCAGCAGCATTTTGCATACATCTATTTTTTTTATCGGGTGAATCAGCTACATTATCCAGAGATCTCAATGCTGGTTTGACCACTATTTATCTTCAATACTTGTCATATATATCAAAAATAATCAGGATGAGAGATCCTATAAGAATTTGTGTGGTTCTGAATATTTCAATTTATTTAAAAAAAACACAGAACATTTATGGTGACTTTTTAGTTACTTTACAGTACTTTCGATAAGTACGAAAGTTAAAAACAACGGACAGTAGTGATTATATTCGGTGGAAACACAAGTAGGTGTCAACCTCTGAAATATTGAGGTCAAAACTCCACATGGGGGCACAATCACAAATGAGGTAGGAAGGACCTACAGTTAGAAACAGTGCACCGGGGACGGAGAGTAGACCCAGGTATGGTTAACACAAGGTGTACACAACAGTTTTTACAAAACATACACGAGAGGGGGATTGTACAGTTGTGTCACAGGAGATCGACACGGGTGTTATTCGGCCAAGTAGGGCTTGATTGGAGCCTGTCTGTGTGTTGGCCTTCATCAGGATGGACACCAATTGCGGTGTAGGCCGTGGTATCTGCTGCTGCAATAGCAGTGGGATGATGTAGACAATCCTCAATTGGTTGCTGAATTGTGGGTGCATAATGCACTTGGAGTTGGCTGTAGGTTACTGAAGGCCGATATCTCTTAGGGTCCCGCGAGCCAGAAAGGGCCAGTGTGGGTCCCAAATCGCAGTTAGGCTGGTGCGGGCATCAACGCGGGGTCCTCAGCTAGGAATGGTTCCAGCAACCAATTGAGGATTGTCTACAGCATCCCACTGCTATTGCAGCAGCAGATACCATGGACTACACCGCAATTGGTGTCCATCATGATGAAGGCCAACACACAGACAGGCTCCAATCAAGCCCTACTTGGCCGAAACACACCCGTATCGATCCCCTGTGACACAACTGTACAATCCCCCTCTCATGTATGTTTTGTAAAAACTGTTGTGTACACCTTGTGTTAACCACGCCTGGGACTACTCTCCGTCCCCGGTGCACTGTTTCTAACCATAGGTCCTTTCTACCTCATATGTGATTGTGCCCCCATGCGGAGTTTTGACCTCAATATTTCAGAGGTTGACACTTACTTGTGTTTCCACCGAATATAATCACTACTGTCCGTTTTTTCTAACTTTCGTGCTTATCGAAAGTACTGTAAAGTAACTAAAAAGTCACCAAAAATGTTCTGTGTTTTTTTTAAATAAATTGAAATATTCAGAACCACACAACTGCTTATAGGATCTCTCATCCTGATTATTTTTGATATATATACATGTACCCACCTGGGTAGATCAGGACTCCGCCAGGCACCCTAACTTTTTATTTTCAATACTTGTCCTACATTTCCATTCAAAATACTCTTTATCATTTTGCGACTAGCTGGCACCATGCAATTCAATGGTAGTGAACACAATCTTGCACTGGCACTAGTGCACATTTAGCAGAAGTAGAGAGTGAGGTAGGTGTCCTTTCAATAACAAATGTGTTCAGATGCTTTCCACTCTCTGAGTATATGTGGGTATGAAGTCTGCCAAGAGCACATATGATAGATTTGAGGGCTCAGGTTCAATCCACTCCGGTGCTGTTGCTTTTAATGTGTCACAGATCAAAATAAAGTTCTGACGATCAGAAGCAGAAAACAGCTCCTGGGTATCACTATCACAGTAGGGGCTACCACTTGGGAATCATCAGATAGTTGTTTTTGATTTATTCACTGCATATTTATGTACTGATTTTTTGGGTTCAGGAAATAGGCACTGGGAATAAATATAAGCATATGGGCGTTGTTACTAGTGAATTATGTATTCTTTTTGCAAAATTAATCTCCACCTGTTTTCCAGTTCAAATTGAATGCATGGGACATATGTATAGCATTCAGCACACAACAGAAAGATAAGCGATCTACTGTATGGTACACTTGCCAATGGACCCTAAATCCATCACCCTATTCAAAAGTGGTGTTCAGCTAAGGCTGTCCTCGCTTATTTTGACTCTTCTCCCAAAGCTGTACGCACCAGACAGCAGCTGGGTTCCAGGTGAAAAGGTGCTCCATGTAAGACTACTCTTACAGCTGAGCAGCAAATTCACGCCTGACTCGAAGCCACTCCCCTGGCAGTAACCTTAGTAATGGCCCTTTTAATGGGACCATACCTAGCAGACAATTGTTGCCAAGGGACTATATGCCTTGCCAATCCCATCTATCACTGTAGGTTGTCAGACCAGCACCTTCCCACTGGTGTTTCAAGATGTACTATGAATGCAACTATTACCCTGCCTCAAAGACTTACAAGTTAATAAGGTTGCCAATCAACTCTGTAATGGATATTTGGCAGCTACTCCAAGCCGTGTCTGTGATTACAAATGGGTGGGAAGTGGCCAAGACATTTACATGAATATGTAATAAATTAAATGTTTACCAATTACAGTTGACAGGGTTTTATTCTGAGCAAGTTTTTATTCCCATGTAGTGCATGTTCAATGCAACATTAAAAGTTGAAATCCATTGGGTCAGTGATTATAGCAAGCTGTACTCTGTAGCACACAGTGGCTGTTGCATTGAATGACAAGATGAACATTGTGGCTCCATGGAATAGGCTGTTGCTCTGTGTCATCAAGCAGCAGCCTTCACAGAAAACCAAAAATGAAATTTAGAGATACAAAAGATGACAGAGAAGTAAGTTAGCAGTAAAAGAATGAAATAAATGTAAAAAAAGTCAGCCTTAACTGAAATGAGATTTTAAGGTGTCTGGTTTGACTATAAAGAAAAAAGCAGTATTTGGTAAAAAAAAAAAAATATATATCATTGGATACCGCACTAAGTGACAATAACATAGCACAGTACTACTGTACACAAGGCCAATCATTGCACTCTGCATGTCTGTTTCTTTTTATATTGTTTGCGGATTAAGCCATGAGACTAGTTGAAGTTGAATAAAATAATGTGGTTACATATACTATGACCCATACTGCATTGCCCATGGCATCAATATCGTATTAAAAAAGTGTGAAACACATTTTAATAAAGAAGTATTTTTTGTAGTTTTGTAGTGAATAAAATCAAATTTTAAAAATCCAAGACCATTCCCCAAAAATCGTTGGTGGGTGTGGTATTCAAACCCAGCTCTAATGACTGCTCCCTCTTCGGAGGGACAGGCTGTATACACCTGCCAAAACAACAACATTTCAGTGAGGCCCGCAGAGGCAAAGATGAGCTATATGTCTTCATGCACTCTGTTCTAGCAGAACCCTGCGCATGAGCAGAATGGATTCAGTCTGGCGTCACACCATGGAGAGAGTGGAGAGGTTCAGTCAGTCCCTTATTGGTAATACTGACAATGGGAAAAACAAATATATCAAGCAAAGATCACTTGACGAGGCAATGGTTATCGACCAGGACAAAGGGTGTGTCATGTGTCTCATGATTCACACATGTGTGCACTTTTTAACAGTATGGAGCTCATTTTCCTTTGAGCTGTAACATCAACGGAAGATGTAAAAGCCTTGTGTAAGGCTTTTACATCATCCATTGACGCCACAGGTCATTTTCATTCATTTGTATGGTGGAGATGAGGGGCCTAATGCAAATTGTGTTTCCGCCACCTTTAGTCCTCCCCGACATACAAATGTTTCAGCATTTGTGCTGGAATGGATTTTTATGCCGGCACAAATGTTGGAGATCCCTATTGGTTATTCGAGCTTTATGCATCAGAATAAAGCAGACAGACCCCATAGGGATCCATTGTAAATGCTGCCTGCTTTGCTAGCATTGCAGGTGATGTTTACAATTACACATGTCGGACAATGTTTATTTTTCATTGTGAACACTGCGTACCATGCATGCAGGGTAAGCAGTATCCACAAATGAAAATCAAATCCACTCTGACATGCAAGCATACTGACCTTTAATTGTAATTGTGATTACTGCTTGGCATGCGAGTCCGGTAAAGGTGCTGAGCTTATGGACCTTGGAACGTGGATGGATGGGATTACACCAGAATAAGTCTGAGTCCAAATAACCGGACAAACTCAATAAGATGGCAAGTTACTCTTTTATTAACAATTATCTAAAACAGTGAGGTTTTAACAAACATCAACGGATGTACGCTTAGTCTCTCAATGATCTACGCAAAAAATACACTTCATATACTCCATTATGCATTAGATTGATGTCATGATATGTGGCAATAGTGAAAAACCTATCAAGTATTGGGATCGGTTAAGGGAAACATCTAGATATTCAATCATATGGTAGCTAGGATTGTTATTGGCTATCCTTTATCAGGTGGCCAACGTATGCCTTCCTCTTCAAACATGTTATTTAAGATGTGTTTCATTGGTCTTCTAAGCTATAAGGTCCTCCATTATGTGGACTAATACAATTGGTTGGCACGCTTGTGCCATGTCTCGAACATTCACTTAATTTAGCAGCAAGTAAGCCAAGACCCAGGTTCAGGGAGTTAGGACATGAAGCTACCTCACCACCCAACTAGCCCAACATCTCTCATCACCCATGCCTTCTGCCATGAAATTGTCTTTGTACTTGGCCTTGCAGAGTATTCTCATCCTGGGAATGCACAGGAGTGAGGGCACTCGCTATCGTGTCTGTAACTCCAAGTTCGAACTCTATTTTCCTCCTTGGCTCCCATGACAAGAGTCCACGATTTGGTCCATTCTGCAGCTTTCAAATTCTTTATATAAATTAAAACTTGGCATCCTTGTGTTCTTTCTTGCACCTTAATGTGAGAGCATTCATTCTGCACACACTCGTTCTCTTCAGAGTAGATAGCTGACCTCGATTTCTAGGATCTTGACCCTAGGCCTGGCAGCCTCGCCATGCGGCTTCAGCAACCTGTTATTCTATTGCGACACAGCTTTTCATTCCCCCTTCATGGCTTCTGGCGTATTTATTTCATGATACCAATATCCAGTTTCTATACAATGGCGGCTTTACCTGCATTCTATTCACTACTCATAGCTAGCTTGTACGATGACTTGGTCTACCTTGCGTTTCACCTTCTGTACATTCATTGAACTTCTGTTATCTGCAGTACTTTGTTAACCTGTAATCTTCTTCCTTTCTACTTTGATAGTCCACTTGATTCTTTACTTCATTATTTGTCCTCTAGGATCCATACATCGTCTTCATTCTGTATCTCGGGATGTCGTTGTGTGGAATTCGACCATCCCCATGGGGAGAGTGTGCTCGCCTGGGCTTTTTTGAGTTTTTAATAATGAAAATGAATGATGGGTGATCAGCCTCTGAGAAATGTGTGAGGCAATTCTATGCACATTTTATCTGCTTCCCTAACAAAATGCATAGTCATGTGTACTCCGGGAAGACATAACCTACAGGCGCCATCTTCCACTTCATATTTAGCTGGAATGTGACAACCCGGGTGCATCAAAGCATCTCAAGAAAGGCACACCTTCTTACAGCCATGGGCAGCCTAATTTAAATATCAAAGGCTCCATGGATATGCATTCCCTTTGTCTAATCAGGCTGCTGGCAGTGCATACGAATGAGATAATTGAGGCAAGCCTGAGAGGCTTGGTTGCTGGAAGAGACAACAGGAAGGCAGGACTAACCCTTTGGTATGCAATGTGTCAACTTGAAGCTAGTTCCCACCTCTCTGTATGAAAGGCAGTGAATGCTCTGTCTGGGTCAAGCAGTTACCGCAGGTCTCCCTGCAGAGCAGACCCCTTTCAGAGGGACTAAGGGTGTGATTTGGGAGAGACAGGAAGCCTGCGTCCAGCACAAACTTCAAGGGAGACCTGTGCTTTATTTAATAGTCACAGAGGGATCAGATAACTAGAGAGACACATGTCGGGTGCATTTAAAGGCCCCAAACAGAAGTCCATTTCACCTGAACAGCAGCATTTAAAAATTGCAGCAGAAAAAACGGCCTGGCTTTTTCTTTTATTTTACATGAGTGGCTAGGATTTAAACACTGCAACAAAAACGGCCTGGCTTTTTCTTTTTGTTCACGTAAATTTAAAGAACCATGGAAAAAGGGGCCTACCTGTCATTGTCAATGGACCAGCAGCAATGTAATTCACCCAAGAAGGAGGAATCAAAGAATCCTGTGACATGGAAAACAAGATTTTTTTAAACATTAAAAGCAGCAAAAACAGCCTGCACAGGTGTTTGCAAATAAAAATGGCTTTAAAAAGCAACAATGTAAAACAATATCACTGCTCAGAGGTAAATGTCAGGAAAGCAAAACCTGAATTGGGGGGTAGGGGGTGACCAAAGCCAATGTATAGTATGTTTCACCCACAAAATTCCTGTGAACATGTGAAGAGACACTTACTTCAGGAAAAATCTGTTCTTTTATTTTACATTTTTAAAGCGCTCACAGATCCCGTGGGCATCAAGGCGCTGTTACAGGAATTGTTTTTGTTTATTTAGTTGCGTAATTGTTTTTTTGTCTTAGTTGCATATTTATAACGTGCTTAAACACCCAGAGGTTTCTAAGCACAGACCCGGGGATCGAACCTGTGTTGTTTCATATTGTCTTGCTTCCAAGGTGCGCACGTTGCCGCTGAGCTATCCTCCCGGGACAAGTTCTAGGCTGAGTTCAAAACTTCACAATAAAATGCCCCACTTCCAGCTGGATGTTACACCTCCCATCTAATGAGGCCCTGCAATAGAATCTGCCACTGCAGGTGTTGAAAGCCCACTGTTCCAAAGACTGGCTGTCACTGAAGGCAGTTAAAGAAAGGGACTTCAAAAGAGCCCACACCACTTCAAAGAGACTTATAAAAAGCTCTAGTCAAAGGCAAGCCCAGGAATACAGATGGCTGTGGGGGATGAAGCGGCCCTCCCACATGTTAAACAGACACTTCCAATTGATATTAAAAGACTTTTTTCATTTTAGTAATTTTGCACCGCCATCAGTCTGAGGATTGATCTCAATTTGATGCCATTGTTCATGTAATTTCCAGGTGATTTTGGGGATATAAATTGCATTTACCTGGGACTTTGGGAACTGTAATGGCCAGTTAGACTAGGTTTCTGGCTGATCTGGACATGTGACAAATGTAAAAGTGGGTGAAAAGATGGAAACTGAAATTGGGAATATGCTTCATGACTTACATATTCATAACTGGTGTACATTTTATGAAAATGACAAAAATGTGACACATGTCCATACTACATCGTAAAGATTTGGCGATCGGCTCATCTAATTCCTCATGGTCAGCTCAAACAGAATATATGATTTATATGGCAGTGGCTAGTACAATTCTGAAGTTATGATACATAACTAGTTTTTGCCAAAAAGTTGAAATGAGAACAAAGGGTGGTAATAAAGGGGAAAAGGCAGATGGTACTCCAAAATCCCTAAAACAATCCTGACTGGGGGTGTAGAGAAAGAGAGAAACTGTCAAATCCTGGTGACAGGGATTATTGAAGGGTACTTCCCCTATATTGTAGATTTAGTGATGTCATTTCTGCTATATAAGGGGGACTGTTCTAGGACTCAGGACACACAACAACCGGGGAAGACAGAAAAAGGAGGACAGAGAGAAGGCTGCTGAACCTTACCATCTTTGAGAGTGTAGTGACCAGACCCCTGGACTTTCTTTCCAGACTGTCCTGAGATGCAGCTGGCTTTCTTGAATCTTAAACAAAGGCTTGCTATGTAAGTAGCAAAAAACCAGCCCTAAATTGCATACACCATTCATTTTTGCAGCAATGCATTCTATATTTCCCATGGAAAACCCCAAATTGCCAGTGTAGAGCAGAATCTCTTGTTTGCCTGTGTATGTTAGCATATTTCCTTTGAAAACCCCCTGAGTTAATTGTGTAAATCGTTAGTATTTTCATAAGTAAATCAATTAATTCCCCCATTGAAATTCACGGATCGGGATTGTTGAAATTCAAAACCAACCATCCTTGTCTAGTGTTTTTATTTAATTGTCATAGTCATTAAAGTGTTGCTCAAAAGAATTATTCCTATTGTGAGCTGAAAACCAAATGTGTCCTGGTGTCTAAATTATGCCCTGCTAAGTGAATTTTCATTTGCCAGTGTCATTCCTATTTGCATCTGTCCAATTAAACCCAAACCGTTGTTCCCATTGGGCCTCATTACGACCCAGGCGGTAAGTTACCGCCTGGGCGGTGACTTTACCACCATGGCGTAAACTACGTTTACGCCATGGTGGTTGGCGGACTTATCGCCCCATTCCGAGGTTGGCGGGGCGGTAAGTCCCCAATCCCCATTTACCCTTCCCCATTCCCATTTTTGCCCCATAGGGCATAATGGGAGTGGGGAAGGCGTTAATTACGCCACCGTAAATTACGGTGGCGTAATTAACTCCATGGTCCCTTAGCGCCATGGATTTTAACACCTGCAGGTGTTAAATCCGCCATGGCGCTAAGGGACCTCGTACTCAGGCGGTAAGGGGCGGCGCTGTTTACGCCGCGGTAAAACCCTTACCGCCTGAGTCGTAATGAGGCCCATTGTGAGTAATATCTTTGCCCAAAGACTACCTGATAGTTGCCACTGTCATTTTAACTAAAAAACTATTTTCCTATGTGCCTTTCTCATTGATGAAAAAGTGTGTGCCATTTTCAAGCCCCAGTAAAAGATTTCCATTTTCGTTTTTCAAAAAATGTCTTTTCTTCCTTTAAAAAGCATTTTTCCTAGAGTATTCCTCTTCCTCTATCCGATTCTGAGTGCGGATTTCGACTTGCATTTCCTCCCTTTTTCATTGCTCAGAGCTTGCCTAAATTCACAGCCCCAGCAAAATTAGTGTGATTTGTCTTTTCATTTTTCTAAAAATGTCTTTTAAACTTGGAAAACTTGTTGTCCCTAGTTTATATCTCTTCCCCATCTGTGCCCTGATCATGGATTCTGAATTGCATTCCCTTTATTTATTTGTATTTTCTTTCTCATGTGTTGCCTGTATTAAAAATCGAATTTCCTATGTGTGCTAGCTAGTCTGTATTGAAGCCCTATTTGCCTTCTAGCATAAGCAGCACAAAGTACCCCTGTGTGCTGTCCCATAGCAGTAGTATTGAATCATTGAACACCCATTTTTCCATTGTTGAAGGGGGGAGTGCTTAACTGTTGGTGCTATCACTTTGTGGTAAACTGTTCTTTTTCGGTCCTGCCTTTAGAAAAAAGGAAGTAACTGTGATAGTACAACTTAACATGGTTGTTTTATAGAGATAATTGCATTTTCGGTTGACACAACATTGGTGGCTGTGCCATTGTTTGATTTTCCTTTTTCATTAAATAATAAATGAATAAATATCTTATTAATACACACCAGCCTTTGTGAGATGGGATGTTTGTGGAGGTTGGGTGTGAGATGGGCTGGAGGCTTACTCAAAAATAATCTGTAGTATATTAAAAATAAAAAGCATTTTATTGTGCACCACATTGATTGTAGGGGAAGGAGTTCCCTGGTTGGCGGTTGCCGTGTAATAAACCGTGACACACATTGATCTACAGCAAACAGGATGATGGGTGGGACTTAGGTATGTGTTGTCACCCCTTGTCTGTCCTGTTGCAGAGCACTCTGCTCCTGACCTCATGCATAACAGAAGAGTGTTGGTGGGGACCCAGGATTGGTTCATTGAGGTAGGCTTAGCCTGCACCAATCACTGGTGCCCATTTGTCTTTAAGAGAGGGCTGAACCCCTCACTTGACAGATCATCTGATGACTTTGAAAGGAGGAAGAAGAAGGACAGATTTGGACCCGGGCTGAAGGTAAAGTCTACCTTACATCTTACACCAGTGAAGGAAGGCCAGGATTTCCCAGAGGGAAGCAGGATCCCTCCCCTAAACATCTCCCAGAGAACAGAGGGAGATACCGGACTCAGAGGACCCATCCAGCAGCTCCAGAACCGGTGCCCAGCCAGAATACAGCTTGTCCAGCTCGGTTCTGCCAGCAAGTTTCCTAGGTGGGAAGTGCCAGAGAGTTTCTGGAGAAAGAACAAGGTCATTGCCTCCAATCACTCTCCTGAGCTTTGGGTCGTCCGCCGTGAAAGGACATGAGCCCTGCAAAGAAGCTAGGAGGAGTGCCACACAAGCATCATCCAGCGTCCATCTTTTAAGGACATTTTCGAGATAGTCGAGTCCTCGAACTGCATCTGGCTGCACCACTGACTGTTGTCACGCCGCATTAATAAGAGCCATTCCTGCTGCCTCGACCAGCATTCCAGATCCACCAACCAGCACAGAGACAATGTTTCTTGGCTCGAGCTGCCATACCGGACAGCCTGCAGACGTCCGTTTAACTTTCATTGTTGAACTGCCTGCCGACTGGTACCCGTAGCTGTCTCCTGCCACTAACTCTGTCTCAGTGGCTGTGAAACGCTCTGGAACCGTCTTGACGCTGTCGAGCACCAAGACATTTCTTAGCACCAACTACTTTGTGGTTATGCCCTACTGGTTCCTCTCAGAAGGCCCATAGAGAAAGTTATAACCCTTTATCCCCTTGGTGCTGGAACCGAATAACCTTGAACAGTAAGACTGATTACTTCACCAAATACCCTCCTGTCAGTATCCAGAGTGCATCGTTTTCCTTAGTGAAACTGTCTGTCTTCTGTGTTCTTTTGCAGGGTGGGTCATATTTGTAGTGTGCTAGAACTGTCTGTTTTAGTAATAATAAAGTAGATATTTTCATACAACCTTGACTGGACAGTCCCTTTTATCATTGAGTAATAATTGTATGTTTGCTGTGTTGCACCTAACCAACGATCCACGACCTTGCGGTCATAATCCTGCTGTTCAGTCCACATTACCAAAATTGGACAAGGAGGTCTTATATCTGTTCAGATCCCTTCTGGTGTACTAGAGGTGTAGGGTTGATTGATGGTTTAGAAACCGAAATTCATCCCTGGACCACTGTTGCCCCAGAAGTTGATTTGTCACATTGGTGGCAAACGGTTGGATCGGTTGGAGACTTGTGCACAGCTTAGTCACCCAATGATAAAAGAACTGTTGCAGGCAATGTTTTAGTCACTGCTAAGTAATAGTAAGGTTGCATGTCTTTATAACGACATCTTTTTTGTAGAATGCACATATACTGTAAATACATAGCAAATGATTTAATTATTTTCTTTTGGGGTATCCCCCCTCAAGCCCCTGTTTCCCACCGCTAAAAACCCACCCTGAAACGTTTTGCCCCCAAGATTTAAACCTTTACCCCACCCCTACATACATTTTCATTATATTTTTCATTATAAAAGTTTTGTTATTTTTGCATGTCTATATAAATGTTTAGTTATAAAGACTGTATACCTAATAGTAATAGTCATGGAGCTCGACATGGAGGCTATAATAGGCATGACCAAGGATATCCTGTGCGTATTATGCCACACCACTAAGGTTAATAAACCTGAGTTGCTGACCAGCCTCCAAGTTTGGGTAGAAGTAAGCGTGGTTCGGGAGAAGACCCCAGGGGACGGGCTAAGCACTGTGTACCGAAACAGACAAGACCTTCCGGAAGGGGTAAATGATGAAGACAATCGAATGAGCAATGTTTCTCCTCAATCATCCCACTAGAGGGCAAGTTTGGTTTCTCAACACTAAATAGTGTCAGTGAGGACAGGGGCTAGTGTGGCATCCTGCAATGTCACAGGCCTAAACACAGTCTCTGACTGGCCCAGTACTTGTTCCGGCTGTCAATGAGGTAGTGGCTAGAAACCTCCTGCTTGAGGAGAGGAGATTAGCGCTAGAGGAACAAAAACAGCGGGACAAGGTTGCATTGAGTGGTGCAGAGCCACCAAAGAGCTGTGTAAGCTGGTGCTTGAAGAGCAGAAGGAGGCCAACAAGTTGGTCTCTAACTGTTAAACGGGATATCATATTGTGTCTCCTTTATTGTATATATTGGCCTAAGCCCAGTCGCTTTTCGAAGAAAACCGCGTTGCAAAGTTACGATTCTAGATCGACTTTGCCGCCATTTTAGGTCCATCTGCCATTTTTATTTCCATTTCAATGTAACGCTGTGTTCTAAAATGGTGGACAGTGTTTCCCGCTTGTAACTGAGCCATCCTGAACTTTGTATTGAAATGAATGTATAAACTGTCCGTTGGCCGAATGTTTGGGTTAAGTAAAGAGACATTGTCCCATGCCTGACTTGTAGACAGAGGATTGTCTGCACCAATAAGTCCGATCCGCAGACATACATCAGCCACAATGTCTAACAAATACTGAACGTGGACACTAGCTGAACTGCATTGTAAAGGACAAGTGTTAAGGCTTATTGTTCAATCCAAGAATACACTGTTGCCTTTGTAACTTGTTTGTATGTGAATTGAGGATGATCCATGTGCATATTGTCGGTCAAGCCAGAAGTGAACTTGGCACGAACTCTAGACCATGGATTATTAACCTGCAGAGGGGCTGGACATCATGATTGGAAATGTATAAAATGTATAACTTTTTAGACGTCCAGTACCTCTCACTTCTCACACCGAAAGGGCTGGTATTCGCTGTGATGTACTGAGGGCCAGATAGCTATCTGATTTTGTTTTCTTTGTAACTGTACAGTTTTAGAATAAAGATCTGTGAATCTTTATAAGCTTGTGTTTGGTGTATTTCCTTTTGGGTTACTCAGCCTCGATATCTCCTTTGCTTTTACGGAGGGCTCCCGAATAGGGACCCTTAAGATTGATGCCATCTCGTTGAAGGTTGACGCGGCTATCGGCTCGGGATCGGACGGTGAAAAAGGGGGCCCCTTTCTTGGATGAGACGCGGTACCTCAGCAGTACTGCACGACCCGATCCCTGGACGGTGAGCATGCGGTCCGAGATGACATCTTGACGAGGGTCCATATATCCAGGCGGGCAGGTTTGCCGAAATCACCAACCATGTGGGACCTTTGATAGTTCTTTGATATCAGACCTTCTTAGAATCTGATCAGGGGAGTCGTGACCCGATTCTTAAGTATCCTGATAATTAGTTTTGGCGCATTGCAATCGCGAGTACAATTATTGACCAGGTAACACCAGTATTCTGATATGCCTGGGAAATTGTCTGCCCCGTTCAGGGCGTTATTCCGCAGTGACAGACAATCTTTGGAATTTGGCCGACCGGCACCAATGGAGGGGTCACCAGCATGTACTATGTACTGTAAGCACGGCATTGGTAGTATAGTGTTTAATGATATTTGGCACAGACAAGCTAGACATGCTTCCGAACTTCAGTGGCCAATTAATGGTAGTTTTGAAATTCCTTGCATAGAATACTTAGAATCCATATTATTAAAGAAAAAGGCTAGATCTGCAGCATTTGATGTATTACAGAATTGGAAGAAAGAAGCTATGCAGCAGCTTAAAAGTAGGGAAAAACATGCACGCCGTCATATGACGAATGCCGAAAAAGCATTGTTATATGATCAAAATAAACAGTCTGAGTCAGTTAGGAATATGGATAGGGCTTTTTCACTTGGTATCCAGCAAATGTATCCTTCTAAAGACTTTCATGTATCTGATGAGCTGATTGACAAACTTTTAAATGAACGAAGGACTGGTGCCACTGCGCCACATCCGTATGTTCCTCTGCCTGCTGTTATTCCTCCGCCTGCAGCTCCTCCTGCTCCTCCTGCTCCTCCTATTGCCCCTCTTAATGTTCCTCTTCCTCCAGCTGGGTTTCCTCTTTTTGTTGTTGCTCCTCCTCCTGCTCCTCCACCTTTGCCTGATGTTAGGGGTTTGGTGGGTTAGCCTGTTGCACCAGTAATAGCACCTTTGTTACCGAATGTACAAGATTTGTCTACTCTTCCTCTTCCAAGCGGTTCTCCACCGCTTGTAGTTGATCAGGGAGCGGGGTACAGGGTTGTAACTCGTAATACTATGTCTCCAGAGAGAAAGCATGAATTGACTGCATGGGCTAGACACTGCATGGAGAGGGGTGAACAAGCTGATGATTTTGCTACACTCTCCTTTTTCACAGGATAATCAAGCACCGAGTGTGGATAATAGAAACATTTTTGATCATCCTTCTGCTGCTTACCTCTCTGAAGAACTTCCTTTTGACGAAATTCTGTTTCGCTAGGATTGCCGGAAGCAGGGTTTGGTACCAACGCCTATTCCCATTAATCAGAAAGGTCACTACGTTGAGATGATAGTGGGAAATAGGAAACATCTATTCTTGATAGATACAGGGGCATAGAAGTGTTCCATTGACCATTCGCGGGTTCCAAACATTCCACTGTCAGGGCAAACCAATGTTTCTGTAGGGTTTTCTGGCACACCAGTAGTCTGTCCGGTTTCTTCGCCGGTACAGATTACTTTAGGTCCATTTACGGACCACTGTCCATTTCTTTTGACTACAAATTGTGGAGAGAATTTGTTGGGGTTGAATCGTTTGAAGGAATTAAATGAGGTAATTCATTGTTCTTCTGATGGAGTGCATTTGTCGATTTCACCACAGCAACTTTCTGTCTCTCAGTTATTTACCAGACCTTTGCCACCGGAATTTAGTGATGTTCCGGAGTGTTTGTGGGTGATTGATGATAATGATGTCAGTGTTTTGCAAATTGAGCCTGTTAAGATTATTTTGAAACATGGAGTAAAGTTGCCATGTATTCCCAAGTATAAGATCTTGGTTCATGGTGAGCAAGCTTTGAAATGCATAGTCTCCGATTTTGTGCACCGTGGGGTAATTGAGGAAATTGCAGGTAGTTTGTGCAATAGTCCGATTTTGCCCATGTACAAAAAAGGCGATAATGCAATTCCTTTCTATTTCATTATGGATTTACGTGCTATCAATAAGATTGTTGCTCCACAATTTCCCATTGTGCCTGATGTGACGACAATATTAACTATGATTACGGCTTCAGCTACTCACTTTAGTGTTGTGGATCTTAAGAACGCTTTCTTTAGTATTCCTATACACAAAGATAGTAGATACTTGTTCGCGTTCACCTTAGGAGGACGCTCGTTCACCTTTACCCGTGTGCCGCAAGGTTACACGGAGAGTCCTAGCATCTATAGTAGGGCTTTGAAAGAGCAGCTCGACACACTCGAGTTGCCCACCACTTGTACACTGCTTCAGTATGTAGACGATCTACTCTTAGCTGCCGACTCAGAGAGCGCCTGTAAGGAGGGCACCGTGTTGTTGCTTAAAAGTTTCAGTATTGTCGACAGGAGGTCGCTATTTAGGCTATCTCCTGTTAAAGGAGGGAAGAAGGTTGACGCTTTATCGGAAAAAATCATTTCTAGCATGTCTGTCCCAAATACAAAGAAGGAAGTCAGAGCCTTGATAGGAATCGCTTCTTACTGTAGGCAGTGGATCCCGAACCTTTCCTTAGTGATTAAAACAATGTTGGCTTTGACGAAGAAGGGCATTTCTTCACCATTGCTGTGGAACTTTGAACACCAGCAAGCGTTTGATCTGCTCAAGACTGCACTGTGCTCGGCACCAGTTTTGGGCACACCAAATTATGAAAAGGCCTTCGTGTTGTATGTGCATGAACATGATGGATGTGCTTTGGCTGTATTAACGCAGGAACATGGAGGGAAGAATAGGCTGTGCAGCTACTTTTCTTCCGCCCTTGATCCTGTTGAATGCGCTTTGCCAAGATGTTTGACAGCTGTCGCTGCTGCTGCTGCATCCATGAAACAGAGCGAGGGAATGGTCCTAGGCCATGCTTTAAGCCTGATGGTACCTCCCTCTGTAGATGTTCTTTTAAACAGAACACAAACGCAACATCTCACCTCCACATGATTAACGAGATACGAATTGATTTTGTTTGCACCGCACATCAAAATAAACAGGTGTTGTGTTCTTGATCCGGCTGAACTTTTACCTTTCCCGCAAGGTACTGCTTGCAGTGACGAAGAGTCACATGACTGTCTTTACACTACAGAGCAAGAGACAAAAGGCAGAATTGATCTGAAAGATACTCCTTTGAACAATCCACAAGGGGAGCTGTTTTGTGATGGCTCCTGTTTCAAACTCCCGGATGGTACATCCACAGCTGCTTATGCAATCACCACATTAAGCACGGTCGTGGAGACTAAAAGAATCATGCATAGCTCCGCGCAGGCCGCAGAGATTATAGCATTAAACCGAGCTTGTGAACTTTCCAAAGGGCTTACAGTAAATATATATACTGACAGTCAGTGTGCTTTTGGGGTGGTTCACAACTTCGGCAGACTTTGGGCAGAACAAGGTTTCTTGACCTCACATGGCACTAAAATCCAGTATGGCTTCTTGATAGTACGGTTACTCTCAGCGCTTGCACTCCCCACTCAGTTAGCAATCATGAAATGCGCAGCACATCAAAGGATTACAGATAATGTGGGAAAGGGAATGCTTTCGCTGATCAGATAGCCAAACAGACTGCCACTGATCTCTCTTCAGAAATGTATACCACAAGGGAAGCTACAAATGCCTGTACTTTGGATGAGGGTATTGAATCTGTAAAAAACATTCAAGCTGATGCCACGTTAGAGGAATCTAAGAAATGTGCTGAGGGTTTGACAAAATTGGATGATGATGGGTGTTGGGTGGACAAAGTAGAAAGGAAATGGTTACTGCCAGATGCATACATTACAATGATGGTTGCTATGGCTCATGGTCCCACCCATATTTGTGCACGAAAAGTTACCAAAATGTTGCAGAATGTGTGGGTGAATGATAAAATGTCCAAAGTAGCCAAACGCTTTGTCCAAGGGTGTATGATCTGTTTGCAGCATAATGTGGAAAAGGGCACATCGACTCCTAGGGGTAGTTTTGGTCCACCTTCTGTCCCCTTCAAAGTTATACATTTTGACTTTATTGAAATGGAGCGTTGCAACAACTACAAGTACATACTAGTGGTTATCTGCGCTTTTAGTAAATGGGTTGAAGCCTTTCCTGTCAAAGATGTCACAGCCATGACAACGGCAAAGACCATGCTTAAGGAATATTTTCCTAGGTTTGGTTTGCCAAGAGTCATCTGGTCAGACAATGGTCCACATTTTATCGCTGCGGTAATTCTGCAGATATTTGCGGGATTACAGATCGATAAATGGTTCCATTCGGCTAGGCACGCTCAGAGTGCTGGTTTAGTGGAAAGACACAATAGCATCATCAAGAACAAGCTCGCTAAGACGTGTGCCGGCACCAAATTGAAATGGCCGGATGCCTTACCGATCGTTTTACTGTCTATAAGAATGACCCCTCAAACTAAGACTGGGCTCTCTCCATTTAAGGTGGTCATGGGTAGGCCAGCTAACATTTGGAACTTGCCTAAGCCCCGCTCGCTACGTGATATTGAACATGTACTTCTTTCTGATTACTGTGGACAGTTAACTAAAAATCTGGATTTGATTTACCAACAGGTGCGAGAAGCTCTACCTGTTAGGTACGAGGGCCCAGGCCACAACATACTGCCAGGGAGCTGGGTCTTGGTTAAATCACTTGAAAGGTCATCTTGCATCGCACCTCATTGGCGCGGCCCACACCAAGTTCTCTTGGTCACACAGACAGCGGTGCGAGTGGAGGGCAGGAAGCACTGGATCCACGCGCCCCACATCAAGAGGAATCCCTTCCCTTTGCAACACGATACAGAAGACACAGATACCATCACAATACCGTAACCAATGATCACGAAGCATAAAACGACATCGAGAGTGCGTCAGAGACTCTCCCTGAGCCCGTGGGGCCTGGGGAACAGCCGCTTCATCTCCACACTCTCCAACAGTTCCTTTTGCACAACCTGTTCTGAATCTTGTGTTAAATCCTGCTTTGAATTCACCGCTTCCATCAGGAAGTAACAACAAGTTGTTTACAGATCACTCAGTACCAGGGATCACAAGGTACGATCTGCGTCCAAGGAAATAGACTTACTGCACGGTTCGGCTGTGCCATCAAGGAAAATCATCGAAGGGCTTGTCCCTTTGACCCGATCTTTTGTACATAAGGGAATTCTGTTGGCTAGGGTTTGGGAAAGGAATAAGAAAATGCTCGATTTGGAGATCGCCAGCACATTAACTTTGGTGTATTCGTTTGGAGAGACAATGCCTGCAACCGCTCCCACTCGGACGGAACAGATAAGAGACTGTGTGACCAATCGTAAAAATGAACACTCTAATGCATGGGCCCCAAAAACGTATTGTTGTCTTGTGATTATGTTAACTGGTTTCACAATAGTCATTGCCTTAGGATTTTGGTATTTGGAAGAAGTACATCTGCTTGAAATTCTGTTACCCACAGAAAATGTACCTACTGTTTCTATACCTTTCGTGCATCTGCACACTCTATCTCCTAGAGACTGTCAGCACAGACAGAGTTACCATAACAATACTCTATTACTCATTATGAATGCCACACATGCCATTTTTAATAAGTCCAATTGTTGGGTCTGCTCGCATTTACCGCAACACAGGGATAAGGGCTGGGTTGGTATATTCATCCTTTACCTTTGACAACTGCATGCTATGCTTCTCTAAGGGCACTATTCTTTGGCCGATGGAACGATAGCATCTCGGGAATTTTGATGGAACTAACTTGAACGACTTTGAAAAACGTGTTCTAACGCCCCTGGGATGCTCACTCTTTGTGAATAGGAGCAAGCCAAATGTTGCTTCTATTAGGCCTTCTGATAGACTGTCCCATCCTTTTCAATCTTTGATCTCTTTTAAGATGGCTCTTATAGGCAATAGGGATGCCACACCACCTTCTTACACTGTTAACCACAGCCCGATTCAGTTTCTTTCTGCATACAGAGGAATGGTACTCAGTAAATGGGTGATTTCGAGGGTTGCACCAACATTGCGAATTTGACCAGTGAAGACAAACCTTTGTATGTAGGCGAACCTGTCTACTTTGTTTGGTTTAATGTAGCTTTCCCATGGTTACCTAGGGATTGGCAGGGAACCTGTTATTTAGGGATTCTGTTACCCGGGGTATTCATTGCTAGCACTGTAGAAATTTCAAAGGCTCGTCCAAGACGGCACGAGAATGGGCGATGTAGCAAAATCCTTCATACCATTTTGGGGGCAAATACTGAACTCTGAGGATATCAGAAGACTAGCGAGAGTACTGGAGAGGACCATCAACCGGACCACTGACATACTCTATAACATGACTTTAGAACAAAAAGCAATAAGGTTAGTGGCATTTCAGAACCGGATGGCATTAGACGTCATCCTGGCTGAGCGTGGTGGGGTATGTAAATTAGTGGGGTCTGCTTGTTGTGTTTTCGTGCCAGATTCCTCCCCAACTATCTTCAGGGCAATACAAAATCTGCACGTCCTTAGTTCAGAAGTCCATGTTCCCGAGGGAAACTGCGATCTTAGCGCTTGGTTCTGGGACTTCTTGCGATCTTGAAGATGGAAGCTACTTTCGGTCTTGCTGATCATTTTAGGTATTCTGTTGTTTTTCTGTTGTTGTATACAGTGTCTTCCTGGTATGTGTTTGATGTTAGGAGGATGCTGTGAACAAGCGATGGGTACTTTAGGATGCAAGGTATATGCCCCAGAGAAAATATCTAATGAATTTGTGCTGAAAGAAATCTCAGTATCTGACCTCATGGCAATCGATATCTCCGATAGTGATTCAGGATGTATGGACATTGAGACGTGGAGTTACTTGTAAAGTGACTAGAAGTAGTTTAGCGCTTCGCTTAGGCCAAAAGGAGGGTTTGTTAAACAGGATATCATATCGTGGGCCTCATTACGATCCAGGCGGTAAGTTACCGCCTGGGTCGTACCTTTACCACCATGGCTTAAACTACATTTCCGCCATGGTGGTTGGCGGACTTACCGCCCCATTCCGAGGTTGGCGGGGCGGTAAGTCCCCAATCCCCATTTACCCTTCCCCATTCCCATTTTTGCCCCATAGGGCATAATGGGAGTGGGGAAGGCGTTAATTACGCCACCGTAAATTACGGTGGCGTAATTAACAACAAGGTCCCTTAGCGCCATGGATTTTAACACCTGCTAAAAGCAGGTGTTAAATCCTCCATGGCGCTAAGGGACCTCGGAATCAGGTGGTAAGGGCCGGCGCTGTTTACGCTGCCGTAAACCCCTTACCGCCTGGGTTGTAATGAGGCCCTGTGTCTCCTTTATTGTCTATATAGGCCTAAGCCCAGTCGCTCTGCAAAGAAAACCGTGTGGCAAAGTTCCGATTCTAGATCGACTTCGCTGCCATTTTAGGTCCATCCGTCATTTTGATTTCCATTTCAACGTAACTCTGTGTTCTAAAATGGTGGACAGTGTTTCCCGCTTGTTACTGAGCCATCCTGAACTTTGTATTGAAGTTAATGTATAAACTGTCCGTTGGCCGAATGTTTGGGTTAAGTAAAGAGACCTTGTCCCATGCCTGACTTGTAGACAGAGGATTGTCTGCACCAATAAGTCCGATCCACAGACATACATCGGCCACAATGTCTAACAAATACTGAATGTGGACACTAGCTGAACTGCATTGTAAAGGACAAATGTTAAGGCTTATTGTTAAATCCAAAAATACACTGTTGCCATTGTAACTTGTTTGTATGTGAATTGAGGATGATCCATTTGCATATTGTCAGTCAAGCCAGAAGTGAACTCGGCACAAACTCTAGACCATGGATTATTAACCTGCAGAGGGGCTGGACATCATGATTGGAAATGTATAAAATGTACAACTTTTTAGATGTCCAGTACCTCTCACTTCTCAAACCGAAAGGGCTGGTATTCGCTGTGATGTACTGAGGGCCAGATAGCAATCTGATCTTGTTTTCTTTGTAACTGTACAGTTTTAGAATAAAGATCTGTGAATCTTTATAAGCCCGTGTTTGGTGTATTTCCTTTTGGAGTACTCAGCCTCGATATCTCCTTTTGCTTTTACATAGCGAGAAAAGCAGTAGTGCCTCAAACCAGAGAGCTCGGGATAAGCCCCGACGGCACATCCCCAAAGATTTAAAACAGGCTTATTAGGTAGGGAAGGATATTTTCGACTGGTTTGAAGCATTCGAGCTGGCACTCCAGCTGCAGAAGGAGGATGAGGTACTGTGCGGGGCAGCCCTGATGAGTCGCTTACTGATACCAGGATCTGATGCAATTCTTCAGTTAATTCCTGAGGAAAGGCCCATTTATGAGAGTATGAAGGCAGCCCTACTCAGGAAGTTCTGTAAAACCCCAGAAAACTCTCTCAGATCTTCAGAGAGCTTGGAAAGAAAAGTGGGCAGACATTTGAAGCGTTCACACACTTGTTGAAATATCTGAGCGGGTGGGTGACTGGTAACAAAGTTGACACATTTAAAGAGATGTACAATTAGATTGCCTGGGAGAATGTTTTGAACAATTGTGAGGGTGACCTACACCAGCATCTAGTGGACAAGACTATCACAGACCCTAGGGAGCTTTCAAAGGCTGCGAACAGGTTTGTGAATACTCGAGTCCAGAAAAAGGCTCCGTGGAGCACACCCAAACCAGAAGAGAAATCAGTGGACAAATAAGTAAACGACGTTGGGAAGGAGAAAGGTCCAACCCAATCCTTTTCAAAGTCAGGTCCCCAAAAGAATGAATGGAAACCCCAAACTCTAGTTCAGCTGTGCACACTGAAAAGAAGAGCGCAGGCAACCCTAACACTGGGACACCTGCGTTCTCATCAGCCAAATGTTGTTTCGTGTGTAAGGAGCTGGGGCATAGGAAAGGGGATCCTGTTTGCAGGTGCTTACCCAGCAAGCCATAGTAAATGTTGGACTCATGGAGGAGGCCATCATTAGTGTAGGCCTCTCAGAGGAGCATTTCCCACTAGGCCAGGGAGTGGCCGAATGTGGATTGGTTACACTGAGTGGAAATTGTTCCTCCCTTTCTTCAGTCTATTCTATCTTTTCCTTACCAACTTGTGTTTTCTTACGTGCTTGCAAAAGCAATATCATACATATGTGATGTAGTCGAACAGCGAGGCCCTGCAATAATTGCATAAGCCCAGAAATTGCTGCATTTGCATCACTGTACTACGCTTTCGTGTCTCCATGTTAGCCTCAGCTCTCTCAGGTGTCACTTTCTTTCCGTCATGTGACATTAAGTTGGGTGTATAATCATTAACTGGACAGAGTCTTGTCTACATTCACCATCTGTTTCACTGCAGATTAATATGTCATCTAAGTACTGAATTACCGCACTCTTGAGTTCAATGTTGCCTAGATCCATCTGTAGGACCTGTTAAAGATCGACAGGGACTCACAGTACCCTTGAGGTAAATGAGAATGTTTTAGTCTCTTTTCTCTGAATGTAAAGGAAGTAAGGTCCTATGAGTCTTTGTGCAACGAGATCGAGAAATAAGCATTTTTCAAATCGATCACTTTGAAATATTTAGCTTCAGCTGGGATGCTACACAAAATTGTCGCAAGATTGGGAACTAGTGGGAACTCTGCTTCTACAATCTGATTAAGAGGGTGGAAATCCTGGATAAATCTCTGCAACCCAACTTTAGATTGTTTTAATCGGATACACCAAAGTACTGCACAGGGATTCCGATGGCACTAGGATTCCCTTATTCATCCATGCCTACATAGTCTTAAATATGCCTTCATCAGCTTCTCAAGACATACGGTACTGTTTTGCTTGTGGTAAAATTGCTCCTGGCTTGAGTTTTATCTTAACCTCTTCTATTCCCTTCAATAGGCCTACATCATGGGCCTGTAGTCCACAGGACACTTGGCACCTTTCATAGGTCTTCCTAAAAGAACTCAGTTCATTGCTGCATTAGCACCATTCGCTGTGGGACTTCCCTTTTCTCGATCTTTATCCCTTATGTAATGCTTATGAAAAACACTACCTCATCATCTATACGTTCATCTCTGAACATATCTTCATCAGTTATGTCAGTCAATCTGTATCCCTCCTCAAGAGCTATCACTGTCCTCCAGGCTTTGCCTTCGTCATCTACTTCTTCAAGCACTGCTATTTCTCCCTGTACTATAGCTGCTTCCAATTCTATAGGAATAGTCTGCCCTTCTTCCTCATCCATAGGTACTTGTGGTCTAAATAAGAACTCATCAGGTATCCTCAAAATTCTCCCTAATAATCCAGGTCGCCATGCTAATGAAATGCTCACCCGATACATGAAGACTTCCGGATCTACCGGGACTCCTCGTAGAGCCACTTGCCCTGTAAATGCCAATATGAACTCTCCTACATTTAAATAGTGTATCCCTGGAGTGGAGCACACTATTCCTTGATCAGTGAATGAAATAGTGAAGCTAAGTTTCATCATTTAATCTCTACCCCAAATGTTAACTGGCGTTTGTCGAGAATATAACAAGGGGACAGACATGTACATTCACCTATAGAAACAGTTAATTGGTCAGTTAAAGGAACTAAATTTGTATCTCCAGAGAACCACTGAGCATTCATGGCAATACCTGACATTGGGTATTTTCCCTCCCTTATGCACGAACGAGTCGCCCCAGTGTCTACAAGAAAAGTGAATATTTGCCTCCTATTGTCACCTTGACCCTTAGTTCCTCTTGGGTGTCTGGTGTTACTGATAGTACTGAACACATCAAGTCACCCTTTGAGCTGTCCTATTGTGGGTACAAATTCATCCCTGTCCCCGTTGAAGAATTTCCTCTTATCAAAGTGACCCCCCCTATCCTAGGTGTTAGTGTTTGCCCTGTGTTCGCATTCTGTTGTGTTTGCATAGGTGCTTGGTGTGATTGCCCTTGCGGTGGGTGCATTTGCACTGACCCCTGATGTTGTGCCTGCTATTATTGCGGTACCTGTGCCTGATAGGATGTTTGATCCTGGGCAAAGCTCTCTTGTGTTTGTGTACTGTATAGCAGTGGATGCACTGTCCCCCTCTTAAAGGATGTCCATGTTATTGCGTGTTTCCCTGGCTTCTACATGCACACTCAATATGCCCTGTCATCCCACAATTCCAACATACTGGGGGTGACCCTCTGACCCACTCTCCATTATAAACTCCCTGAGTATTCTGACTTCCTCCGTGGGCATTTTGAAATCTGTCTTGAGCGTCCTGAAATCTGTGTCCTCTTCCTCTGAAACCTTCATCTCTATCTCGTGGCCAAAACCCATATCCACTTTGATATACTGGGTGTACATTATTCATCTGTGATGCACCCATTATTTCTTGCTTTGCTCCCCCTTCTCTACTTATCAATACTGCCCCTTCTATAGCAAACTTTGAACATTTCTTCTGAACTAACTTGGTTTCCTCATCTTGCGTTCTCAACTTTCTTTCTATTCTTCTGTTGTAATAATCGGCAATGATGCACAATAGTCAACTATATTTCCACCCACAGATTCGCTTCCATTCCTACTTGTATTTTCATTTGTCTCCCTACCTTTTCTGGCAATCCCTGACACAAAATATGATAGAATAGAGCCACAGTTTGTTTCCCATGGTTCACGCTTTTCAAGCTGCCATTTCTCTTGAATATCCTGAATATAAGCAATAGGGTCCTCATCTTCTTTTTTTTTTATTTTCAGGTTATAATTGCACCCATATCTGATGTATCAGGATACTGTACCTTGAGAGCCCTGCAATTATTAAATAGCGCTGCATCATGTGCTTTATTTTGTACTGTCACTCCTGCATATCCTGCTCATGTCCAATTGTTGTCAGCTCTCTCTCCAAGAATAGCTGCCAGTGGACTGCTTATGTCTCCTGTGGCCAGCGTGTTTCCCCTGTCATTTTCTCTAATTTGTATATCCATTTCCCAGCCCCCAAAGCCAAAAATAGGGAGCTTTCTTTTTAAGTTATCCTTATACATTTGATGCCATGGAATATATTGCACCCTTGCTCTCCCCTTCTCTAGCAAGGGGAACTGTGAGAACCCCAGCTCATAATCAGATCACATTATTCACTTGCCTAAGGCAGAGGTAATCGTCCCTATTCGTCTTTGTGCTGGTAATATCTTGGAGATTCTTCTTTCTCACTACACAATCGCCTTCGGGAAGTTCAGGATATGGTATAGGATTAGGGGTTCTTTCCTTAACGTGTTCCGGATCTGACCATCTTACCTCTTTATCCATCTGTTCACTTCCCAGGGGGATGAATGTACCCTCTCCCTCTATCTCACGGCCTGACTCTCTTTCCTCACCTAACATTGCTAGACCCCAACTGGTGTGACTATCATCCTCCTCTTCTCTATCTAAATTGAATCTACTCAAAGACAAGTATCTGATTTCATCACTAAACATGTTTTCCTCCTCATCCCCTGGTTTTGGTATCGGGGATCGTTTGCCACTCCCTCTGGTCACATACTCGCTGTCCTGCCTTATTTGCTGATATATCTTAGCAATCCTTTCTCCAATACTTTCTGCATCATATCTTTCCTCTTCCTGTGCTAATTTAGATGTTTCTTGACTCTTTTCTCTCATTGGGAGGACTTCACTTATCGTGTCCCATTGCCCCTGTATTTCATCGCTTGGTTTTATTTGTTCTTTAAGAATGAAACTGGCATCACAACCTTGCTACCTTCTATTCTGTTTTATCTCTTCATCCACTTCCCTTCACTTTCTCGCATTGCTTCTTACCCAATCTTCTCTTGCCTTTGTTATTCCCTTCTCACTTCCTGCCTTAGTTCTTCGTTTTCTTCTCTGCTTTTCTTGAGTTTTTTGCCTTCACTTTTTGTGCCTCTTCTTACACTCTATTTCTTTCTCTCCTATCCCTTTCTTCTATCTCTTTCTTCTAGTGTAATACTTCCTTTGTTCCTCTTCCCACTTTTTGTCTTTTTCTTGTTCGTCTCTATATATCTGTTCCTGTCATCCCCTGCTTTTTCTTCCTTGCTCATACTCCCTCAACCGCTATCCTTCTTTTCTTGTTTGTCCTTATCTTCCCTTTGCCTAACCTCCTCCATGCTTTTTACATCTGACTTGAGTAATATCTGCTCTCCCACCAATTCATTCTGTACGAGCGTTACCTCATCGGCCCTATCCTTTTCTCCTTTCCATCTCTTAATTTCTCTGTCTATGTCTGTTGATATATTTGATCTCTACTCTTTCTTCTTTATCTCATACAAGTGTACAGGCATCTTCCTTCCTTTAGCTTACTTCTGGACTATCATCACTACTGTAAGTGGGGTGGTTATATGTTGGGTTACTATACCCTGCTGCTTTTAATTACTTTAAAGCAGAAACTCCTATCTCCACTGTATCTATGCTCTTAATCTCAGACAATGTAAGAGGAGCTGAGGGCCCAATGCCCTCACCTTTATGCTGATTAAGCATCCACTCCTCCTGTACAGGATCTTCTTTCTCCACTTGGTACATTTTCCACAACTCTAAAGCTGCCAGTCTTTTCTCTAATTTATTTCCTGTGTATGCAGTGTGCACAGTTGTGGTCATGTGTTGTAATACCGCCTTTGCCAATTATCCCCCTTGTGGCCATGGCACGTACATTTTATCAACCGTGCCCTTTACCCATTCTACACTGTACTGTTTGACCATGGTCGCATGTCTTGGTAATGTTTTAAAAAGGTGCATGAGAGGAGTGTCCTCCATAATAATAAGTCACAATTGACTGCCGATACTTACCAGATCGTTAATAAATATCTACCCATTTCAAGCTTATTGCCCAACACTTTTAATCTCAAAACAATAAATATGAGCACGCACCATCAATCGCCGCTCAATCCTCTTTTGCTTCACCAACCTATCTGTCTTCTGATTAGCGCCAATCGTTTACTACACTTTAACCTGAAACAACATTACGTCCAACCTTCACAGCTTATTACCTCTCAAGACTTCATACATCAAATAATACTTAAAACAATAACACAACACACATTAATAACTTTACTGATCACCTTCCCTTATGCTTATAATCATTTATAATAAGAGGTATTCTTACCTCACCTCAAATTATATTACCCTGTGCAGGGGTTAAGACGTCACCTTACACAGTCCTGACTGTACATATTTCTCTCTTAATATTCCGACTGGAATTTGAGATGTCTTCTTCTATCTCCCTTGAAATAGGATTACTTAGGTGTTCCTTTATATACACAAAATTTCCTGTTACCCAAAAATATCACAATCCTGTACCTTTATATTGCTCTCTTAGTCTACTTAAATGCAGTAATCAATTCAAGGCCTTCGGTATCGACTCATCCTCAAATCCAACCACTTCGCCTTCCGTCCCTGGAGCGCCTCTGGAAACCGAACAGGGATTTTTTCAAAGAATGGCCTGCCGACCGTCTCGATTCTTCTTGCAAGTTTATTTCTATCGGCTGATCTCCACAGGAAACTCCACGATCTTCTAGCTAATGGCAGAGCATGCCCAATCGTTAAAATCTCTGAAGTCAAAATAGCTTGGATCTGAAACCATCCACACTGCTACCATGTGAGCTTATGGCCCTTGGAACGTGCATCTAATTATGGATGGGTTTACACCAGAATAATTCTAAGTCCAAATAACTGGACAAACTCAAAAAGATGGCATGTCACTGTTTTATTAACACTTATATAAAACAGGGAGGTTACAACAAACATCAACGGACGTACGCTTAGTCTCTCAATGATCACTGCAAAAAATACACTTCATATACTCCATTATGCGTCAGAGTGACATCATAGTACATGGCAATAGTGAAAAATCTATCTAGGGTAAGGACTGGTTAAGGGAATATATCTAGAAATACAATCATATAGGAGCTAGGATTGTTATTGGCTGTTCTTTGTCAGGTGGACAATTTATGCCTTCCTCTTCAAACATGTAATTTAAGAAAAAATAGTTACACTGTGTTTCATTGGTCTACTAAGCTATAAGGTCCCTCGTTATACAATTGGTTGGCACGCTTGTGCCATGGCTGGAACATTCGGTTCATTTAGCAGCACGTAAGCCAATACCCAGGTGCAGGGAGATAGGATATGAAGCTACCTAACCACCCAATTAGTCCAACATCTCTCATCTCCCATGACTTCTGCTATGAAATTGTCTTTGTACTTGGCCTTGCAGAGTATTCTTGTTCTTGGAATGCAAGGGAGTGAGGGCACTCGTTATTGTGTTTGGAACTCCAAGTTCAAACTCTATTTCCATCCTTGGCTCATGTGACGAGAGACCACAATTTGGTCCATTCGGCAGTTTTTAAATGCTTTAAATGAATTCAAACTTGGCATCTTTTGTCTTCTGTCTTGCACCTTAACGTGAGAGGATTCATCCTCTACACACTCATTCTCTTCAGAGTTGATAACTGACCTTGATTTCTAGGATCTTGACTCTAGGCCAGGCAGCCTCTCCATGCAGCTTCAGCAACCTGTTATTCTACTGGGACACAGCTTTTCATTCCCCCTTCATGGCTTCATTACCTCCTCATAGTTTCTGGCTCTTTTATTTCATGATACCAATGTCCAGTTTCTATACAGCGGCGGCTTTGCCTTTATTCTATTCACTACTCATAGCTAGCCCATACGATCACTTGATCTACTTTGCGTTTCAGCATCTGTACATTCATTGAACTTCTGTTTTCTGCAGCACTTTGTTAACATGTACTCATCTTCTTTTCCTCTTTGATAGTCGTCTGAATTCTTTACTTCATTTGTCCTCTAGGATCCATACATTGTCTTCATTCAGTATCTCGGGACGTCGTGCACACTTTCTTATGATGTCATCAGTTCATTTTCTTAGCTCTTTCTCATATTCCTTCAGGGAGTTCCTCCTGTAGGTTGTCATCAACTCGAAGGTACATTCGATAGGGTTGTCTCAATGGAAATCTCCTTCCAAACAATTGCTGTGGTATTGGCACAATAGCTGTATAAATCTGCTCCTCTACAGTGCAGAATCAGTGTTGTCAAGGGGTGGCGCACCTACCAGTTGCGGTAGAGATGGGAAAGGGGAAGGGGCATCCCGAGAAGGGTGTGGGAGGCATTCTTGACAGCTGCAAAGCTTAAGTTATGAGCCATGTGTGCAGGTGCAGCAAGAGAAGTACAGGGAAAGAGAGGGAGTTGATGCTCCTAGGGGGCACCCAGGGGATAGGGATTCAGGGCAGGGGCATGGGTTAGCAGTGGTACTACAGTATTATAGGAACCACAGAACCACCATTGCACTGACAGGCACTGTGTTTTGGGCAGACATGAATTTCTCAAGCGCTCAGCCACAGCACTGTGCTGGAGAAATGTTGCACGCTTACCATTCGCAGCAGACTGTAGTTGCTGGTAAAGGTGTGCAGTCAAAATATCAAAAAAAAATGTCGAAAGACAAAAAAGTAAAAAAAAAAAGTCAAATCATTAATTTATTTATTTATATTTCTTTTTTGGCTCACGTATGTAAAAAAAAGGTAAAAACTAAAAAACAAAACTAAAAAAAAGGGGGGATTGGGCTGGAACCCCCCATTTCGAATAAAAAAACGTTATAAAAACAAAATGTGACTTTTTTTTTGCCTTTTTTTCCCAATATTTTGACTTTCGACCTTTTGTTTTTCGATGTTTTGACTATGAACCACTGGTAAATGGGTCCAGCTAATACTTTCGAGGGGCAGTGAGCCAGGAACCTGGGCACTCGATGCACAATGAAGAGATTCAACTAATAAATTCAGGCAAACAGGAGTAAAATCACAGCGGGGTAAGCAGTTTCAAATCGCCTCTTGGTAGATGGGTCTGGGAAGAGGGGTGTGGGTCACGGGGGGGGGTGAGCCCATAGTTAGCCAATAATTGACAGAGTTTCAGTGTCTCTAGGGTGCAACAGTGTTTTGTGTCCTTGCCGATGTCAGCAGGGCACCTCATTAGTTGGATGCCATGTGTCTGTCTCCCCATTTCCAAGCTCAGGTTTTCTTGTGTGTCTCATGCCGCTGGCAGAAGAATAAAGTTCTAGTGGTCAGCACAATTACATAATATAATGAATGTCATTTTGGAGCTTTGTGGGAAGGGTCTTGATGTCATGAGGGGTGGTGTTGGACAGCATGGGTAAGGAGAATCTGCTCCAATCATATGTCTAGCTATAGCGGATTGACGTAGTCCCACCAATAAGCTTGCAGGATGGTTTTACTAACTGCTACAATTTTTGTTATGCTAATTATGTGAGGAATGGATAAAACGTTTGCCTGCAGTAGGCGGCATTGACATTTCCCTTCATTCAGTTCTGTTCCACTTTCCTGTTTGAATTGTGCTCTCCCAGTTGACTCTGGACCAGTAATAAACTGCTTTACTTCCTGACTGGTGTATGCACCTTTTTGGATTACTTTGGTGTTATAGTCGTTACTTGCCTTTTGAGGACCCCAGATACATTTGGAGACACCAGCAAGATCCTCAGTTCCCTCGGCCAGCTGAGGGTATTCCAGCCACACTCCTGGGGGGCACAGGTCAAGTGAGCGCAGACCAGTCTCACGTGAAACCATGGGGGCCACGCAGACGCTGAGTTCACAAAGGTCTCCCTGGTTGAGCACCGTGTTCAGGTGGACGGGCTCGCGCCAGGGAAGGCTGGACATGTGAGTGTGCCCTGGTTGCAGGCCCACAGAGGGGGAGGGATTTCTTTTTACAGTGTTTAGGATGCATCGTAGTAGTCGTAGAGTTTCGTTCCACCCCTCCGATAGGGACTGGGTGTGTGTTGGCACACCTGTGTTAGAGCAGAAGGGTGCATAGATGGGGGTGGACCCCATTAGATGGGAGTTGTGCACAGTGCAGGTGATTGTATAGTTGCATCATTTTTTGAGTAGTGTGTTTATGATTTGATGAGCTGTTGAAGGAAGGCACACGGTTGGGTAATATATGTTGGGTGAGTCTGTTTGACTTTTTGTGTTTCATTCCTTTCGTAGTGGTCATAGTATTTGCTGGTTTATGTGGCGTCGGCTGAGGTGGAAAGGTCGACACCAACGATAACTTGTAAATAGCCGCGCTTGGTTTAGTAGTGGCAGGTGCAGGGCTGGAGGAGGGGCGTGGCCCAGCATTTGTATATTAACAATAAGAGGTTAGGAAATAGGTGGGCCTGTGGAGAGGGCCAGTATTGTACTAACACAGAGTGAGTTGGCGGGCCTGATGAGAAGGCCTGTTAGTGTGACAGATGAGAGTGAGCGGGCCTCTGGACAGGGCCAATGAATGTGGATAGGATGTGAGCTAAAGGGATGGTAAGTATGGATGGATGTGTGAGAAGAAGGTGAGGGGTGTGTGAAAGGGAAGAGTGAGAGGAGGTGTGCAGGTTAAAAGGGTAATTTGAAGTTTGCAGAAGGTTTAAATTGAATAAGGGGGGGAACTCCAGACACAGACACAAGTATAGTTGGAGTGCATACGAGGTGAGAACAACTTTTATGATGGATACGCCCCTGGATCATTTATGTAATAAATTGCCCCAATATTGTGATAAGATATTAAAGTACCACTTCTGTGGGCTCGGGACACTGCAGGACAGTGCTTCCATTAATGGCCAGGAGAAGGAACGTTTGATAGTGGAATAATAGAGCATATGTTCTGGTACTTGCTAGCAAGATATAAAGGAGCAAAACTCAAGCTCTGGTAAAATATTCTAGGGCTTTGGAAGCTCTACAAGGAGGAAAAAGGAGAAGCCCAGGAAGGGGGGCAGGCAAGACAATGAAATGACAGGACACCCTAGTGCTCTGGCCTCTCCCTACGGGTTGTATCGAACATTGATACCTGCCGCGGGGTACACCAGCTCACGGCGCAAAACCCTAAGCATAGGTGACTAGGACAAGGGGAGAAAGAATAGCAAGGAGGGCAGGGCTGGGGAACTAAAGGAAAAGGGTGACTGAAAGTACCTGGCAGACATAGGAACAAGCATGCGGCAGACACTATGTTCAAGGAGGAAGAGATGGTGATAGAAAAAAGGTGCAGAAGAAGGACAGGGAACGGGGGCTTCTGGGGGTGGAGATGGGTGGACATTACGTAAGATAAAGTTCAAATTGAATAATGAGGAGTATGACATGGGAGAGGAAGGAATGGATATGTTTGACGAAGACGGTGAAGTCTCGGAAGCGGAGGAGGAGGAGGTAGAAATAAGCATGGGGATGAGGCTTCCTGGGCGGCAGATAAGGAGAAAGAGAGGGGAGAAAAGCAAAGGAAGAAAGGGAATAAGTGGGAAGCAGTTAGAAACTGGTTGACGAGCCTCCGTCATAGAAAGGCAAAGATAGGGATGGCAAAGGTCATGAGAAGGGGACCGGACCGAGGCCCTGATCAACCCAAATTCCCCTGCTACAGAAGGGGAGGGGTGACACGCAGTATGTGCCATGGCAGAGGATGGACAGAGGCAATTTCATATATAGCCCTGGCGATCGAGGATATGAAGATCTTGTTTGCGGATGTAATAGGGAACAAAATAAGTGTACAAGCGGGATATAACAGGGTAAGCTGAGTACAAATATACACAATGGAGCACCCTTTAATAACTGCTGCGCCCAGGTGTGGAAGGGAAGGTGCTAAGAAGCATGTACCCCAATACCTCGGATCTAGAGGCCTTGATGGCCCACAAGATAAAGCCAGTAGAGGACAACACAGAACATATATGACAAATACAGGTTCTTTGGACGCTAGAAACACGAAAATCCTGGGATGAATACATACACATTTTCTACCATATACTGGTCTTAGGCCTTCCCCAGATGTGCAGACCGCACTGGACAAGGAAGTAGGGATAGAAGCAAAAGGATGGCCAGAGATGCAATCAACTATCTTACATTATTGCAAATGGACGCAAGAAAGGGAGAAGGAATCTGCAGATAATGCGATGAAGCAAGTACAAAAGAAACTATCAAATCGCTCCATGGAAGGGGCGGTGCTCACCCCAGTACCTGTAACAGTTGCTTGCACCCAACAGGGGGGCTCCCAGTAGGGAGTGGGCCACAGCAAGGAGGGCACATACAGCCAATATATGCTCCACAGTGGGGGGCCCAGCCACCCAGGTTGTACTCACAATGGGGGACATATCAACCAATGGGAAATTACCAACAAGTGAGAGGATACCCACTTAGGGGCCAGTGTGGTGAATTTAGAGGAGAATGGTCTAGTTTTTGTTTGCCCATACTTCCTCTGTGGTCAACAGGGCCACTTTGCACAAATGTCTCCCTTTGGGTAACAGGTACTGCAGCAGGTGCTGTCCATCAATCCACCCCAGCAGCTCCCACCCCTGAAAGTGCAGACATTTGTCCAAGCAGGGCCACTAGGAATCCTGGGAATGCCCACAAATGCATTGCCGGCACCCGTGCAAACACATCCCCAAGGCACACTGTTGGGCCAGAGCATGGTACCCCATTACACAGGGGACATTTTCAGGGGGGGGGATTGTTTGGGGGGAATACCCTCCCATTCCCACAGAATATAATATCCCAATAGGAGTGCCCACAGAAAGGGTGTGTGCCCAGTCCTTGTAGTAACTGAAGACCCTGAAGAGGAACCTGAGGTAGCATTGAAGATAGGACAGAAAGATTTCTCCTTCTTGATTGATAAAGGCCCACCAAATCTTGCATAAAGGAGGGTGGGTTCCTACTGTCAAATTAAGTTATGGACACACAGGACTTACCTCAGGCTATTGTTATGTTCCAGTTACACAAGATTTACCAGTAACGATAGGCACACAACACCTTGTGGCTCCTCGACTGTACTCAAAAGATACTCCCATGAACATATTGTGAAAGGACTTCTTAGGCAAGCTAAATGCAACCATCTCGTTCACAGAAAAAGGTGCAGTGTGCTCAACTCCTGGCTTGTACTTAGCAAGGGTAGCCACCATTCTGCAAACCTACTATGCCCAAAGCACCTTACGAGGGCAACCCATGCACGGCAAGGTGTTCCAAAATGGGGTCCAAGTACTATTAGGATGGGTGCCAGGGATGAAAGGAAAGGCATTCTGACTATCCACAGAATTTCTGTTCAGGCCCTCGTGGCACAAAGACATTACCCCATGTACATGAATATTGTTGTACTTAGAGGAAGTGATTAAACAAAAAGACATGGTGATATTATGTGGGATGGATGAGGAGGATATTGAATGTTGTACTGTACTCTGTATTGACCCCACATTGTCATTGCCTGACGTGAGTGATGTACAGCCCTTTGCAGATGGGGAAGAGGAGGAGGAGGGAGAGAGAAGTAGTGTTCCAACTATGCATCGCATGCCACATGTGAGTGATAAAAATCCTAGTTCTTTAGTTCTTTACCTGACAGAGATAATGAAAAAGCAAGCAAGCTACACTCGGGGGCATTTGAAGAAGGTCCCAGAAACATTATGGACAAAGGGGCCCAATGATGTGGGAGTGTTCAAAGGAGCAGGGGCGATCAGCATATAGATAAAAGAAGGGGCATTGCTGATCCGGTAAAGCAGTATCCCCTATCCTCTGAATCTGAAGAGGACATTTGTGACACGTTCCTCGCATTATGGCAGCAGGGTATAATACAAACGTCAACAACCCCATGTAACACGGCCATATATCATATTAAAAAGGCAAAGGGAAGGGCCGAGAGATCCATACAGGATCTCCGCCCCCTGAACAATGTGGTTGAGGCTGAGTTTCTGCTTGTGCTGAACCTTATACAATATTCTGCAACATTCCAGCAAACGCAAAATATTTCAGAGTGATTGATCTCAAGAACGCTTCCTTTCCCATCCCATTATATCCTGACTTTAGGTATCTCACTGCATTCACTTATTGCAGGGTCCGATTTGAACAAACAAGGTTACTGCATGGGTACTGAAAGTCCCCCAGTGTGTTCAACAGAGTGATCCAGATGGATCTGAGCAATTTACAGGTACTTAGTACAGTGATACAGTATGTGGATTACCTCCTAGAATGCAGGAGGCATTTCCACCAAGGCTGAGAGGGTGAGTGAGGTGCCTGAAATTGTTGATTTTACTGTTGATATTGTTTTACAGCATGTGTTGCCCTTTGTTCCCTGTTCTCCCGCTTCCCTTCCATTTCTGTCCCCTAGTTCCTTCGCCAGACCTATGGACACTTCATATGGTCTCTGTGCTCTCTCCTTTCGCCTCTTCTCCCATTAAAAGTGGCACCCGCTAGGATGCCCTCCTGTCCTCCTTCCACTCCTCTAAGGTCATCCTTAATGTTTACTCTAATGGGACTGTTTTGGTCAAAGGCCCTCAGGCCAACCTGCACCTTTTTGATAGACGCTTCCCACGCCTCATCAACTTCCTTTCTACTCCTGCTGTCCCCCCCCTTTCCTTGGCTACCTTGCTCTCCCCCTCCCTCCTGCCCCTTCTTGGGCTCCTTCTACACCTCCGCAGGCCGTACCTCTGATCTGTACTCCTCCCTGGGAAGTCCTTCAAGGAGGGTAACCTTCTCCACATTACCACTCTTAACTCCCGCTCCGCTGTCAAACATTCCTCTGATATCTGCCGCCTTCTTGAAGAACTTGACCTTGATGTCCTCGGTCTCACTGAGACATGGTTCACGGCCAGCTCTGTCACCAGCTTTGACACACTCCTACCTGATTGCTAAAAGATCCTCTCCACGCCCAGGCCCAACCGCTCTGGTGGGGGTGTAGCCCTTATCTTCCCTGAGTGGATTCCTGCCTCTGTCACTCCTACGCAGGCCCACTCCTCTTTTGAATGCCTTGTCTGCAGGCTCTCTCTCTCCCCTAGCCATTCCCTTACTGTGGCTACTATCTATCAGCCACCTGGTCAGATTTCTCCCTTCCTCTCTGAGTGGGCAGATGTCTCCTCCTCACTCTTGGCCTCAACCACTCAACTCCTCCTTCTTGGAGACTTCAACATCCACCTGGATGCCTCCTGTCCCCCCTCTGGACTCTTTCGCGACCTCTGCGACTCTCACTCACCATCCTCCCCTCTGGCCCGACTCATTCTGCAGGGCACACTCTTGATGTTCTGATCTCCTCAGACCTTTCCCTCTCTGTCCCTCTCTCCACTCCTCTCTCCTGGAGTGATCAGTTTCTCCTATCCTCCCACCTCACCCTCTCTACCCCTCAGGCCAAGCCACCTCCCTCACTGCCACCCACCTTCTCGGTCATCCGACCCATGAAGCGCGTGTCAGTTGAGGCTTTTGCCGCCACCTTCTCACCCCCTCCACCCCTTTTGGCTGACTCCCACCCTGACACAGCCCTCTCCACACTCCACTCCTCTATATATGATGCTCTTGATATCCTTGCCCCTGTCATGAGAATCCGCCTGAAACCCAAAGCCAAGTGTAACTCCTGATATGACTCAGACCTCATCACCCTAAAACGCAAGAACAGGGTGCCGAGAGGAAATTACGTGCTTCAAGTTCATCCTCTGACAAACTGGCCTGCCGCCTTCTGCAAAGGCAATATCGGCTCTCCGTCCTCGCCAAGAAGAGAGCTCATTTACAATCCCGCATCTCTGCGGCATCGAACAACTCGGCTGAACTCTTTCAAATCTTTAAGGAACTGGCCAATCCTGCCACAGTCTCTACCTCTCCTGTCCCTTCCCAGGCCCTCTGCACGGCCCTGGCTTCTCACTTCATTTAAAAAACTCAGGACATCCTGCCCCACTCCTCCTCTCGCGTGCCTCCCTCTATTCACTGCTCTTCCTCTGGTCCTTCTGCAGCCACCCTCCCCTCCCTCCTTCTCTGCCTTTCCCCTTTGCTCTGCAGACGAGGTTTCGAGACAAGTCTGATCTATGAAAGTCTTGTCGAAACAGGTTCACCCCTGTTCCTCTAAAACTATCAAGGACCACATCGACTCCCTGGCTCCTGCCCTGGTTGATTTCTGCAATCACTCCTTCGCCACTGGAGTCTTCCCATCCCTCCTGAAGCACTCCCTTGTGCACCCTCTTCTTAAGAAGCCCTCTGCCGACCCTCCTGCCCGGCTAACTATCGCCCAATCTCCATCACTCCCTTCCTGGGCAAGCTCCTGGAGAAACTGGCCATCTCCCAGCTCAATCTCCACACTGAATCTGTTGGTTGTTTCCATTACCATCAGTCTGGCTTCAGAGCATGGAAACTGCTCTCCTGAACATCCATGAAGACCTCCTCTCCAACCTTGACTCTAACACCCCGTGTGTTCTCATCTTGCTTGATCTCTCTTCTGCCTTTGACACTGTCAATCATGCCATCCTGCTCAACCATTTCCGTGATAACTTGGGTATCACTGGTCAGGCTCTGGCGTGGCTGACTTCTTTCCTCTCCGACCGACCCCCCCAGTTCCAACTTGGGTCCTTCCTCTCTGGTATCTTTTTCTCTACATGTGGTGTCCCCCAGGGATCTAACCTCTCTCCCTGGCTGTTCAACCAATACCTGGCACTCCTTGCCCACCACATCGTTGCTCTCTGCCCCAACGTTCAGTGCTATGCGGATGATACCCTCAGCCTCCTCCTCTCCTTCCCTCATCTCTGACTGTCTGCCATCCAGGGGTGGTGTGCCACCAATGACCTCTGCCTTAATGCCAGTAAGTCTGAGATTCTACTAATCGGCACACCCACTCCCTCCTTCGCTGCAGCTCTCTGGCCGGCCTCTCTTGGCCCTCTTCCTGCTCCCACCTGCAAGGCTAAAAACCTCTGGGTCATCTTCGAGTCCACTCTCTCCTTCTCTCCTCACATCTCTGATGTTTCTAAGAAGTCACACTACCAGCTGCACCTCCTCAGAGGTATTCTTCCATTCCTCTCCTTCCCCCAGAAGTTTACTGTCTCCAGAGCCCTAGATCTCTATTGTAACAGTCTCTTTCTAAATCTGCCTGCCTCTTCTCTCTGCCCTCTGCAACTTATCCAAAATAGGACTGCGAGACTGGTCCTTGGCCTCAAGCCCAGGGACCGTATCTCTCCAGGACTGAAATCTCTGCACTGGCTCCCATTGACTGTGAGGATTAAGTTAAAAAACCCTCTGCATTGTCCACAAGGCCTTCTGAGGCCGAAATACCTTCAACTCTCTCTTCCTAAAAATCTTCCTTCTTGAGCTCTTCGCTCATCCACCTCCAACTCCCTCAGGGTCAGTCGCTTCTCCAAGCAGAGTTGGTGGTAGATCTCTCTCTTTGGCAGGGGCCTCCCTCTGGAAGAGCCTTCCTGCCTCCCTGAAACTTGAGGAGAACCATCTCTGTTTCCGGAAGCAGCTCAAAACCTTCCTCTTTGCTTCTGCTTTCTCTCCCCCTCTCCCCTGCTGAATTCCTGATAGAAACTGCCCTGGTTACCTGGGCACCCTCTGATCTTGGGCCCAGGCCCTGCCAGTTGCCCACCTGCACTGCCTCCCTGGCAACCTCTGCACCTGGGGACTGTTTTTTGCATCCCTACAGTTCCCCGACCAGCACTTAGGTCTGCACTTACCTTGCACTTGCCACCAGCTGGCCATTTTATTTATCTTATCTTATTATTCTACTATTCCATGTACTGCACTTTCCCCTCTCCCTTCCCTCCGCACTTTTCCCTTTCCCCCTTCACATGCACTTGTGCGATCTGAAAGACACATGGCCTAGTAGGATCGCTGTCTGTCTTCCTTTTGTTTACCCCCCCTTGCCTCGTCGTGCCTTTAAACACTTGTGTATAGACACGGTATAAATGCCATATCATATTAGATCAGTGTGACATCTTTCTTTTGACACTGCTAGCAGACAAGGAGTACAAGGTAGACAAGAAGAAGCTACAGTTTTGCCAGGAAGAAGTGGTGTACCTCGGACAGATCGTATCTATAGAAGGTCAGAGGATAACACCGGAAAGAGTGGAAGTAATACATAGCACCCAAAAACCTGCACGGTAAAGGAGATGCAGCAGATCTTAGCACTGTGTAATTACTGCAGGCCATGGAATTGAATTGATTGTTTATTTATATAGCATCTATACACAATGTTTTTCAAAGCGCTTCAAGGCCGGGAGGGAACATGGGATAATACAGTGACATCTTTACAGTTCTTGATACATAAAGAATGTGAAAAATAACTATCCGGTCATGTGGCACAGCGAGTAGAGCGCTCGCTTTGACATCCGTGCAGAGCTTGCTAACGCAGGTTTGAATCCCGGCAGGGCCAAACTCAGCCTTTCATCCTTCCGAAGTCGATAAATGAGAACCACACACTGTGGGTAATAATAAGCAGCGCTCAAATACCTGAGGGTTCGTAGTGCTATATAAATGCCAAGTTATTATTATTATCATAATCAGCCATGCGATATTTCAGATAGTGCAAGAGTTTTAAGACGTGATAAGGAGGGAAGGGAGGTGGGAAGGAGAATGATACAGACAAGCGGCTACAGTACTATGCCTGAAGATGATTGAGGTAGTGCCGGAATTAAACAATAGGTGGGGAGGGAAGGAAGGGTTGGAGTAAGGGAGAAGGAGAAAAACAAAACAAGCGACTATCATAATGGGCCTGACAACATTTCAAATAATGCTGGAAGGGGGAGGAGACAGACAAGCTGCTATCAACAGGTCAGGAGACATTAGTGATAGTGTAAGTGGTAGTTGACAATGATAAGGAGGGGAGGCGAGGTGGAAAGGAGAATGAGTCAGACAAGCGGCTACATTACTAGACCTGATGACAATTGAGGTAGTTCCAGAATTAAACCATGGGTAGGGAGGTTAGGGAGGGTTGGAGTAAGTGAAAAGGAGAAGAACAAAACAAGTGACTATCATACTAGGCATGATGATGTTTCAGAATAGTACTGGGGGGCAAGTCAAGGAAGTGGGAGGAGACAAACTATTGACGCTGTCATACTAGATCATGGACAATTCTGATAGAGTAAGTGCATACAAAGTAGGGGAGGGAGGGAGAAGGGAGAGGAAGAAAGAGCAGAGAGAAAAGTAGTGAGAGAGAGATGAGAAAGCAGAGGGGAGAGCGAAAACAGTTTCAGAGTTCAGGGATCAGAGGGGGTGAGGAGGAGAAAAAGACATCATAGGGGACCAGAGGTGGGTGGGGCGACAAAGACATCATAGGGGGGCAGAGGTTGGTGGGGGGGCATGGACAACATTGGGGACCATATGGGTGTTTGATTATTCAACTTTCACCAAGTCCCTCCTCCAGGCACTCACAGAAGCCTGAAAGGTTAAGGGTCATATTAAATGGACCACAGAGATGAATGAAACAATGTGCAGAACTGAAGGAGGCGCTGTACCACACCCCAGTGTTGGCAACCCAAACTATAAAGAGAAGATCTACTTGTTCTCACATTCTGACAGCACAGTGATGACATCTGTCCTCACCCAGAAAAGGCCACAGGGGCACAAGCCCCTGGCATACTACAGCAGCCTTTTAGACCCAGTGATGCAGGGTCACTTCCCTGTGAACAAGCACTTGCAGCAGCAGCTTTTGCCATAGAGAAGGCAGCAATGCGATTTCCAGTTCATTATTCGGCACAGGCAGCAGAACTAGTGACATAAGTAAGGGCATTAAATATGTCAGAGGGGCACATGGTCAATATTTTGTTCAGACTATGCTTATGTCACCTCCACAGTGCACTCAGGGTTGGTCTGATGGGAAAGGAGGGGGTTTGAAAGGAGTGATGGGTCCCCGGTCCAGCATTCGGAGCTGATGGCATGGCTAATTGAGGTGCTGACACTGCTGGTAGAGGTAGCAATTATAAAGTGTGTCACCCACACAAAGGGACTGGACTTCATTTCCCTAGGAAAGGAAATGACTGACAGAGCAGCAAATGAAGCGGCCTACCTGCCCGAAGGCACGATGAAGCTATATCCAGGTACAAAACAGAAAGTACCCATGATAGCATCGGGTCCAAATGACCCGAGAGCACTGACACTACAGATCCCCTCAATGCACTACTCATTGTCCAGATGATTGAACTGCTGGGAGAAGCACCCCACGAGGAAAGGGAGCTATGGATACAGAAGGGGTGTGTTCTCTCCCCAACTGACTTGGTGTGCAGACTGAATAGTACGGGGATATCGGTAATGTCCAGGAAATTACTTAATGTAGCATTAGAGAAGTTACATTATCCAGTCCATGGGCCTCATTCCGAGTACGGCGATAACCAATGGCGCTATTAACGCCTTGGTTGACGCCGTACCCGGACCGGCAGCGCCTTGGTGGATGGCGGAATTACCGCCACAATCCAAGGTTGGCGGGGCGGTAATTCCCCATTCACCAAGGCTCTTCCCCATTCCCAAATGAGCCCCCATAGGGCTCAATGGGAATGGGGAAGATGCAAATAACGGTGACCGTTCATTACGGTCACCGTTATTGGCTTGGAGGCCCCTTTGCGCCCTCAACGTTAACACCTGCTCAAAGCAGGCGTTAAGGGCGAGGGCGCAAAGGGAACTCGGAGTATGGCGGTAAGGGATCACCGCCACCGGTCTCGTTACCGGTGGCCACTATCCCTTACCGCCATACTCGGAATGAGGCCCCATGTGTCAGAAGAACACGTGGCCAAAGGCATAAATGAAAGATGGTTCGTGCCCAAGCTTTATGAATTTGGTGGTGGAATGCGCAGGGAATTGTGCAACATGTCAGAAATGTTTGGCAGGGCACACGTTGAAAACTGTCCGGACAATGCTGCAGTGACCATAAGGGCCCTTCCGGCACTTCCATTTTGACTATGTTGATATGCAAGAGAGATGTCCCTCTTATAGGTACATGCTTGTCATAGCTTGCCCTTTTTCATGTTGGCATGAGGCAGGACCCTGTGCCAACAATGATGCAAAATCGACAGCCAGATTATTGGTACGGGAGGTATTTCTGACCTGGGGTGTATGTGATGAATTTAGGTCAGACAATGGGCAATACTTTGCCAATGATCTCATCAAGGTGGTTACAGCCCTCCTGGGCATAAACTGGCTTCACTGCTTAACGCTCGCTTCATTTGTCCTGCACAGCTCACCTGGCATGGATCATCACTTGACTCTGTATGAAATTGTTTCTAACTGGAGAATGCATGCACCTCTCACTAGTGTATGTACAATGTTGGATGCTAACAGTTCGGCCCTGAACCTCTATGAAGAATTCCACACGTACTTGACGGAACTTACAAATGCTGTTGTGTATATTTATCATCAGGTGCACCCATGTCTAAGCCATCCGGCTACAGAGACATCACCCACAGATACACAAGGAGAATCCGTTTTTCCAGGAGCTGCAAATCTCTACCCAAGCAACAGAACATACACCATGAACTTTTTCATTAAGTGAAAGGGACCACGCTTTACTGGTTCTCACATGGTTATCTATGCAACTCTCACTGCAGTGAAGGTGACTGACAGGAAGCCATGGATTCATCTTTCTGATGTCCACCAACACAACAGCATTGGATCCCTCACAGCAAAGGAGAGGAGCACAACTTGATGGGAAGTATGAGTCAGCAATTAGGTTTTACAGGAGGCCTGTGGAAGTGGAGAATGAATCACCTCACAGTAGTTTTAGTAACAATAGAAAACAGAAAAATAATGTCGTAGGGTTTGTTCTTGCTTTTTTCGGTGTCTTTCTGTCTCTTTCTTTTTTCTGGTTTCTGTTATATAAAGGGTCAGGCAGATGTGACCAATGGCAATGATAAAAATATAAGAACAAAAAGGAGTGTATTTCATGATGCATTTGGAGGAAGGAGCACACAGTATCTGGCAATGTATGTTATGACGATATGCCGTGTGTGGGGCGAGAGAGGGCAAATGACACTTTTTATATGTGCTCTCTCATCCCACCCATCAAAGGGACACCCATGCTTTTTCTGCCCTAGGAAGTGATAGGGTGGAATGAGAGGTGCTTAATGCACTTGTCATTGTGTAAAACGCAAGGCCTTTTACAGGGACAGGCAGTGTCTGCTGACTGAATAGATAAGGAGAAAATGTATATGCATACAACTACATACAGCTAGGGAAAATGTCCAGAAAAGAGGATACTAAGTACATAATATTAAAATACATAACAGAAGGTGCAAGGAAAGGAGAGCAACTGTTCACAAGGTGCAGCAGAGTGCACTGCAGAAATTCATCAGGGCATGATATTCCATGGTGCCACACAAAGCCATTAATGTGGATACAGGGATCAGTATTTCATGGCGCAAATGGGAGGGGGGAATGGTGCAGTGTAGAGCAGAGGGATTGGTGGGGTTTGAGGAGGATGTGGTGGCAAAAATAAATAACAGTTGTAGGGCAGTATGCAACAAATATATACATGCATTGATCTGACTAGATGAGAAACATCAACCGGCCCACATGAAACCTCTTACATGACTTTCCTTCTGTTTCAGGTCCACAGAGTCAACATATCTGGGGGCCAATGCCAGCCTCACCAAGGTGATGAGCATCTCAGCACTGCAGACCGGGACAGCGGTGGTGATGGATCATTGGTGGGCATGTGGGACCCAGGCGTATGGCCAGGGGGAAGACTGTGTTCTCTCACCACGCTTCACAGCCCTGCCATGGTAGTGACCCGAGCAGACCTGATACCCTTCAATGACCACATGATAATGTTGAAAAGAAAAATAATGGAGTAAGAAAAGGCACAAGAAGGGCGGGTTGCAAACATTGGACAGAAGGAGGCGCAGCAGTAACTACTGGTTGGCAGCATCATCACAAAGTTTGGAAGCCATCCATCCCCACTTCAAACTATTTTCCATTCTCTTTGCATCCCCTTTACTTCCATGGGTCCAAGCAGCCACTAACACCAAGCCGCTACAAGTGACAGCTAGCAAACATGACTGAAAAAAGACTCAATGCGCTGAGTGAAGAGCTTCATACAGTAAGGCTGGTGGCACTTCATAATCGCTACCTGTTGGATATGCTAACAGCAATGGAGTGTGGTGTATGCCACAAAATAGTAAGCAGCTGCTGCACCATGACCTTGCAAATGATGTAGCCAATGGGAGGCTAACCGAAGCCATTGCAGATATTCACACAGTGCATGAGAAAATGATGAGAGAAATGTGCTGTTTCCCCGGACAGTTGGTTTGATTAGCTGTTTTGCTGGGTCCCTAACTGGATGGCGAACATATTTAAAGTGACTGTTCCAGTGCTCGTGCTGGTGCTCATCACCTCTTGTGTGCGGGCCAGGTGATATTACAGCATTGTAAATGTAAAAAGGGGAGAAGGAGCTATATAATGTCACAGAATGTTGGTGGAGAGGACGGTAAGACACAGGGTAAAAATGTAAATGCCACACAACCCGGAGCAACCTAGTGTAATACACAAGTAGTACTTACAGTGCCGCCTGCAAATGTGGATGAGTATGATGCTTTTTGGGCAGTGTGCTCAGCCAATGGCAGGAGTGTATGGTAATAGACTCCTCCCTGGGGGTGAAGGAGGGACTTAAACAGTGTAACGAGGTTGTGGATCCCCAAAATGGTAAGCAAGAGTATGGTGGGAAAATAGTGTTGATCGATAGATCGATTGTAGGGGGAATGTGGTAAAGGTGCATATTCAGCGTTGTCAAGGAGGGGGCGCTTGCAAGTTGCGGGTGTGATGGGAAAGGAGAAGCGGCATCTCTAGTGGGGGGGACATTCTTGACAGCTGCAAAGTATAAATTATGTGATGTGTGCACAGGTGCAGCAAGAGAAGTCTGGGGGTAAGAGCGGGACTCGGGGCACCTGGGGGGCAGCAGGAGGGCATGTGGGGGATAGAGATTTGGGTTTCTATGTGTTAATATCCCCGCAAAAATATTGCAATACAAAAATATCACAATTTTTTTGCAGTGATATTGAGGCATGGACCCTGTCGGGGACACCCCCGCATCCCCTGCATTATTTTTAAATATGCGGGGGACACCTCTGCAACCCCCACTCCCACAAATGATCCCCCCCAAAAATATTGCCTATGTCGATACAGACAACCATATATACAGCAATAATTTTGGTGGGGATAATGTGTAGGGATACCAGATTTGGGGCAGGGACAGTGGTAGTACAGTATACTCTTAACCACAGACCCACCATTTTGGGGCATTGGCAACAGGTAAGTAAACCACTTGTCTTTTTGCACTCACAAGCCCTTTGTTTTCGGCAGAAATGAATGTCTCAAGCACTCAGCCATGTCAGTGTGCTGGAGAAATGTTGTAAGCTGACCATTCCCAGGAGACTGTTGTCACTGGGAAATGGGTCCAGCGGATACTTTTGAGGTCAGGGATCCAGGTATCTGGGCACTCACTGGGAAATTAAGGGATTCAACTAATACACACAGGCACAAAGGAGTAAAATCCCAGTGAGATAAGCAGTTTCAAATCGCCCCTTGGGAGATGTCTTGGGAAGAGGGCTTTGGGGTGAGGGATTGAGCCAGGAGGTGGCCAATCATCGAGAGAGTTTCAGTGTCCCTAGGGTACAACAGTATGTTGTGTCCTTGCCAATGTCAGAGGATCGCCTCATTGATTGAATGTTGTGTGAATGTCTCCCCATTGCCAAGCTCAGCGTCTCATGTGAACTGGCCACTAGCAGAAAAATAAAGTTCCATTGGTCAGCACAATTACGTAATGTAATGAACGTCATTTTGGGCAGTTGTAGGAAGGGTTGTGATGTCACGAGGGGTGGTGTTGGAGAGCATGGGTAAGGAGGGCCTGCTCCAATCATGAGTCTTGACATGTATGTTTAGCAATAGGGGACTGATGTAGTCCCGCCAGTAAGCTTGTAGGAAGGTTTTACTAACTGCTACCATTGTTGTTATGCTAATTATGTAAGGAATGGATAAAACATTTGCCAGCAGTATGCAGCATCGACAGCTCCCTTCATTCAGTTCTGCTCCACTGTGCTGTTTGAATTGTGCTCTCCCAACTGTGCCTGAACCTGTAATAAACTGTGTTACTTCTTGCTTGGTGTATGCTCCTTTTTTGATTACTTTGGTGTTCCAGTTGTTACTTGGCCTTGGAGGACCCCTGGTACACGAGTATGGTAAGCAGCACTCACAATCAAAAGTAGCATGCCAGGATGCGTTTATTCACTTTGCACTGCAGAGTGAAAATGTGAAGGGCAAAGGGTGGCATACAAGCTTGCACGTCACCCTTTGCCCTCTACATTGGCACCCACAGTGCAAATGATGAAAATGTAGCAGCAGGGAGACGTTTATGTTGCAGTGCAAACATAACGGCTCCTCCCCACCAAATGACACATTTTTAGAAAATGAGCTACTATGTACTTTGAACTGACTTGGTACATCAGAAACTCTAATGATCATTCAGACTGCACTTTTTCACCATTGGAATGGTGTTCAGTCATTTACATCGGAGGCACTGTAGACACCTGTAAATGTATATCTAGTTACTTGGATGTATTTTTCTATTTTTCTTGAGACAATTTTCAAGAGACACTACACTTTTATGATTCATAGGATAGGAATTTGTTAGATATTATTTTGTGTATTATTCCAAATAATGTTTGTACTGAGATGTGTCCCGACGGGTCATTCTAGAAGGATAAAATATCTGGTCTTTTTTTTTCTAAATCTTTTGGGATTTGGTGTTCATATGTAGAGATGGTTTCCCTTTCAGGTTGTTGTGTTCCTGGAAAAGTCTGCAGAAATGAGATAGTAGGCTATGAAAACAAACTTAATATACAAATTATTAATTTTCTTCTTTTGATACTTCGCCCTGCCTTGGCATTCATTCAAGTGGGGCTACAGAGATCATGGACTGGCCTTGTCAGACGACCACAACCGTGAGCAAGGACAAACGTGTTAGTTCTGCTATATTCAAGGGCATCATAAGCAGTCTTTTAGTGGTAGAGACAGAGAGAGATTTAGTCCACAAAAAAAAAACAAAGTACAATGAGTTACAGGTATTTAAATATAAATCCATCTCTTGAAAGATGTTTTATTCACTATGACAAGGATGACTCTAAAAGAGGCCTACCTAAGAGTTCCCATTTTCATCCCACACAGAAATGCCTTCAATTTGCAACTCCATGTTACACCGGAGGTCACCGAAAATATGCCATTACTATGCATGTAAAGCACAGTGATGGAGGGACACCGGGTCACTACCACGCAAGAGAGGTGCCAGATACCATTGAAATGTAATGTGAACAGTGCACTTCCCTTCCCACCCCCCCTTCCCCTTCCTTTCTCACCCTTCTGAAATTTGAATCTGATAATTGAAATATTGTTACCTCTTTCCCTTGACTACCTCCTCTCTCTTCCTTCATCACACCTACTTGTAAATTGAATCTGATAAACGAAATATTGTTACCTCTTTCCCTTGACTACCTCCTCTCTCTTCCTTCATCACACCTACTTGTAAATTGAATCTGATAAATGAAATATTGTTACCTCTTTCCCTTGACTACCTCCTCTCTCTTCCTTCATCACACCTACTTGTAAATTGAATCTGATAATTGAAATATTGTTACCTCTTTCCCTTGACTACCTCCTCTCTCTTCCTTCATCACACCTACTTGTAAATTGAATCTGATAAATGAAATATTGTTACCTCTTTCCCTTGACTACCTCCTCTCCCTTCCTCCTCACCCTCCCCTCACCTCCTCCATCTAAGTAAATTGTTCTACATATTGCTTCATTGGTTTGTTTCATGATTGTAAATAAGCTTCTTTCATTATTCTTGTACCTTGTTGTTATATTGTAAAGCACTTTGGATTAAAGCGCTATATAAACCTAATAAACATAAACACAAACATGCTTTCATGAACCATTTCCTGAATTCAGGTTCTCATAGTTTGGGCACATTTAAATGACTGATTAATATTTCGGCAAAGCATGCACAAAAACGGGCAGGATTTGAGGTAATGTGCTGGACTGTTTTATTTTTTATTTTTAATAGACTGTTATTCTTCCCAAAGTTTACTTGAAACATTCATGCCGGGGGAGGGACTGTTCTAGAACAGGGTTCTCCCGGAACATGTAATGCCCCTGGTGGAAGATCCTCCTGACCAGACGAGCTAGTAGGCTCTTCTTCATTGGAGCTTAGATTGAAAACTGCAGCTCTGTGTTCTGGGTTTATTGCCTTTCCAGTCTTTTGGTTGGCAAAGACCATGTCAGTGTCATCACATGACTAGTGAACTTAGAAGCAGAATTGTGGGACTTGTGTTGCAGAACCAGACCATAGACTAAGCCAGGTTGGAAATGTTGCAAGAGTCTCGGGTAGTATAACCCCGAGGATGCCAAACCCTCCTCCTGTGAGCTACAAGTGGACTGGCATACTGTGTTCCCAGTAGTCTCCAAGGAAAAAACAGGATTAGATATGCATCTGGCCACTACAAGTGAATAAGTTTTCAAGTCTACCTTTGGGACTTTAAATGCATCTCCCTGGTGCTTCACTAAGTTGCTTAGGGACAATTTCCAATGGTGATTTACTTGGTTTTCAATTCTATTCCCAAAATAACTTACCTATGTGCACAATCAAAAATAAAAAAAATAATAACAAGTTAGCACTTGGGGTGAATATCCGCACTCTGTGGATCAGTTGCTTCACCTCAGATGTCTTACTTTATTGGGAGTAGTCATAGATGTACCCAGCCTAAGTTCAGAGTCACTAAATCTGCTTACGTGGTGGAAGAATCCTGTTCCCAGATACAAATATCCCACTCTTATTCTAAGGAATTGCTGTTACATTTAGTGTCCATGTCGATGGCTTAGGTGCCTTTAGGTGGTGTGGGCACATCTTTGGGCTGGCAGTTCCCTTCACTCTAGCAAGCCCTGCTAACGCAGTACCATCTGACTGATTGACTGACTCCGGATATTCCTAACAGCACTGTGTATTTCTACACCACCGCACCTGACCGGAAATGTCCCTCACACATAACGTATTCCAAACCTGACCTGACACAGTTTCATAGACTACAGACCACATAACAAAACCCCAAAACCCAGCCCAACCCTTTCCTCTCACCCTCAGTCTTCATCCGTACTTGCTACTTCATACAAATTTGGTTCATTGTCTTAATCCAAAGAAGGAATAGCACATGTGGCGAGACCTCCCTCCGATTGGTCCTTTAGAGAATTTGATAGGTCTCTTACCGGTCAAATGGGGCGCTGTGGTGTTGGGAGAGAAACCGTCAACAAGTTGCCAATGTGAGGATGCCTCTCTGCTGCCAGAGAATTTGTTTGCATGCCGTAGACGAAAGCATTCCAAGAATGAAAGTTTGGGGTGGTTGGTGCGAAAAAAAAGACTGAGAATCAGCAACCGATAGTCAATTGTGAAAGGAAATATTACTATCTCTCATAATTACGACCCCAATATCCCCAAATCACTAACTTGTAAAGCTTGTCACCTTCTATCGCTTCTTGAGTTCTACCTCAAATGGAATAATCGACATGCTTGACAGCTGACATATAAAATGGTGGCTCAAATACTCTCAACTAGTACCTATTAGTAGACAAGTACTATAAAATCTTAGTCACTTCTAACACAAATGGTGCAGATCAACATCGTCTTTTCAAGAATCTATCGATGTCTTCCAGAAGTCTTCTTCCATGTTGATCCTACATTTCCATGTGAGCTCTTGAGGTTTGGTTCTCGAAATAAGTGTCGAATGTCATAAGTTTTCCGAGGTGTAACAAACATTTCTTATACTTAAAGTCCTTTCCAAAACCCGCATTTGAGGGATGAAATAAAATTATTGTGCAAGCACTAGCAGTCAGAATAAACTTCAAGGTTCATTTCTGAAATTCTCTAAGAACCTCCTCTCAATTTCCGTTTTTTTTCTTCTGTCAAGACCAAAAACTCTGGTTGACCAGGTACTATCCTAAGAACGTGAAGAAGAACCACAAAATAAGCAGCACATTGAATTCGTAATCTCCTGTGCCGAGATGAGCAGAGTTTCTATTAATAGGTAAGACTTGTGGAGTACATCACAAGAATTTAGGTTTACACAGCCTTTGCAGTGATCGGGCAAAATAGTCTTTAGACCACAATCCGTCAGAAAAAGAAACAGATGCTGGCAAGGCGTATTTTTTACTTTCTAAAGGTTTAATTTGTCTCTTAAGTAATCCTTAAAATATTCATCGTATGTCACAATATCCTTAAAAGCAACCATAGTAGAATGCTTACTTTCACGCCGTCATTCATGTTCCTTGGAATGCGACAACAATTGCCTCCCAATTTGCAGGGTCCATTAGGCTCCTGCAGGTGGTGGGCAAAACGTATCTGCTACATGGCTCCACGGCTTTGTCGTCTTTTCCTCTTAACTATTTTCTTTGTAAGTGTTGCCATTAATCAATCATCTGTGCGCGAAAGTGGCAAAGCCCACATGTTTACCTGAACTGGCAAATGACTTCTGACATTCTGACAAATGACTTCTACCACATTGCCTAAAAACAAATTTCATGCAGCATATTCTCCTGAACAGGCAAAAGTGGTTTCAGATTAAAGCATGTGAGGATTCACAGTAATTCAATTATGAACTCTTGCGTGTTTCAGGTTTTTGTGATCCTATTGGGGTTTCTTTTCATAAGGTCCAACTGCGTATTCTCACCCCTATTTGTTCGACTTCTATATATCCGACATGGGTGAGGCCTTGTTAAAAGTGGCTCCTGCACCACTGAGTCTGTTGCAGTAGTCCATTTACATTTAGGGAAAAAGTGAACAATATCATGGTAGGTTGCATGATCACATTAACCTTACTTGTTGAGAATCCTAGGGAGTCCAAAAGAAGACTCTTTATAAATATTAGTCTGATACCAGGGTTAGCAATGTATTTATGCAAACATCAATGGACATATTGAGGAGGCATGGGGTGGGGTTTGAGTCTTACGCTGACGACACTCATATCTTTCGAAAGCTGGGTGACATTAGCAAGTCTTTCCCAGAGGTCAGGCAATGCCTGGCAGATGTAGGGGACTGGATTCTGTTGAAGTGGCTCCAACTCAATCCCAGTAAAACAGAGGTAGCACTGCTTGGTCAAAAACCACTTCTGTCAGAAAATGAGAATCACCCTCCCAACCGATGTCTGATGGGCTCTAACTTGAAATTTCCCCCAAAAAATCAAAAATGTCGGTTGCATATGACAAGACAACCTAGAATGTGAAATGCCGCTAGGAGCAAAATCGCCCTTCTAAATCTTGCTTCTGAAGACCATGCTAGTATTGTGGGGGCATTCGTGATTTCGCATCTGGATTATGGTGACGGGATGCTAGCTGGGATTCCTCGCAACCACCTCCAAAAGACGTAAAATGCAGCAGTGAGGCTGATTTATAAAGTACCAAAGTCCTCCCATATTTCTACATTGATACAATTCATACACGAATTGTTTCGGGACATGATTTGTGGGGTTACCAGACATTTGGTCGAAAAAAATAGGTCGACCAGAGAAATGGTCGAACCAATTTGGTTGAAAACCAAATGGTCGAATTTTTAATTTTTTTATTTTCACCCCTTTTTTTTTTTTTTTGGGGAGGTCCCTCCCAACCCCCTTTTTTTTCTAAAAACCCATTTTTGTAAAAAACGAAAACCCGAAAAATAAATATATAATTAAAAAAAAAAATTCGACCATTTGGTTTTCGACCAAATTGCGTCGACCAAATGTCATTCGACCAGTTTTAGGTCGACCAAATGTCTGGACACTGATTTGTGGTTGTCAATGACATTACTTTTTTAAAAGTGTTATTAACCTAGTGGGTTAAAAGAAGTATAAAAACTAGATGTGGAACTCAGGCATAAACAAGTCTTGCACTAGAACTTCACGTTGAGGAGCTGATCTTTAAATGATGTACATTTACTTTGGCTCCTTTCTTTTAGGAGAGATTAATGTATTGATGATTTTGACTTGCAGTATGTTTGTGTGTTGTTTTATCCGTTTATATGTGAATTGGTAATGTGGATGGATTAACTTTTGTGCAAAAAAGTCTCTTTGAAAACTAACAAGTACTTTAATCAAATAAATAAGGCCCAGCAAACAGAAACCCATATTGCTTTACTTGACACAGGATTTCTGGGGCTTGTCACAAACTAATTTCAGCAGTACTGAGGGCAGGCAACAAACTAAACATATATTCCATTCTTAAGAATCCTGTCATAGTTATGAAGATGCAGGGGCAAATAACGTTATTGTTCATGCTGACTCCACTCCAGACAATGCAAGATCCAGCCACAAATTGTCCAGTCTTTGAGTTACAAGGATGAGGATGTGTGAGGAAGCAAGTAATCCTGTGACAAGAATGAGGGATGTGGAGATAATGAGGGTCTGTGACGAGGATGATAGTTTTGGGGGTAATAACCATGACAAGGATGACTGTTGCAGGGGTAATGAGGCACTGTGATGAGGATGAGGTTTGAGTGGTAATGAATGACAGTGGCTGGTAGCACCCACACACCCACAACAGATGGCAACACACACAAACACACACTCAAACACACAAACACATCAACTACAACCGATGGCAGAAGACACACAGAAATCACAATGAACTACACTCCCACACCACACACCAACAATGGATGGAAGCAGTCACACACATACAATAGATGGCATGACACCCACACACACAACATACATGCCTACACATGAACAGCAACAATGGATGCCAGATCACACACATATATACACAAATGTGCATACACACACACACACATGTATACATGCACACACACATGCATATACACACACACATACACACATACAAATGTGCACATGCGCATGCACACACATATGCACACACACCAGCGCACACATGCATACACATACACACTTGCACACAAACACATGTACACAAATGTAGGCATGCACACAAGCTCATACACACATGATCTTGTGGAAGTACAGGCAATCATTGAATCGCAGGCTCAATTCACATAAAAACACACATAGGTAGTTAGAGAAGGAATTCAATACTGCAATGAGAACACACACACACATATATAGGATGCTTTTGCTTTACATTAGGAATACCAGTTAGGAACATTATGTTTTGCTAAAACATGATATAAAAGTAGCTAGATTTTTTGGATACTATAAATGGAAGAGAGATAGGGATAATAGGTGTTGCTTGATATTAGACATTGTATCAGACGCAAGCGCAGATAGTGCAACAGGTACAATAGTCAGAGTGAGTGCAAATTAATACACTTCAAAGGAAACCACAATAACCCCCATGCAGTCTCAGCAATACATGAACACAGGACAGGTATTAACACCCAGAATAGGAGGTGCTACTGTGGTAGGAGGAAATCTTTTTACAGGTTTGGGAGTATGTATGCACCCACAATGGGAGAGTTCACAAGGCGACTCGATGTGTTCCAAATTATCAATGACAGCAGACCGCCAAGAGGAATCGAGGGTTGATGTGATGGTATGAGGCAAAAACTTTTTCTTTCTAGTAGACACTAGGGATACATGTTCAAATATATGGGAGCAAAGGTATCCATTGTTGGGAATTGTTATGAGATGCTCAAAGGGGTTTTCTGGAGCTATGTGTCAAGTTCCTTTTATTGATGAATTACCAGTTATTGAATTACCAGTCTCTATAGGAAAGTGTGACATGTCTATTCCATTGTTGTATTCACAACAAACACCAGTTAACATTTTGGGAAGTGATGTGATGACAAAACTTTACATGACGATTCTATTTATTGATCAGGGAATACTGTGTTCCACTGCTGGAATACATTATTAAAAATGTGGGTGAATTTATACTGTTATTCACAGGGCAAGTGGCTCTGCGAGGCGTTCCAGTTGAGCCAGAGATTTTCTCTTTATGGGTTGAGCATTTTATTAACATGTCTACCTAGCTTGGTGAGAAAAACTCTAAGAATATCTGATAGGTTTTTGTTCAGACCATAGATACCTATGGATGAAGAGAGGGGGCAGACAATCCCTCTAGAGTTAGAAGCAGCCATAGTACAATGGGAAATGGTGATGCTCAAAGGAATGGACGATGCGGGTAGACCATGCAGGACAGTGACAGCTCTCAAAGAAGGGTCTAGGATCACTGACATTACTGATGATTACATGTTTTGAGAAGACTAAACAAATGATGATGTGGTATTTTTTAGGACCATCACATGCTGGATAAAAATAGAAAAAAGGAAAATCCCACAGCGAATGATAACAATGTGGCAGAACCCAGCATATTTTCAGTAAGACATGGAGAGAGTGCCAAGTGTCCTCTGCACACACAGGCCCTTATGATAAGGTCTATTAAATGGAATAGGGGAACAAAATACAAGTTCACACATGTGAGGGATTATAATATGTAAAATATGAGGGTTTGTGTTGTAATTAAACTAATTGATGTTAAGACGGATTTCTGAACTCTGTCCTGGTGGCGCAGAAGTTCAGAAGGCCAACCTAATTACTTGGAACAGGGTAACCTCTGGACGAGCCAGACCAATCAAGGTAGCGATCGCGGCGGTCAAGACTAGGTCTCAAGAGGGGTGAGGGTGACTGAAAGCCCGCAATGAGCACACAAAGCAAGAGCGCTTACAAACTACTCCAAACAGTTGTTATATCAAAAATATATACACATTTATTTTAAGGCCTTTAAAATAATGACCGCAGCGAGAAAATCACAATATCACAATATTAAGCCAACACATACCATATCAACACAATATATATACAAATACGACAGTCACAAGCGTTATATGCACGAAATGTGTAGTCCACCTGAAAGGGAAGGAAAACAGGCAGTACGATAATGCTTTAGATTCAGTTCGCCTTCAGAGGCACCTAACTAGATGGAAGTCCGAGCCCTGCGAAGAATGGAGCCTTGTGCTCAAAGTACCTGCACACGCTGGTGCCAACGGGCAAAAGGAGAAGCTCTTCGGAGGAAGTCAGGCAGTTCGGGTTAGTGCACAACAGAAGAAGAACAGGTTCCGCGACTCAAGCGCAGCCTCCACAGTGAGCAGAAGCAGAGCGCGAGTACGGACAAAAGGGTGCTGTTTTTACACAGCGGGGAAAAGCAATGGGCTACTGCAGGAGGGCGACCAGATCCTAGCTATACTACTCACCGGTCCCGGATGCAAGCAGACCCAGGCTTCTCCACGTTAGTTTCAGCAGCTGGCAGGTTCAGAAGAGCCGGGAATGCCTCGTCGTCGTGTAGAGAAAAAAGACGTCCCAATTGAAGAAACCTGCACAGTTTTGTCACCACAGCAGGGCAACGGAGCGGCCGTGTGTATCTGAGCCAAATGTACACTACTCACTTCAGACTAGGGAACGCCAAGTGTACTAAGCGTGTGAGAGTGACAAGGACTCGAAATACACACAACCTGGCGGCGGTTACAGAGCAGGACACCCGTGTAAGCTGGTCAGTCAACTGGATGGCCCAGAGACGCTTCCGAAGGCTTACTGGCAGGAGATGATGAAGTCGCCGAGAATAGCTGTTCCTGCTATTCCAAAGGTCGAAGCACCAGTACAGGCCTTCTGGTTCGATCAAAGGAGGAAAGGGTTTCACAGGAAGACAGCAGTGCAAAGGAGGAGTCCTTCAGCGGGTCACCAGCGATTCCTCGGTCCAGCCTCTTGGTTGCAGGATACTTGGCTCCTGTATTCCTTCGTTCGTGAGAACTCAGGAGATCGACATGGTAGTGGTGTTTCCAGCCCCCTCTTATCCACGGTTCCCTTCGCGCCAAAACGGAGGGGAGCCAATGGGAGATCCGCTCATCAACACACATACCATACGTGGACCAATCACGGACCACGGTGGTCCCAGGCATTCACACCACCCTAGACTCTCTGGCACCCAGGATGTGTATTGGGATCAGACATCCCAGCCCACACCCTGGAGGCACACAAAAGACATGTAGAAGCCCGCGAAAGCAACCACGTTTCGCGGGAAAGTACATGCCCAAATAAGGAAGGCCCCGGGTCGGCTCGACCTGGGGAAGGTGAAGGGAGCAAGACGGTCAGTGGACAGGACAAAGGAGCCTCGTGGTCTGGCCATTTTGGGAGCCAGGCCACCATTTTGGGTTCAGTGCGAAAAACGCGCTTAGAACGCCAAAAGGAGCTCAAAATACACAAAACGATCGCTGCCACCATTCCAATCCCTGAATGACTTGCACCGATCAAATACAATCCTAAACGAGTATCTAGGGCCTGTAGAAGGCTAGAGACCCAAGAGAGCTGTAACTTAGCTTACAGTGCCCTCTTGTGTCATGTTGCACTAAAGCTGCAACATGATAAAAGAAACTGCGGGAAACAGCGTTCCCCGGTACTGACTGTCTTAAGGGCAGGTCAGTTTCCCCATAAGAAAAGGAGCGAAAGCCCAGAGGAGTGCGGCAGAAGGCTGCACTTCTCTGGCAAAGTCAAGAACAAGGTGAGAAACAACAGCAAAAAGTTTAGGGGTTGCCACATGGAAGGAAAATTACCTACAATTACGAAATCTTTCCTAACACTCGCCCCTCCCAGACTATGGACAGGGGGAACTAATCCACCCCTGGATGAGTCTCTTGTTCAGGTCGGTTAAACATTCTGGACAACCCATCAGCATTGCTATGTTGGACACCTGGCCTATGCTCAATAGTGAAGTCGAAGCCTTGTAGACTTATGGACCACCTAAGCAACTTTGGATTCTCCCCCTTCATGTTCATTAGCCACTTTAACGGCTTATGGTCAGTCTGCACAGTGAAGTGGGTCCCATAGAGGTAGGGCCTCAGCTTCCTTAGGGCCCACACAACAGAGAAACATTCTTTCTCTACCGTGGACCATCTGAGCTCTCTGTCCTTAAGCTGGCGGCTAATAAAACCAATAGGGTGTTCCTTACCCTTCTCATCTACTTGTGATAGTACAGCTCCTATCCCAGTGTCAGAGGCGTCCGTCTGCACGATAAAAGGTCTTTGATAATCAGGGGCCCTGAGGACAGGGGCCTGGCACAAGGAGTCTTTTAAGCCATTGAAGGCCTTCTCACACTCGTCGGTCCAAGTTACCTTCTTGGGTTTCTTCGGAGTTGTGAGGGCAGTCAGAGGAGCAGCTATGGTGCCATAGTCTGCCACAAAATTGCGGTAATACCCCGTGAGTCCTAAGAAGGCTCTCACTTGGGTTTGCGTAGTGGGGGTAGGCCAGTCTTGTACTGCTTGTACTTTACTGGGTAGAGGCTGTATCCTCCCTCCACCTACTTCATGTCCAAGGTAAACCACTGAGCCTTGTCCAATCTGGCATTTACTAGCCTTTATGGTCAAGTGGGCTTTCTGAAGAGCCTGGAGCACAATCCTGAGGTGTTTCACATGGTCTTCCCAGGTGGCACTGAAAACTGCTATATCGTCCAGATATGCAAGACAGAATTCGTCCAACCCATTCAACACATGATTCACAAGCCTCTGGAAAGTGGCAGGTGCATTCTTCAACCCGAACGGCATTACCCGGAATTGGTAAAGGCCGTCTGGAGTAGAAAATGTTGTCTTCTCCTTGGCATGTTCTGCTAAAGCTATTTGCCAATAGCCAGCAGTGAGGTCAAACGTGCTGAGGTACTTGGAGGCACCCAAAGTATCCACCAGCTCATCTGTTCGAGGCAAGGGGTGTGCATCTGCCTTGGTGACAGCATTCAGAGCCCTGTAATCCACGCAGAACCTCAATTCAGAAGTGCCTGCCTTTGGAACCAAAACCACAGGGCTGGACCAAGGACTACTAGAGGGTTCAATCACCCCAAGGTCTAACATCTTGTTGACCTCGGTCTTAATATAAGACCGTACTTTGTCTGACATCCTGTATCCCCTACTTTTGGTAGATACACTGTCTCCTGTGTCAATGTTATGTTTGCACCAAGGTGTCAAACCAGGCGACTGTGAAAACAGGGGGGAAAACTGCCTAAGCAAACTTTTCACCTCAGCCTGCTGATCAGAAGTCAGGTGAGGGGCCACTCGGACACCCTCAAAGGAGCTATCTGAAGGACCGCTCTGGAACAGGTCGGGGAGAGGTTCAGACTCCTCTTCCTCAACATCTGAAGCCAGTAGCAGTGCTGCGATTTCGACACTTGGGACGAAAGCCTTCAGCCTATTCACGTGAAACACTTTTGGAGCCTGTCCAGGCCTTCCAAGGTCCACTAAATAGTTAACCTCACGCAGGGGCTCCACCACTGTGTAAGGGCCTGACCATTTGTCCTGTAAAGCTCGAGGCCTTATGGGATTCATGATCAGGACTTGCTAGCCAGGTGTAAAGTTGATGAGGGAAGCTTTCTGGTCGTACCAATGTTTCACCAGCGCTTGCCCTGCCTTCAATTTATCACTAGCCAAGCCCATCAGAAGTACCATCCGTTTTCTGAGCCCTAGCACATAATCAACTACTTTGGTAGTAACAGGGGGAGTGGGCATCTCCCATCCCTCTTTGACGATGGCTAAGGGTCCACGTACGGGATGACCGAACAGAAGTTCGAAGGGGCTGAAGCCAACACCCTCCTGTGGTACCTCTCGGTAGGCAAACAGTAAACATGGTAAAAGAAGATCCCATTTTCTTCTCTGAGGCTCCTCCAGAGCCCCAATCATGCCCTTTAACATTCTGTTGAAACGTTCCACCAGACCATTGGTCTGGGGGTGGTATGCAGAAGAGAACTTGTAGGTGACCCCACATTCTTTCCACATAGCCTGCATATACTTCGACATAAAGTTGCTGCCACGATCCGACACAACTTCTTTAGGGAAGCCAACCCTAGTAAATATGCCGAGTAAAGCTTTTGCAACTGACTTGGCAGTTACAGTTTTCAATGGGATGGCCTCAGGATACCGGGTTGCATGGTCGACCAGCACCAGGATAAACCTATTGCCCGAGGATGTTTGCGGGTCAAGAGGACCAACGATGTCGATCCCTACCCTTTCAAATGGTACCCCCACAACTGGGAGCGGTACCAACGGAGCTTGGATTGTCGCGCCAACCTTACCAGACAACTGGCAGGAGGTACAACTCCTGCAGTGACTTTCTACTTGCACCCCCATCTTGGGCCAGTAGAAGTGCATGGATAACCTTTGCTTGGTCCTCTTCATACCAAGGTGACCAGCAAGGGGAACTTCATGCGCCAACTGCAGGAGGAAGGGCCTAACAGCAAGGGGAACCACCAACCTCCTAAGGTCTCCTTCTGTAGACTCTGTGGGCTCGCTATACAGGAGTCCACCTTCCCAATAAATCCTATGCGTCCCAGGAGGTTCACCCTCAAGCTGGGAGCAGGCCTGTCTCCTTAGGCCTTCCAGAGATGGGCACTCACGTTGGCCTTTACTGAATTCGTCCCTGTCAGGACCTCCTTCAACTAACAAGTCTTTTAGTTCAGGATGATCGTTGGGGTCAAATACTTCAGGCATCGCCACCTCCTCGTCAGGCCCGGGTGATTGACCAACTTCCTCCACCGCAGTGGTAGGCGAGCTCGGGGGAATATTCTCTTTCCCTCGTCTTGACTTGTCGACTCCTTTCGCCTTGGGTTTCCCCTTCGGCTGGGGCGGCGTATTGGTCTTGGCCAATGCTGCCCGTGCTTGAGACCTTGTGTAGGGTCTTTCGGCAGTGTCTCCTACGAGCCCTAAAGCTCTGAGATCATTACCTAACAAGACCTTTCCCAGGACGTTTCTCTGAATGCTCACTGGAATCCTGACTGCTGTACCATTTAAAGTAAGATTTACAGGTATTACTGGAAACATACGGAGGGGGCCGTCAGCCAACTTAGTGGGCATCAGAGTAGCTCTGGCAACTTCCTCTGAGTCTACCAAGGTAGAATCCACTACAGTGCGACTGCACCCACTATCCCTAAGAGCTGGAGTATCCACTCCATTGATCAGCACACTGTCTTTAAAGTAGTGCTTGGTATTATCCGAAATCCTAGCATAAGCCTCTGCGACTTTAGGCTCCCAGGAACCCAGGGACACTAAAACTACCTCAGCCTCTATCCCGCTGGGAAATGAGTCTGAGGAGAAGGATGCTCCTGTAATCTCTTCTTCCTCGTAGGAGGAGAAGGCCAGATTAGCGGAGTGGACCCCCAAAGGTCTAACCTTTCAACGGGGATCCCCCTTCACGTGGTCAGTTGCTCCACAAGAAAAACAAGATCCATTGGGTCTGTTTACATAGGGAGGCTTATTGTAACCAAAGTTCTGTTTCGGAGGCGGACCTCCACTACCCTGTGAGTTCTCTTGTGTCTTACCCTTATTTTTCTTTTTGTGGCCCTTATGGGAAGAAGATTTAGCAGATTCTCCACCCTCCATATCTTTGGACTTTTTCCCTTCCTCCTGCTTACCAGGATGAGTGTTGTCCTTATGGGACACTCGATGTGACACCCATAAGTCTGCTGCAATGGCCAGCTTCTTAGGATCTATCTCCTTCGAATCGGCCAAATGCTGCTTAAGCTCCGGGGAAGAAGAAGCAAAAATGTGTTCCAGCATGACAAGATTTATCATGCCTTCGAAGGTAGAAACCTTATAACCTTCGACCCAGCCAGTTAAGTTTTTCAAGGATTCAGTGACATAAGATACCCAAGTACCACCTTCCTTTTTCTTATACTCTCTGAAACGTTTCAAATATTGGGCCGGAGTCTTCCCAAACTTTAAAATGAGAGTTTGCTTTAACATTGCGAAATCAGCTCGCTCAGCCTTCGACATTTCCATAATGGCACTACAGCCAGAATGGGGCAGTCTGCTGAGTAACCAGGCAATCTTATCAGCATTGTCAACTTGTTGAACTTCGCATGCATACTCAAACGCATTCAGCCAGTCCATAATGTCATTCCTTTCTTCATACACACTGAGCAGATCTTTCAGAAACCGTGGATGAGAGGAAGCCCCAGACCCATGTCCAGGACCCTTGGACCCATTTGCAAACTGAAGCTTGGCCAGTTCCAACTGGTGATCCCTGTCTTTTTGTTTTTCTGCCTGTTCGATTTTTAGTTTGGCTTTGCTGAATTCAAGCTCCTGCTGCCTAAACCGCAGCTCTTGCTTCTTGAATTCAAGCATAGTCTCCCCATCAGCACTGGCAGAGGAAACATTAGACATCACATCCTCCCTGTCCTCGTGGTCGCGATGGATCAGTGCAGCGGCAGAACCGTCGGTTCTACCAGTGAGAGCAGCCCCACCACCTTCTGCACTGTCCTCAGAAGTTATAGCGTCAAGCTGCGCTTCTTGCCACGCCACGATTCTTTGGATCATTTCCAATTTCGTGCCTTGAGAGGAAACACCTCTCTCCGCACACATCTTTTTCAGCGTTTCTGATTTGGAAGCATTTAAAGTTAACAAGGTATTTGTTTCCATACTGTTTGATAGGACTATGGCCTTTTTAAAGTTATACTACAACAATTCACTACGTGTCCTGGTTGGAATAACCTGAAATGCCTTAGTTCGTGCGCAACACTGGATACCTTCAGTCGTATCCCACCGCTGTACACCAATTTGTTAAGACGGATTTCTGAACTCTGTCCTGGTGGCGCAGAAGTTCAGAAGGCCAACCTAATTACTTGGAACAGGGTAACCTCTGGACGAGCCAGACCAATCAAGGTAGCGATCGCGGCGGTCAAGACTAGGTCTCAAGAGGGGTGAGGGTGACTGAAAGCCCGCAATGAGCACACAAAGCAAGAGCGCTTACAAACTACTCCAAACAGTTGTTATATCAAAAATATATACACATTTATTTTAAGGCCTTTAAAATAATGACCGCAGCGAGAAAATCACAATATCACAATATTAAGCCAACACATACCATATCAACACAATATATATACAAATACGACAGTCGCAAGCGTTATATGCACAAAATGTGTAGGCCACCTGAAAGGGAAGGAAAACAGGCAGTGCGATAATGCTTTAGACTCAGTTCGCCTTCAGAGGCACCTAACTAGATGGAAGTCCGAGCCCTGCGAACAGTGGAGCCTTGTGCTCAAAGTACCTGCACACGCTGGTGCCAACGGGCAAAAGGAGAAGCTCTTCGGAGGAAGTCAGGCAGTTCGGGTTAGTGCACAACAGAAGAAGAACAGGTTCCGCGACTCAAGCGCAGCCTCCACAGTGAGCAGAAGCAGAGCGCGAGTACGGACAAAAGGGTGCTGTTTTTACACAGCGGGGAAAAGCAATGGGCTACTGCAGGAGGGCGACCAGATCCTAGCTATACTACTCACCGGTCCCCGATGCAAGCAGACCCAGGCTTCTCCACATTAGTTTCAGCAGCTGGCAGGTTCAGAAGAGCCGGGAATGCCTCGTCGTCGTGTAGAGAAAAAAGACATCCCAATCGAAGAAACCTGCACAGTTTTGTCACCACAGCAGGGCAACGGAGCGGCCGTGTGCATCTGAGCCAAATGTACACTACTCACTTCAGACTTGGGAACGCCAAGTGTACTAAGCGTGTGAGAGTGACAAGGACTCGAAATACAACACAACCTGGCGGCGGTTACAGAGCAGGACTCCCGTGTAAGCTGGTCAGTCAACTGGATGGCCCAGAGACGCTTCCGAAGGCTTACTGGCAGGAGATGATGAAGTCGCCGAGAATAGCTGTTCCTGCTATTCCAAAGGTCGAAGCACCAGTACAGGCCTTCTGGTTCGATCAAAGGAGGAAAGGGTTTCACAGGAAGACAGCAGTGCAAAGGAGGAGTCCTTCAGCGGGTCACCAGCGATTCCTTGGTCCAGCCTCTTGGTTGCAGGATACTTGGCTCCTGTATTCCTTCGTTCGTGAGAACTCAGGAGATCGACATGGTAGTGGTGTTTCCAGCCCCCTCTTATCCATGGTTCCCTTCGCGCCAAAACGGAGGGGAGCCAATGGGAGATCCGCTCATCAACACACATACCATACGTGGACCAATCACGGACCACGGTGGTCCCAGGCATTCACACCACCCTAGACTCTCTGGCACCCAGGATGTGTATTGGGATCAGACATCCCAGCCCACACCCTGGAGGCACACAAAAGACATGTAGAAGCCCGCGAAAGCAACCACGTTTCGCGGGAAAGTACATGCCCAAATAAGGAAGGCCCCGGGTCGGCTCGACCTGGGGAAGGTGAAGGGAGCAAGACGGTCAGTGGACAGGACAAAGGAGCCTCGTGGTCTGGCCATTTTGGAAGCCAGGCCACCATTTTGGTTTCAGCGCAAAAAACGCGCTTAGAACGCCAAAAGGAGCTCAAAATACACAAAACGATCGCTGCCACCATTCCAATCCCTGAATGACTTGCACCGATCAAATACAATCCTAAACGAGTATCTAGGGCCTGTAGAAGGCTAGAGACCCAAAAGAGCTGTAACTTAGCTTACAGTGCCCTCTTGTGTCATGTTGCACTAAAGCTGCAACATGATAAAAGAAACTACGGGAAACAGCGTTCCCCGGTACTGACTGTCTTAAGGGCAGGTCAGTTTCCCCATAAGAAAAGGAGCGAAAGCCCAGAGGAGTGCGGCAGAAGGCTGCACTTCTCTGGCAAAGTCAAGAACAAGGTGAGAAACAACAGCAAAAAGTTTAGGGGTTGCCACATGGAAGGAAAATTACCTACAATTACGAAATCTTTCCTAACAATTGATGTAAGATAATCATAAAGAGTTAAAGCTAAAAGGGCTGAAGTAAGCCATTCAAAACAAAAGATTGATGTCAATCCAGGGGGTGAAATAAATAAACAAATACATAATGAATGTATGGATATTAAAGCAGCAAAAAAACAAAAGCTGATTGAAGGTGTAAATAAAGGAACAAAGAATAACAATATGAGACAACAGTAATCGAGGAAGGTGCGGAAACGATATGCACATTTTCAAACAATTAGCACAATGGATGATGCTTGTTTAAATGAATCAGTGTAATACATTTGATGAAAATAAAATGTGATTAATGAAAGGCCAAAAAGGTATGGATGGCCAAGATTGATTGAACGATATGAGAGGACTTTTAGTAGAACTGCACAAATATGTTCAGCATAGCATAAGAAACTAAAAACAGGCTTGTCACTACACTTATGAGAATTCAAAGGAAAGTAAAAGTGCACTAACATTTGTCTTGCAGAAAAATTATCCTGGATTTTATTGAGCTGAGAACACCAAGAGACGACCTCATCAAACATACTGATTGGGAAAAAAAAGGAACAAAGGCCTACATTAAGGAAATATCTGATTGCTTTCCCATCATTTCATGACCTTTGCACTATTTTGGTTTCTACTGGAAGCAAGCAACCGAATTGCCTACAGCTGCACCAAGAAGAAAGAAAGGGAGCGGCTGAAGACCACCTCCTTTTTTTGAAAAAATGCTTTGAATGTGTTATGTTGTTTGTTTTGTCTTTTATTATTTTTCTCATAAAGAAGGAGACTGCATAAAGTCTAGTGGTATGAAGAACTACAACCACAGAGAAAATGTTTCCTTTGCTATTCAGAACATAAGTACACTATACAATTTTCAGAAAAAAGACCATACAACAATAGTGCAATACCAGGAAAAGGCAAATATGTATATGCTTCATGGTCTCAGGGCATAGTCAAACACTGGTATCGGCCAATATGTATGGAGCATAGGTGATACTAAGATATGCCAAAGGAAGAAGGAAGCAGCCATTTTATTATGTTAGAAAAAGAGAAAATGCAGTAGAAATTGTTTTAGGGGGTAGAAATGTTTAAAGGAAGGACGTGATTCGTATAAAGTTTGGGTTTGAGGAGGCAGTACTGATGATAAAAAGAAAAAGGAAGGAAGGAAAAAGTGTATATGAACAGTGAAATGTTGCATATGGATGGGACAGGAGAAAATGGGCTGGTGGGTTCCCTCAAGGAATTATCTCTCCCGATTCGCATGGTGGCTGAAATCACTTGTTGTGCATGTTGTTTTTATGTTTAATTGGGTAATGGGGGTGGGATCTAGAAAGGAGCAAAACAACGTTATTCTTTGGGGATATGTTCATACACAAATTAAAGGAGGGCGAAACATATGAATGGTCTTTTGGCAGAAAAGAGATATATATGTGTCTTATATTAGGAAAATACAATATGGTTGAAGACACTGTTGATTCCTTAGAAATGTCTTTTTATGATACCTCCCATGTTGAGCAATACATTGAGGGTGTGATTGAAATAGGGATGCATAGGTACGCTGTATAAGGGGGAGGGTGGACAGAGGGTGTAGTGGTCATATATTAAACAGTGGTCGAATATCGACCAGCAGGGTGGTGTAGAGGGGTGCCGATCCCTCCCCATCAACTGAATACAGATAACATGATAGGCAGATCAATGGCTCTATTATTGCAGAAATCAAGGTTATAGTCCCTTTATTAAAGGTAAAAGGTGCACAAGGTGCTGCAATATCGGGTTAAAAAGATCCAGGAAGTGAAGGGTGCTTTACGTATCATACATATATCATGAATATTTAAAAATATATTATGAAAAAGAGATACAAAGTGAGAAAAATGTAATAATTAAATGAAAACTCCCTGAAGAGTAGCACAGTGGCAGACAGGGATATATTTCAAAATGGATACCTCATAACAAAATGGTGGCTGGTGTTAAGGACAGGGGTCGAAATCCTGACTCATGCTGATAAGAAATTATTTTGGAAGCATCTCGCTGTGAGTTAAGTAAGTCTGGATGGTTAATCTTGCAATTTGGCAAGAAAAGCAGACAAGATTGATAATGGAGTCAGATAAATGCAAGAGAAATTACCAATTTTAACAGAACAGATGCATTACTTGGCATCATAATTGAGCTTATATTCATTTATCCATGGTATAAGGGCTAACTAAACTTGGCAAGGCCTTGGCAAGAAGCAGATAAGGGACTGACAGTGATGTGATGAAATTATTTTTTGACAGAACATAAACACTGTTGTAATTGTGTCATTAGCATGAGGGTGTTGCATCATCCAAATAAGCCTATATAAGCAGGTTGAAGGCAAAATGTGCTTTGTGCTTTTTCAGAAGTCTCTTGAACTTATATCCAATGAAGACTGCTGTGGAAACCACCCGGGCACCAGTTCTTATGTTCCTGCCTTTGAGACAGAATACAAGGATGCCATAAAGCTTGATCAAGATATCCCCCTGTACACCCTTCAACATAGGCCCAAGATCTGCCGAAGCAAGGGTCCACATACATCTGACATTTACCCAGAACACTTGACTAGTTTTGGGATACATTGCCCTGAACATTTGATAGCAAATCGAGGTTGATGGATATGAGGTGCACCAAGGAACATATCCTGTTCACCTTGGATGTACATTCTTGACTGTGTATTAATCTCCCCAAGTTAGTTTCAGTGTGGAATCATGTGAAAGATTCTGTTGTTCTTTCAGAAGGTGAGTCCACAGACTAAGGCCTATCTGATGTGGTACAGCGTGGTGTAGACCCTTCTCAGCTTACCTCCATTTTGTTCAACTTAGCGGGCTTGCTGGATGCGGGAATGTGCCAGTAATTTTTTTCTGCTACAGAGCCCATGGAGGTCTCACAGGATCCTTTGTATATTATCTGGTTTTCTTATGGACCTTGGAGTAATCTCTGGGAAGCGTGCTGCCATTAGCTGAGGAGTGGGAGTCCTAGCATGTACAGATGCCACCTCATGCTGAGTCATGGTGATTGGCCCCAAAGGTCCCTCAGAACATTGTCTGATAGTAGAGCTCCCTGGTCCATTGGCACCACACACTGGAGAGTCCAAGGATTACTCATTGCAAACATCGGTAGCTTTGTTAGCATCAGGTTGGGTACCAGCAGGTGGTTCCTTTCAAATCCTCCCAGGAAGAGTGCTTCCTGGGAAGCAGTCCCCCTACTGAGGTACTTTACAAAACAAGATGTGTGCTTACCTTTTCTGTTCTCACTTTCCTGTGGGTCAATTTCTTCAAGTGTTCTAGAGTTGACTATGAAATAATGGCTAGCAACAATGTAAGCAAAGGGTCTTTAGAGACCTAGGTGGCAAGGCCTAGCAGGCTGTGCAAGAGTCCACCGGTGGTCAGCCCCCAAACACTCCAAACAGAGCATGCGATGGTCTGAGACCGGAAAGGGCCTTTAGTAAAACATGCATCTGGCAAAGCCAGTCAGGTCTGAAATGCACCTGAGGGTCTGAGGCACTGAAGGCCAGAGGAAGAAACCTGAAAAAGGCAACAAAATATATGCATTAACCATGTATCCTTTAGATAGCAGAGGAAGTGTGCAGCAATAAAATAGAGCTGTAGTGATGCTGGGTTATATTCCCATCACGCTGAAAACGGGGTAAACCGTTGGCACCAGAATGCAGAATTAGCATGCCTGCTCATGCTCACTGCTGCAGAGCAGAATCTAAAGAGGAAATGCAATTTCTGGGATGCAAAAGGCTCTGGTCCTGTCCAAATGCTCTGGCGACCATGCAGTATGGAAGCAAGGAAATAGGATGGAGGAGTAGGTCTGTTTCTCATTTAGTTTATCGGATGGCAAACTCTGCTATGAGTTATGGGCTACAATCATTAATTGAGCTATACCGGGCAAGGAGGATCGCTCAGGGGCAATGTGCTTGTCCCAGAAACAAAACAACGCACAGCATCACAGGTTCAAATCCTGGTCTGTGCTTACAGGCTGGTCTCTGGCATTATGCACGTTATAAAAGCTTAGTTTCCTTTTGTTTTAATACCAAAGTTTCTCAGGAAGCTGGTTATTGGTCCTAAAAGTGTGTGCATTTACTTGTTAAGTGCAGATCTATCTAGTGAATGTTTAGAAATAAATTTAAAAAGTGTCCAGAAGGAGGATGAGTGAGGCCAGATGGGAGTTGAATGTGGACCTAAAAAATAACAAGAATGGCGTTTATGCTGGAGAGCAGGCCCTGCCCTCAGGAGGCTATAAGCAACCCATGTGCAGATTTGGCAGGCCTTGGTTGGGCCTGTGCACCAGGCCATGATCTACAGGTCCAGGCTGAGTCTAAGACCAGGCTCAAGTCTGACTCAGACTCTCGTATTGGGCACGGATCAGCAAAGTGGGTCTGAGGGCTAAGAGCACTGGAGTGGCCTGTCGAGAGACAGATGAATGCATCATTCATGGAGACTGTCCCTTCCCCGGCACAATAACATTAAGGTGAGAAATGCTATGTACTAAGTTAACCATATCGGCCTTATCACAGACAAATACAAGAAGAAAATAAACTGATGTAACTAATAGTTAGCAAGAGTGAGTGAACTCACTGCTAACGGACGCACACAAGTACAATAGATACCAAGCAGATATGCATTCACAATGATGACACATGAACACTAAATCATAAATGCATGTAGGCATGAAAAATATTGCTTGCAGCATATAGACATGAAGAATATAACATAACCAATGCATACGTTAAAATGCAACATGAACGATATACATATATAGCTTGCTAAACATAGATACGCAACAGTAGTGAGCGGCCATCTTTTATAAAATGGACGGCAGAGCCACTTTAGATTGAATGGGAAGCCTTGGGGCTGCACTGAGGTATCACTTGCTGAATTCAGGGAAATACATATCTGTGTAGTATAGACAATAGCTGCACAGCCCCTTTCCAAGATTACTGTGAAATAAGGGAGGTTTGAATGGCTCTGAAGGAAACAGGAGATAATAGTGCTTGAAGCGTAAGACATATATCTCTTAGATTGAGAAAAAACAAATAGCCTCGTGAATGCCAGGTGCCAATTAATTAGAAGCGTGATATTGTATAAGGAACAGATCAACTAAGTGTCCAGTGGCCAGAGAGGGTAACAACACTCACATTTATATTACCTCAAATCACAGTAAAAGAAAGGTACACTAACTAAATCAAGATATGGTCCTCTCACACATGACCGATTATTGGAAGATACTGGGCCTCATTATGAGTCAGGCGTTAAGGGGTTAACGGCGCTGTAAACGGCGCCGACCCTTAACGCCTGATTACAAGGTCCCTTAGCGCCATGGTGATTTTAACACTTGCTTTTTGCAGGCGTTAAAATCCATGGCGCTAAGGGACCATGGTGCTAATTACGCCACCGTAATTTACGGTGGCGTAATTAGCGCCTTCCCCACTCCCATTATGCGCTATGGGGCAAAAATGGGAATGGGGAAGGGTAAAATGGGAAATGGGGATTTACCGCCCCACTCACCTTGGAATGGGGCGGTAAATCCGCCATCCACCATGGTGTAAACGTAGTTTACACCATGGTGGTAAGGGTACGACCCAGGCGGTAACTTACCGCCTGGGTCGTAATGAGGCCAACTGTCTATTTGTTAGGCACCTGCATCGACTCCCCACAAATTCCCAAAACAGAAGCACCGACAAGGCCAAGTACAAAGCTAGATGCCCTGGCTCATGGCCTAGGAAATAAGGGATGGTATTGTATTTAATTGAAAGAAAACAGTTCCTGGGTTTCTCTCTGCCTACTTCCATTTTTGCCCATCTGCTGATGACTTGGGAAATGCTCATGGTTGGTAAGACAAACACCAACCAATTAACATTCTCAGTACATGTTGCATTTGCCAATTACCTCTTGCTGAGATGACGTCTTTTTTACCTTCATCAATTTAGGGAAGGTCTAAGGTGGGGCCATCATGTAGCTAAACCCAATGAAAAAACTAACCCGTATATTTTATATATGTATACAATTCCCATAACCAATCCCCCAGCCCGTAGGTTTTTGTAACTAAGATCGTAGTATTAAGTCAGCCATGACATGTTATTTATTTAGAATGTATTGTTCTGTAGTGAAACCTCTGAGACCCCTTTAGACGTGTTTGCTTATCTGCTGTCTCAGCTTTATGTAGATGTTAAAAAAGTGTGCTTTGCCATTGACTTTGACAATTTCCGCTATTGGGTGCAGGATTTCCAGTCCTGTCTGTTCTGCTTATACTGGTGCTTTCCAGTACACCTTTACAGGCCGCTATAGGTATTTTAATGTGTATTATCAAGGAAATACATTGGCCCTCATTATGACCCTGGCATTAAGGGGTTAACGGCGCCGTAAAAGGTGTCGGCGCCGTTAAACCCTTAACGCCTGATTATGAGGTCCCTTTGCAGCTCCCGACCTTAACGGCTGGTCTGGACCAGCCGTTAAAGTAGGGACTCGCAAAGAGACTTTCGAGGTAATTACGGTACCGCAATTTGCGGTACCGTAATTACCGCCTTCCCCAGTCCCATTGAGCAAAAATGGGAATGGGGACGGGCCAATGGTAAATGGGGAATTACCACCCCGCCAACCTTGGAATGGGGTGGTAATTCCTCATTTACCATTGGCGGAATCGGTAAGTTACTCGCGTTAACCATGGCGCTATTAGCGCCATTGGTTAACGCCGGAGTCATAATGAGGGCCATTGAGTGGAAAAGGTTTGGTTAAACAGACATTATGGTTATGTTTATCTTCAATACAATTTTGAAATCCACTGAAAAACTTTGTTTAAAAGAACGTAATGGAATGACAAGGACGATAACATTTGTGGTGTAATCTAGGATAAGTAGAATCAGGGGGGGCTTTGAGCCTTCTTTTTTGTTGAAGGGGGGCCTGACTCAAAAAGGCTAATATTATAGGAAGAAGAAAGAAGAGTCATAGGCTACCCCTAATCTGACCATATAAAAAGGTAGGCTGAGAGGGAGCAGGTAGCCAGTGTATAAATGCTGGCGAAAAAAGAGGAAAGGAGCTGAGGAGATTGCAGCAAAAACAACAATTTATTTACACACTTTTAAAACAATGGGTCTAAACACAAAACCTATTTGAGGGTTTTCTTGAGTCGAACCTCAACACAGCATTGAAATTGTTTTTAAACATCACAGTATGAAATAGGTGGAGGTTAGTAACATATTAAGTGAAAAAAGAGGTTTGCATTACTACTTTGAACATATAGTAGTATTGGTTGCCGACACATGAATATGTTTCCAGTCCGGGATAGAAATGCGACTTCACTTGAGCGTAGTGGTGTAGTTTAGTGAAGGGTCCGGACTTTCATCAGGACGAGGTTTTAGGGGTTGGGTTTCTGGAAAAGGATAGGAAAGTTTAAAATAGTGTTTAGAAACAAAGGGGGGGGGGAACCTCTAAACCTGCGGGGTCGGAGCCTACCTTGTGCAACATGAACGGTCAGATTGAATAATCTTTTGAAGGAGGCCTGCGTAAAGAGCTAGGCGGAACGCTGTAGCTGGAGTCTACAGGGAAAATGGATAACGACAAGTTATCTAAGTGCAAAGAATTCCACAGGTTGGCAACCACATAATAGAATTTGAAGGGTTACCTTAATCAAAAAAGGAAATACAGGTATGAGGCTGTAAGGCGGAGGCACCGGTATGCCGTGTCCGAACGTTGATGGCACTGAAAAAATGGTGACAAGATTAATTAAGGTGCTCAGCCGAAAACAATTAAAAAGTAATCTAGGATGCCATTCATGGCATTATGAGCAGTGCATGCCGGACACCAAGATTAGCCTACTTTTCAAACCACAGGTAGGGATTTTCCTGTGTTTTGCTGTTTAGCAGCGTAACCATAACGTCCCTATAAAACGTTTTTTCACTGAATTGCTGATGTTTTTTCTCAGAAAAACGTAAGCATAATATTACTGTAACCACATTTTTTTCACTAACTACATATATGTATAGCATGATATCATTGATAGCAACACTGCGGTAAAGATCGTACACAGTTTTAACATTTAATGTAACCATGAAACTTCACCAAATGTAGCCAAAAACCGTTTGTCCACATCTGAACATATATTCCAGTTTTTGTAAAATGTTACATTTTCAAGTTCAAAAAGAACTTGTTTAAAAATGCTTTTTAGCATGGGGATGTTCCAGCGACTAAAAAAAAAAAAAAGCTGCTTTCCGGACAAATGTTTTTAAAATGTTTTAAAAATGTCCTTTTTTTCAAGATTTTGGACTTCACCTGCTCATTAGATGGGAGTAATTGAAGCATTCACTTTGCTACGCGTTCAAAATATTACAATATTTCGGCTTGTGCAGTGAAACAACAAACAGTACCCTGCATAACAAGGGAAAATGTATGTCCAAGTACGCACAGTAACAAACATACTAAAATATTATTACTATCATTGTTTTTTTTATAGTTTCTAATCGGGAATCGGGATTCGAACCTGTGCTGCTTTGCATTTTTGTGTTTCCAAGAGCTTCCATTGCCAGTGAGCTATAGTACCCTTGCGATACTGCTCATGTGCTGGCCTTCCATTACGCCGAAAACATGTGGAAACCCGAATTACAAGCAGAAACAAAAAACGAACATAGGAACACACACATTGAACGAAAAAAAAAAAACACTGGCTGCATTTCAGTTATCGGACATGCACAAAACATACAAAAAACACAAAACTACATAAAAAAACCAAAACACGCATGCATGCAATGACATAGCTAGCAACTGTTGGCGTAAAGCACAGACATAATGTATATGCCATAACAACATGAAAACAGCTGACCATGCATAAAACAGTGCATCTCACTCACACACAAACACATGAAAGGTAATCAGTTGAAAAAATAAAGTGTATAAACAAAAGATTCTATTCAGCATAAGTCAACACAGGAGGGACATTGTCAAGATTTAGAATATCGAGTATGAGTATAATTAAACTGGTCGAGGTATATTTCCATTTTAAACATAAAGCAATAATAACAAATTGTACTGCAAAAATATAAATGTGTGATATAGATCGAATTGGTTCTTAGTGTAAAATGTCCCCATTATGTGTGCAAACGATTCAAACTAGGGATGGACTGGGAACCAACTATTGTTACAAGTGGCCCTTTTTTTGCACATTGTCAGCAAGCCCGACTCTTTTCCTATGAGAAAATGCGAAAATAAAATAGGTTACCACACAAAAGAGGCCCGGGGTGCAGAGGCCTACCAGAAAATCTCCAGGGTTCCCGATAGGCCAGTCCACCCCTGATCCAAACAAGCATGACAGTCGGCCGCCTTGGAGAGAACGCCACTTTCAGTGCATAATTCGTTAAATTGTGACATTTCTTTTTTCAGGGGTATCCGGGCTAATGGTTCTGACATCTTTAGTACTTGTAGCACGTAAGAAAAGTAGCCACGATTCGGGTCGTTAGACGTGGTAAGTGAAGAGAGAAGGTTGATGAGGATTGGGAGGTCACAGCCCTAGAACACCTGCAGCACAGCACACCTGTCTCTGAGACACCCCCAGCACAGGTCTGAGGTCTGACCATAGAAGTTAGCAGGTACACATCCTTCATCAGAATTCAAAGGAAGTAAATAATAATTAATTCATTTGATTGCTTTGAAAATGATGCAGCGTAGTTTAACATTTACATTTTAGCTGCGAGAGAGTGTTGACTTTGGTTTGTTCCACGGCCTTCCATCGGACGCGGTTTTATAAACAGCGCCATGGCTCTAAGCCTTCCCAAGTTTCACTTATAAGAAAACTATTGCACATGAAAAGTAAGTCATTTGCAAAGTATCACGCAATGTGGTCAGAAGGGGCCACTGGATTAGAACTCGGGTTTCCTACGTTCGTCTTCCTTGAAGCACAAGTTGTTTGGCCTTCGCTGTGTACATAGAGGCCATTCTAGACTCGCTAACACACGTCGCGCAGGTAGCTCATTCTAACGTGTCCTGGCTGGACCATTGAGACGGCAGTGGACAATGTAAGGCAGAGGTCTGCTTGCCTGAGCCGGGGCAGCGGTGTCCTAGCCCGCCCCCTGGTGGACGAAGACGGAGCTAGAAGACATCATCCAGAAGGTCCCAGTGTGCAACTCGGGATAAACTTCTGGCGAAGTGAAGGGATTTGTTATAGTGGCGTCTGACGCAGAGGTTGCCTTTTCGCTTTTAGTGGTAAAGAGCGTGTTGGTGGGGGGTGTGGGGAGGGCGTGGGGTATGTTAAAAGGAGCAAGCTTAACTCTGCCTCACATCGAAGCGGCTGTGAGATGACATTGATAGCAACATACACACATTAAATAAATTTGTCCCATGCATTTCACAGACAGCCTTTTTCTGTGACTTTGATTTATGGGAAGTATAGCGTGCGAACCTAGTTGCGAAGCAATGGAGTGCTGTTCGTAGGGGATTTCATCCAGAGATAGCGGAAGTAGTTGAGTGGGTGAGAGTGGCAGGAGCTCTGGATTGGGAGAAGTAGGCTTGAGTGAGTGATCAGTGATTGCCAGGATGTTCTTTGAACTGTGGGTCCTTTCTGGATGCTAGGATGAGGGGGGCCTGTCTGAGCTACATTGTTCAAACTCACCCTACTCATGCTGTCTTTGTGACTGTTCACACCTTACATTTTAATTTACTTGTCTGATGTTTATGCGCAGCGGGCCTTCGTGTTAGGCTTGTGGGTTGAAATGGCAAATTTTGTAAATCAAACATTTTGTGCCCGATTAATGGAATTATTTGCATGTTCAAAGTGACTTGGCACTGCTGAAAAGTGACTTTGCTCTGCCGACACAAACCCTGATTCATGGAACTGTGCAAAGTGCATTTTTGCAGTACATAGTCTGTGCACGTTGCACTGCAAAAATGAACTCTGCACTTTGGACCTTGCAAACAATTCCATGAATCGGGCCCTAAATGTTTCCAAAATTGAAACTCCTATAAGACATGCTTGAGCTGTTATTTCATACACGTGGGCGAGGCACTGTTAAACTGACTACATTTTATTGTTACTTTTAGTACACTTTAAATACATATGTGTTGGAATGGAATGAGCCACGCGATGAGCTCCCGCCTCTGCAAAAGCAAGTGGAGGGTGTGCAAATATAACAATCATCTGAAGTGTGGGTACAGTCTAGTGCCACATGACAGATTCTCCCTGCTTCGAAGTGTTGCAATGAAAGGCATTTCTGCAAACCATTGTAATGGTAGTCGTCAACTGAATGACCCTGCAAGAACGAAGTGCAGTCAAACTTTGCTTTCAATTGGTGATGGCAGGTTATAATTAGTATTGGTTATTGATAATGCACTTAATACCCAGAGATTTCTAAACAGGACCCAGGGATCGAACTCGTGTTGCTTCAGTCGTTTTGCTTCTAAGGCAAGCGCATTGCCCCTGAGCTATCCTCCCAAGAGAACGTTGACGCCAGATATCTGAAAAGAAGGTGTAACTTGCTGCACTATTTCGTCATGATATTTTCACGCCATTTTGGAGATTGCTGTTTCCTCTTGGCTGACCTATGTGGTACCACCCCAGACCTGTAGCATGCTGCGTTGCGATTGGCATAAGAGTTGCACTGGCCCAAATGGCCCAAATGCCTTGCTGCCAAGTCGCCCAAAGACACGTGTAACACCTTGACCAATTGCTGTTTTTCAGGCACTGGCAGTTTTCCTTTTGGGACGTGTAGCTTCTTTAAGAGCATTTTAAGCATGGGCCTATATGACCTGGTGTGCAAAGTGCTGCAGGATAAAAGAGATAACTGGATGGAAGTGGCACACATGGTATGGGGTGCATGGCAACTGTGCTAGTTTACCAAGGCAAAATCATTGTTAATAAATGTAGTTTTCAAGCTTACCCTCTTATTTAGGAGTGAATACTTCATGGAAAATCCACATGTATGCGCTTTACTTTGCTTCTTATAAAATTCTATTCTGTCAAATATTATTATTTTTTAAAAACCGGCTTACAGGGCTTAGGCGCAGGGTATACTAGTTGTATAAGGCCCTGAAAACCACTTTCCTGGCCTGAGCAAAGTTATGGTGATTAACGAGGCATGATGGACGCTAGAATGGTTGCCAGCAATGCAACTGGGGGGGCAATATTTGACTCCGAGTTAAAACAATAAATAAATAAATAAATAAATAAATAAATAAGAAAGACATATGAAATGCTGGCACCAGAGTGAGCTGTCCCCTCTTTCTGCTACTTACAAAAACAAGAATGTTAGCCGGAGAGCGGGACCAGGAGTCTAGCATTACATTGGAGGGTGGCAAACAGACAGAAGAAGTTTGGGACTGTCTCAGAAATAGGAGCAAGGATCGCACATAAATTGAGGTCAACACATTCTTCATGTGCAGAATAAGTGCTGCACTCGTTCAGCTTTTAGGAACTGCGGAGCAATCCTGGTGACCAATGCCAGCATTGCAAGCCAGCTAATTGGCTGCTGCACATATATAGGAATCTAATGATAATGATGTGTTATTTATATAGTGCCTTAATCCAAAGCGCTTTACAGAGCACATATTTACATACAATATTACCCAACTGAAATTGGTACTCATTTATCGCCCTCAGAAGGATGGAAGACTGAGTTGGGCTTGCTGGGATTTGAACCTGCGATCTGCAGATCACGCTCAGATCGCAGAAGCAAGCGCTCAACCCGCTGTGCTATCTTGCCAATTCTAATAAACAATACTGACCATTTACCCAGACACCACCATGAACTGAATCGTCACTTGGTTCTTTCGACAATAGGTGCTATCATCAACCAACTCGATGGTACTCAATAGATCCACACTGGAGCAATCAGCCGGACAGTGGTTTGAACTTGTCATTTGAACCTGTGACCAGCATTTCACTGACTTGTGCAACAGGCGCTCAACCCCCTTGGACATCTTAGCATTGTGAAGGTAGTCCGAGTCCTTGCCGAATCCAAATGCCTCTCTTTTCAGGGCGCTGATGTTGGGAGGCAGGGGGGAGGGGCTGTTTGAGCCTGAGGTCCTCAATGCTTTAGCATCCTCCGCTATTAGGCGAAGAGCTTCAGAACATGTATCTAAAAAGATGCCATTTGTAGAACCTCAAAATGTTTGTTTTCCATTTTTATTTAGTTAACTAGAGAGCACATCTCATCCAGCTATTTCACTTTATGTTCAGTGTTAAGTGTAAAGCGCTTGGAAAATGGTTGTTTTATGAGGAGTGGGTTACCCTCACGGAAGATTTCCACAGTGTGGGCCTTCCAAGACACCTGAGTTTAACCATCAATTTTCGTGTAAGGTTGGTGAAACAATGCACAATAAAAAAGAGAGTGGCTAAACCCCCACTCACTTCCTAGATCCTGAAGGACCCCAAATGGCCATCTTATAAAGGCTGGAGAGCTGCATGGCACATAGAGCATGTTTAATAAGGATGGACTTTGAACTATGGCTCTTCTATTAGCTGTCTGGAGGTTCTTGAGGCCTGCCAGGGCTTATCAGGATGCAGGGGAGTTGCTAGGTCTGGAAAAGACCCGGGGCTAAGCTGATGTCAGAACTGTTGGGACTGGGGGCTAGCTAGTCTTTTGGCTGTAGCTCCTGAGATTCTATCCGGGGCTACAACCAAAAGATCAGGGGCTATAGCCCCTTAGCCCCCCCCAGCAACGCCCCTGTCAGGATGTCTGTAGCACTGTGGGAGCTGCCCTTTAATTAATAAAGTCTGTTCCTGAGTCTCGGGAAGATAGCTCAGGAGCAAGGGGCTCACATTGGAAGAAAGACGACACAGAGCCCTACAGGTTCGATCCCAGCGTCGGCGCTTAGTGTTATAATTATCATATCAAACGAGGATGGATGGTCAATTAAACGTATACCTGTTTCACAAATGGGCAGGCTAATATTTATTTGGATCCCAGCTAAGAGAACACGGTTTCGTTTTTCTGTCATTTCGCCATGGCCGCTTTTAATTTATTTTCTCCAACTAGGCAATACATGTTTAATTTTGGCCATGGCCAATGTTTTCATTATGCACGTATGACTCACTGTTCGTGAACTGCTCTCTGGATTGAGCATGTGACAGACAACCAATAATGACTAAGTCCTCCACGCAAAGAAACAGCAAGAACAAAGATGATTAAAAACAATATCTGTCATATTAAAGGCAGTTTAGATAGCAAATGAAACGGATGAAACCACATCTAGGCACTACTATGCTCTAGGCACTTCTAGGCCTGTGAACATATGCTGGGTCAAGTGAGCCGAGCCACTGCTAGATCATGATAAAAGGGACTGTCCAGTGAAGGTTGAATACAAATATCTACTTTATTATTATTCAACAGACAAGTTCTAACACACTACATAATACAACCCACCCTATAAAGGAATGCAGAGGACAGGCACTTTCAAGAAGGAAAAGGGATGCACTCTGGATACTGGAAGGAGGGTAGTGGGTAAAGTCATTAATCGCAAAAGTTCAAGGATACTTGGTTTGACCACAAAGGGAGCAATGGGTCGTAAAATGTCACTAGGGGCCTTCAGAGAAGGAACAGAGTGGCTGAACCAATTTGTACTGTGTGCTTGTAGAAGTTCTTGGGGCTTGACAGGGTTGAGTTGGTTTCAGGGTGCTTTACAGCTCCTGCGACAGAGTTCAAGATGGCAGACAGCTGCGGATATCAGGCGGCAGGCAGTTCAATGAGCGAGGCTGGAAGGATGGATGCAGGCTGGCCTACACGGCAGCACAAGGTCAGGAATCGTTCTCTGAGTGCTGTTTGTGGGTCTGAAACACAAGGCATCTCGGATCACGTTAGCGACTGTGGCATGAGAACAGTCAGTGGTGCAGTCGGTTGCCTCTCGAGTGGTTTCACTGGCTCAAAAATGTCCTTTATGGCGGATGCAGGTTGATGCTTGTCAATGCACTCCCCCTAGCTTCTTCACTGGGCTTGTGTCATCCTGTAAAGCATATGGCTCAAAGCTGAGGAGAGGGTTTCAGTCACCGCCCTTGTCCTGAGTTTGCTTCAGAGACTCTCTGGCACTTCCCACCTAGGAAGGTTGCTTGCAGAGCCTAGCTGGGAACGCTGTGTGCTGGCTGGTTACAAGTTCTGGAGCTGCTGGAGGGTCCTCTGGATTCAGAATCTCCCTCTGTTCCCTGAGAGATGTTTAGGGGAGGGATCTTGATTCCCTCTTTGGAAATCCTGGCCTCCCTTCACTGGCTGAAGCTATAAGGCAGACTGTATCTTCAGTCAGGGTACAAATTAGTTCTTCTTGTTACTCCGTGCTCAAAGCTGAGGAGAGTGTTGCAGACAACACCCTTGTCCTGAGTTTGCTTCAGAGACTCTCTGACACTTCCCACCTAGGAAGGTTGCTTGCAGAGCCTAGCAGGGCACGCTGTGTGCTGGCTGGTTACAAGTTCTGGAGCTGCTGGAGGGTCCTCTGGATTCAGTATCTCCCTCTGTTCCCTGGGTGATGTTTAGGGGAGGAATCCTGATTCCCTCTTTGGAAATCCTGGCCTCCCTTTACTGGCTGAAGCTGTAAGGCAAACTGTACCTTCAGTCAGGGTACATATAAATTCTTCTTGTTATTCCTTGCAAAATCTTCAGATGATCTGCCCAAAAGAGGGGCTCGACCCTCTTTTAATGCCAAATGGGCCCCAGTGGTTGGTGTAGGCTAAGCCTACCTTTATGAACCAATCCTGTGTCCCCACCAACAATCTCCTGTATGCGTGTGATCAACATGTAATATTACGTGCCAGCCGTCTAACTGTCTGTTGTGGATCAAAGGGTCAATGGAGCTCTCAGTAGTTCCTGATTAAAACGGCAGGTCTCCCTTGAAGCTGCAACGGGACCAGACGTTTGGTCTCTGCCAAGCCACATACACATAACTTCTGAATGGGGTCCATTGCAGGGATGACTACTGTAAATACATAGTTCCAGACATGACAGGTCACTGCCCTTGATACCGAGAGGCTTGAGCTGGCTTCAGGTTGACAAAGTGCATAGCAAAGTTTGTTGGGGTTTTCCTGTCCTTTATTAGTCCTGCAACCAGGCCTCCTGATGGCCTTTTTGAATTAACTCTGATTAGAATGCAAGGCTGCCACCAGCAGCTAACAAAGGAAAGGGTGGAACCATGGAGTAATTAGGCTGGCCATGGCAGGAGGAAGGTGTTGCCTTACCCCTTCTGAGATGCCTTGATGTACTCTTGGCTGTCATATTCCAACTAAATATGACTGGGAGGATGGCGCCTATAGGCTGGGTCTTCCCAGAGTACAAGGTCTTAGTGTATGTCATGCAGTGAGCATAGGTAAAGGTGTGCGGATTAGCCCCACACATTTTCCGTAGGTTGATCTTCCATCATTCAATTTCATTTAAAATGTCAAAAAAAGCCCAGGCAAGCCCACACCCATTGTACGGATGATCGAATTCCTCATATGTACCATCTGGCAAGTTCATTTGACAATTGTCACATTAGCCCAGTCAAACACACACATTAGAAACCCAGCAAACAAGCCTTCAAATCTGTCAATAACTTCACAGAAGAAGATATCATAGAAGACCTCATCGACCGCAACTTCACATGGGCCAAATGACCTCAGATCAATGAGTTGTGTGACTCACTTCGCAAAGAACTGAACATGACCCTACAACCACCATTAACAGACACACCCCAGTTAAACTGCACACACCCAAGCTTAAATCTCCTGCACCCAGGTACATTCAAGAACCCAACCAAGGAACTATAAGAAAACATGAAAATCACTGATCACAATCTGGCACTGCATCTTAACATGCCCAGCTGAAGGGACTCTTTGACACACACAGATGACTGGTCACCACTGCCAAGGCCACCTACTACCAGAACACAGTAGCCAACCCCAGCAGCAAAAGCAGAGCCCTCTTCAAAGTCATAAAGCATTGCATCTACCCTCTCCATCACCCACCTGTGCAGCACTCCAATCACAAATCCACCGTTATCAGGATTTACTACATGAACACGATCAGCAAGTTCTGCCAGCAGCTAGGCGCCACCACCACAACTGACAGCACACAACACATCCCATCTCGCAAAACCAAAACTACCGGGACAACTTAGAAGACACTCACCCTGGAAGACCTGACTGCCAGCCTCGCATACCAGAAAATGTTACAAATTAGAAAAATGCCTATAAGGGAGAATTTTCCACACCCAACTAGGATAAAAACATAGGAAACAACTCAGAAACAGATATGTAGCTATCACCAAAAGTGCATTTTCACAAAATGCAATAACACCATGTGATGAATCACACCAGCATACATTGGAAGACAACCCTGGCCAAATATGTCATGTGGCAGTGTGCATGTGACTTACTCAAGCCAAACCTGTGCAAATCATCACCATATGCCATGTGGAACCTATACACCACAACCAAAAACACGTGCATGTCCAAAAGCAAAACATGCAGACTCACTGTATAAACGCATTTGAATAACAGCACCCACCACCAAACAAGGACACACCACCAAACCAAACACTACATGTGACTCATAAACAAGCCATGTACTCACGTAATCAAACCCTGCCACATTGCACATGAAGATCACCTGAGACGTTGCAACTCAAAACATCCATAAACACGCAGATGCCATCCCACATTTGCAACACACCAAGATACATCCCATGCACCATACCATGTGACCAGCATCACAGGTATGGTGCCACCAACATGGATGGATACTAGTGGAGATATGCCCAGTAACACATGCAAACCTCACCTTGCGAAGATGCAAATACCCACCAGCAGAGAAGCGCCCACAGCAGCATGGACACATACAGGGGTTCAACACTGAAACATTGTGGCTCAAACCTATACTTGATTCCACAAAAGATGACCTCAAAACAATCCAATTGGTGATGCCACCAAACACGAATCCCCAACATGTAAAGCGTGTACCCTTGTCAGACATCAACGTCCAGGGCCACCATGCCTGGCTTCATAATACAGACAACACAGGAGCAGGTCCATGTCATGACAAAAATTACATCAAAGATTGCCATAGTAATGCTCAGAAAAAGCCATGCCATTGCGCATGTCAAGCCATCAATAGGACACTGCAATGGCGACCCATATATTCCAGACAATGTGGCCTCCCCCACATGCTATTGTGCATGCAATAAATATGAAGGACAACCCCAGGTCACAATGGCCATGTGAGTCATGTGCAAAGTAAACCCAACAACCTTCCATGGCCTGTGCCCCCATTCGCATGCCCACCAGACAGGGGAGTTGCTAGGTCTGGAAAAGACCCGGGGCTAAGCTGATGTCGGAACTGTTGGGACTGGGGGCTAGCTAGTCTTTTGGCTGTAGCTCCTGAGATTCTATCCGGGGCTACAACCAAAAGATCAGGGGCTATAGCCCCCTTTAGCCCCCCCCCTAGCAACGCCCCTGCCACCAGACCCTGAAACATTGAGGAAATAAGGTGTAATGCAAGAAGGGAATTGCAGAGAGAAACACAAAGCCTACTACACACAGATGTCTGTGGTTCTGCTCACAGTGCAATAGACACAGTGTGATATGTGGTGCTGGGACAGTGGCCAACAGCTGGAAAGGGTTTCAACTATAAAATACCACGGGCGTTACATGGAAAAACAGACTGCACCTTCCAGGGGATAATGGGCATCGCAGAAATTGGTCACAGTTACACTGGCAGGGTATACCAGAGCCACCCCAAATGCTCATGCCATGCAACCATGATGGCACCCAAGCACAAGGGATATCATGTAATTCACTTACCGTGCTGTGTGAAAAATGTACCCGTGTATTTGGCAAGCTTTGCATCTGGCACAAATGGCCAATGTTAATCACAGTAGTGAGAACCGTGAACATATCATATGCAAACATATGTGTACTTTAATAATGACCGTGAGGGGGCTTTGGAATCCCACCTTACACAGTGGTCTGAGAATTACTAATTACTGATTCACGATTTACCTAGTTGATATATATATGCATTTGGCTCAGCGGGTTCGGTGAGAGGTGCTGCTGGTGACGCTGGGCTCTGGGTGGTGGTACACATTAATTCATCGCATGCACTCCAGTAAATACGAACATCATACTTTGTTAACATTGAAACAGTATTCCAGATGACTTACTTATGTACATTTGGGTTGAAGTTTTCGTCTCCTATTCTATTTTTCTCCATGTGCTGGTGATGACACGATGGTGTGTTTACCTGTAATGACACCTTGATTTGGTAATGTATACCTTACTTTATTGTTTGATGTTTTTTCCAGTATTGGCTGACCTGGTTAATTGCATGGTGATACACATGCGTAATGAAATTATTGCACATTACCTTTGTGGAGCATAGTTTTGCCTTGAAAAGGACCTTTGGAGGTCGAAACACGTGTTGACACGCAACTCTGTTACTGGAAATGCATATAATTAAAGAAACGCTAAAACCTATCTGCGTCTGAATTGAACTATATTCTGTATATGGACTGATTACGAGAAATTCTAACACTGCAGATGCATAATTTCGTATGAGCCCGCAGCGCATCCAACGGTGGAACATTTACTGTTTCTCATATGCAAACACTACTCAAAGCATATCTATATGCAGCACCCATGCTACCCACAAATATACCTACACAGTACCATGAACTATGGACACATGAACTGCAGGACAATGACAATTTCATGATTGTCCACCGAACTACGACCTTCAACCTTGTCATACTCATTACACAGAAAATGGCATGTCAACATGATGGCCCAAAGACATTAATACATGGTCATTAACCCACTCATCTACCCGTACCAGAACATGGAACCACGTTCACCACATGCTCCAAACACAACACAACTGCATGGATTAGTATGGAAATAAGTAACATGTTATAAATGTTCACACAGTGTTTAAACAACGTGTAAAGCATATGGCTGAAACAAAAATGGAACCTGTTCAACCAAACAAAAAAATCCCATTACCAAACTACAATATAACATTGCAGCACCTTGTCCCGCTCATCAAGTTCCCTAGTAGTCTGAGCCATGGTCACCCGACCCTCTAGCTCTGCCTCCCTCATTTGGGTGTCTCTCTCCATATGGAGCTGTTCAAGTGCCTCCTTCCTTTGAGCCTACATTTCATTGACGACCTGGAGAGATTCCAACATTACGGAAGACTTAGCATGGGCCATGTCATCCTCAACCTCAACCCTGGCAATGACACATGCAGCTGTCAGGGCTGCAAGCCTCTCCTCCTCCCGCTGCCTCGTGTGTGCACACAAAGTAAGCATCTGTGTGTGCACCCTTTGCTTGACCTCCTACCTTTCCCTCTTGATGGTGTAGCAGTTCAGCACCCCTAACTGCCTTTCCCCGAATGTACCCCCTTCTCATATATAACAACTACCGTTGCCTGGCAATTCTCCATATACACTGCTTGGCTCTCCTCAAAGATGATCGGCTGTGGAGAACAGCAGAAACAGCTGTCCTGACACCTCCACAGTGTCTTGAACACCCTCTTGTCTCACGCCCATGTCTACAGCAAGCGACCCCCTTATATCCCCCTCCCCCCCACCGTCTCAGGTAATGCCCCGGGGCCCATAGGTAAGGACCCGAGGGAAGCGAGGGCCTTACCGAAGGCCCCGGGGCATTACCTGAGACGGTAATGCCCCCGACGCGAGGGTTCTATTGCTATTAGTACCCCAGCCCGCAAAAATTGCGTGACCGGGGCACTAAAAGCTTTTTTTTTGTCCTGAAACGCTGCGGCGTTTCGGCGCTGCGGCGTTTCAGGAAAAGAAAAACGACCAAGAAAATGGCCGCCGCCATGGAAGGAAAATGGAGTCCGTTTTCCCTTTCCATGGCGGGCATCGGGAGCGGACGCGCTGGGAACACAAGTGTTCCCAGCGCGTCCGCTCCCGAAAAAGGTTCAAAAATAAGGTAAGTGGGGTTGGGAGGGCGGGAGTGGGAGGGGGGTGAAAAAAAAAAAAATGTACCTGCGTCCCCGGCGGGGGACGAGGGAAGCCTCCAGCCGTGTGGAGGCGCAGAGCGGGGCCCCGCTCCGCGCCTCCACACGGCTGGAGGCTTCCCTCGTCCCCCGCCGGGGACGCAGGAACAAGAAGGTAAGTGGGGGGGGAGGGGGAAGGGAGGGATGGAGGGAGGGAGGGGATTTAGAAAATAAAATTCCTTCCCCGAGTCCCCAGCGGGGGGCGAAGGCAGCCTCTCAGCCGCGGGGAGGCTCGGAGCGGGGATGGCCCCGCTTCGAGCCTCCTCATTGGCTGAGGGGCTGCCCCGCCCCCCGCCGGGAACAAAGGCCGTGGAATCCCGATGAAGGGATTCCCGGCCGGGTAGGGACCTGGCAAGAGCCAATCAGAATGGCTCTTGCCTTCTGATTGTCTCTCGCCGGGTTACTAATAGTATATAGTCAATTGGTCATTCTAGATAGGGGACGTTGTTGTACTGATGTATTAAGCATATTTTAGCGTAGCATTGTGTCTAGGTATCTGTATGACAAGATACACTTTTATGTTATGTTATCTAACGGTTTCATACATATTGTTTTTACCCCATTTATATACGTGACACATATGTTGGTTATTCATTTGTACGTTGATACCTATCATAAATTAATTTACGGCGATCGAGATTGGTTAGTTATTTAATTATAACAGCTTTTTGTCAAATGTGTCCTAAACTGCACAAGAGTTCACTTAGTAGTAATCACCCATCTCCTAGATCTGTGATCAGATTAATGCTTCCGTTGGCTTCAATGTAAAACAATGTTATTTACAAGGTGGTACCAAAGATCCTAAAACAATTCACATGAACACATGAATGACAGTAATGTGTATAGCGCTGCCCGTGTACAGCAAGAACACACACAGTATTAAAAAATAATGTATTTTCTGCTACTTAGATACAATCTGAACCACACATGGGAGATCAACCCGGATGTTGGATTCATACACACTTTAACCCGCTTCATAAATATAGTCCCAGGAATGTGTTTAAATAAAGCACTTGCATTCTAGGAAGTGTGTGTTTGGCCACTTGTCTCTGCCTGACATGTTTCATTCCTCGTCGTGATTTCGGAACTTCTTCTGGAAGCAATGGAGGGTACTCAGAAGTAACTAGAAAGTATGTTACTGGAACAGCGTTTTCCCTGCGGAAACAAAGAATAAAAACCTGGCTGTGATTGTAACCTAGGGCCTGTAAGAGTACAATACAAGACGTGTGTACTGAATATACACAGTGTTGGTACACTGACCCCTGCGCCACATGCAAGATGCAGTCCTCTCCCGTGTACAGTTTATTTCTGCAACAGGGGACATTTCCCTTCATGTGTGCCGCTGTACCTAGAGAGGAAAATGCCTGGCGTGTGTAGCTATAGATGTAAGTGAAACGGTACAACATAGATACTAGTTCATGAAGATTGAACTACAAACTAAATTGCACCCACCTGTGTGTCACTGACCATATAAGGATTGGAAAGCTTACATAATGGTGGTATGGGCTCCCATATTGGGGGTTCCTCTGTAGAATATTCTTCTATAAACCAGAGCTATAGGTGGTTGACAGATCTGGATTGATCTCCTACACGCCTATGTAGAAAAAGGGGAGAAGATACTGAAAATGGCCATGTCTCATTCTAGGGTGTCTATCATTTAATTAGACATCCATATATACACAATGGGCCTCATTACAGGTTAGGCGGTCCGGAATTAACAGCGGCGATAAACCTGCCGCCACTGTTAATTCCGGACCGCCCGATCCTGAGTCCTGCAGGCGGGAGGTGATGTTCCTGCCAGGTCTGACCTGGCGGGTCTAACACCGCCCGCCTGCAGGCGGACGTGGGAACACCAGCACGAACACGAGATGGTGCCGGTTTTTCCACTTCCACATTCCCATTGAGTCCTGTGGGACTCAATGGGAATGGGGATTAACCGAATTCTGCCTCCAGAATTCCTGGGACACCAGGGTCGTAATGCCCTGGGATTTCCGGGAGTCACGGAGGTGGAATGGTAATACGAGTCCGGCGGTAACCGTGGCAGTAAAACCACCTGGTTAGCACCGGACTCGTAATGAGGCCCAATGTATAGTAAAAGATGTGATGCTCCACACAACCTGAAACTCCACAAGCAGAGTGTTTGTGTGACTGATAGAAAAGGGCATAGCCAATTTCCAATAGCTAAAAGAAGTTGTAAACTTCTTGACTCACATTAGTGTCTTAGAAAATACTGTCACGTCTCCATTATCCAGATGGTCATAGTGGCGGATGAATCGACAGCGCTATGTCTATGCCCGAAGCATTCATCCTGGGACTCGTGATACATGGAATCCTCCCAACATGGCGGTGCTTCACAGACCTTTACCGCTCCAGCCTTCTACTATTTCTAGCACAGTGAAGTCCCTGCCCACGGACAGTCAGGTGACCGTTTTTCAAGCAAGAACACAAACACTTCCCTGCATCGCTACTCTGTTACCAGATGCTCCGTAAGTTCGCAGCTAGGAATCCTCTTTAGCCGCTTCATAGTTCTGTCTACTTATTACATCTGCCTACTATTAATCCTTTGTATCTTTACAGAGATCTAACCAACAAGCACACTTCTCATCTCGGTTTGCGTACCAGGGCTCTTTCCGCTAACAATTCTCAGACGCCAGTCCTTCCTCTCTGCGGCTGCTCGCCGTCTGCCCAAGAATCATTTCTGATCCGTAATGGTAGGAAACCCTTTAATAGATTTCGAGAGCGTTATTAACAATCCATCACTGAACCCTTCCTTTTCTCCCTTAGACTTCAGATTCGAGCCAATTAACAAGAGAAGAACTTACCTCTTACACTCCATTGTTTCCAAAGTATTCAAACCCATCTCCGGAACTGTGGAAGGAAATTCTGTTCTCTCTTTCCCAGGTAGCCATTCCTTCACTCCGGAAGCTTCCGACTTACTGCTTTTCTCTAATTTTCATTCACTTACCTTATTTCTTTTACCCCTATTAGACACAAGTCTGCTTGCAGGAAGATCCTTACCTGTCCCGCCTGAGTAGACTTCTCTATGCACGCCATTCCAGCGACAATGCTACACCCGTCTCCTGACGTGGCTCTGCAGGGTTTTCTACCGCGGAGGGTTTCCCTGGGTTTTCTACTGTACCAAGTTCCTCCATCGGTAGGCTGGGGGCAGTAGAGACCCCACAGGGATTCTCATAATCTTCTCGAATACATCTGCTGACCAGGTTAGTGATTCTGTGACAAAGTTTCTCTTTGTGGTACACTTCGAATTATGATTGACTTGATAAATATTCATAATCATGTGCAGGTCATTTAAAAATAAATATAAAAATAAATAAGAGAAAAGCCCATTCACTTGCACCTCTGACTCGCAGGGACAGAACCCTTCTGAAATGGAAATAATTGCTGTCCCTCATTACGTAGATAAATTAATTGTTACCTAGCCCACGCAGCGCAGCTTATCGCTTGCTAGTATTAGTGAAGTATTCGTAAAAACTGCTGTGGGAAAATAAGCGTTGATTTTCTGTTTGTTGCGTGGCTGTGATGACATCATCGCGTGGAACGCGTAGCATCATCCTTATTGGTGGCACGCGTGACTTTGCCGAATAAGCAGGTGCATATACAATAATCAGGCCACGATCATGAAACAAGCAGTGTTAAGTAGCGCGCATGTTTCTGGAACATCGCAAGAGAGGACCAATAATGAGTGGGCGACCACCAATGGAGAGAGACTAGATACATGTGGCCCCAGACTAGTTATAGGTGGGTTGCCTTTGGATGCATCACACATGCATCCCCACGCAATATTCAAGGGGGAAATGGTAACCTAAACTGGATTGCAACTAATCCAAACCAGGGGTTAACACATTCCTTGAAATGGATATGATAGATTACTGTTACATATGTTATCCATATGTGCACAGTCTGAGTCGACCCAATTACAAATAGTCCCAGGACAATTCGTCCAGGAATGTATGTGTGTCTCATTAAAGTGCTTGTGTGTCATATACAATGTTCTACATACAACTTGTCTGACACAAGTAGTATAACATGAAGAGATTTCCCTTTAGTGTTTCAAATGGCAGATGCACACTCTAAACTTGAAATCAGACGATTTGGGTAATCAAATAAGGGAAGGACACGATATTGACAAATGTGCAGGAGGACAATACACCTTGTGTGACAATGGGGAAGAAGAGGCAAGTAATAATGAAAGAAACGGTGAAATGCAAAATCCTCTTATCTGCACAATGCCCACTCTAGACAATCATTTTAACCGTTCGCACGACTTCTAGTGATGTATAGCATCTTCTGCACAACCCTTTTTAAAATTCCTCCAGCCACGCCAGTGTCATCGTGTTGTATTTTCTTAGAATTGTCCGACTGATGGTATCGCCTGTATGTGAATTATCTTCTAAATGCTGCTGGGGAGGTTTGGGCGGGCTGTGAGAACATGATTGTGAATGCAGCTTCGATGTTCAACAATCCAAGCCTGACCCTTCCTCTTGCTTTTTCCAATGTAAGATTTCTCACATGGACACCACATCCCATGGATGAAGATCTGGCTTTAACCATTGGTAAATGTTTTTATTTCCATGGTCTGGCCCAACCGTTGTCCAGCGGTTCCATGTAATAATGTCCCCTCAAAAATATCGGCATGCAAAAAAAATTCCCAAAAATTGATGTTTTTTGTGGGGACATTATTACATGGAACATGCGGGTCACACCCCCGCAACACCCAAACCCTTTTTTATTTTTCATGGGGAGCGGGGTTGACACCTACGCAACCCCTGCTGCCCCTGTCCTATATATATGGTCACCTATATAATGTCACCACAACCTTTTCCCAGTGACATTATATACAGCGACCCTATATATAGGGATATTATTACCTGATACCTGTCCAGCTACCATGCTGTGTTGGTGCATTTACATATACCGCAAGTACCACATGGGCGAGGACCCGTGGCAATGGGCAGGCCCCATATTGCCGTTAGAGTATTTGGAACCTTAGATAAATGACTGACCCTGATGCCACGCCCCCTCATTTGTAGTAGTGGATTTTTAAAAAGCGTGCCATATTTTTAGAATCATGGATGTTTTTAAGGTTGTGTCAACCAAATAAAGTGAACTTGTGCATGAAGGACACAGTGGTAATGAAGATGTAAGTCCCACATACCTTAGATCAAAATGAGGGTGGTAAAACATAACAGATGCCCCTCAGAGGAAGTACCTGGCCTGCCCCTGCATGCATATATGAAACCTAGTCCAAGCATAATGAGGGCAGAGCCCATTGCCACAATGGACAATCACTGGTATGAGAGTAGACTGATAGACAAGTCCTCTAACTGCCTTGATTCACGGCTCCTAGAGCATGAGCAGGCACATGGCCTGCGTCCTCTTCTATGTGTTAAAAAAAGAAATTGCAAACAAATGGGCCTTGGGCAAATTTTCTCGAAAAAACACCATAGAACCGGAGGTACATTGAAGATGCATAGTTCCACATCTGCCTCAATGGAGTGCTTGTTATATGAGTTGTGTGGTTTTTTACAAGTGAGGAATCCCCAACGGAAGAGGTGGAGGGGCACGCCCCTCTACCTTCACAGGCCACTAATCAATGTCTGGTGAACGTCCCCAATCCGTAAAGGCAATCGTGAGCAGGCCTGACGATTCTTCATCCTAAGAGGATGTGAAAAAAAGATGATTGTGACATAGCTGAGGAGATCCTACAGGGTCTCGAGCTGACCAAGCTGGAGGAGGAGGAGTTCCTTCTCTTGACACCTGAGGCTGGATCTGACTTCCGGCCCGCTAGACCTCAGCTGATGGCACCGTGCCACATCAAATTCCATCTCTTGGGGCTAGCCAGAACACTGGGGCACCTGTGATGCGAGAGAAAAATGTGCATTGATCAAACGTGTCCACAGCTGTAGGGGTACACATACCATCAGGGTGTCAGCCTCACACACTAGCAGCAATAGCTAATGAGGCTGCTGATTGTGTGGCAGGACCACCTGAAGGGGCATTAGGGATTGAGGATGGGTCAAGGTCTGCCTCATTGCCACCCACTTCAGTGGAGTTATCAGTGTTGTGATGCCCCAGTACTTCAGGTACAGGGTGACATCCAAGTTCTGTTGGCATATTAAGGCACTGAGGGCTGCTTTCTTCAAGGCTGCCTAGGCACTGTACATGTGGGGCAGCTTTGCTGCCTGGCAAGTAAAGTAGACTGGGAAGAGGAGTTGCTGTGTGCCATTGGCTGACAACAGCAGATCCTGAAGGATTTGTTGGGAATTATCAAACAGATGGGACACAAGGACCTTCGGCAGGACATTGGGGGATTTCAGCAGGAGCATGCACATTGACGGAGGACATGATCCTGGATACAAGGACCTTTGGCCGGGCATTGGGGGATTTCGGAAGGAGCGTGTACATTGAAGGAGGACATGATCCAGGATACAAGGACCTTCAGCAGGGCATTGGGGGATTCCAGAAGGAGCGTGCACATTGAAGGAGGACATGCTCCAGGATACAAGGACCTTCAGCAGGACATTGGGGGATTTCAGCAGGAGCGTGCACATTGAAGGAGGACATGATCCAGGATACAAGGACCTTCGGCAGGGCATTGGGGGATTTTGGAAGGAGCGTGCACATTGAAGGTGGACATGATCCGATCCAGGATACAAGGACCTTCAGCAGGGCATTGGGGGATTTCGGAAGGAGCGTGCACATTGAAGGAGGACATGCTCCAGGATACAAGGACCTTCTGCAGGGCATTGGGGGATTTCAGAAGGAGCGTGCACATTGAAGGAGGACATGCTCCAGGATACAAGGACCTTCGGCAGGGCATTGGGGGATTTCGGAAGGAGCGTGCACATTGAAGGAGGACATGCTCCATGATACAAGGACCTTCGGCAGGGCATTGTGGGATTTCGGAAGGAGCGTGCACATTGGAGGACATGATCCAGGATACAAGGGCCTTTGGCAGGACATTGGAGGATTTCAGAAGGAGCGTGCACATTGAAGGAGGACATGCTCAAGGATACAAGGACCTTCGGCAGAGCATTGGGGGATTTCGCAAGGAGAGTGCACATTGAAGGAGGACATGCTCCAGGATAGAAGGACCTTCGGCAGGGCATTGGGGTATTTCGGAAGGAGCGTGCACATTGAAGGTGGACATACTCCAGGATACAAGGACCTTCGGCAGGGCATCGGGGGATTTCAGAAGGAGCGTGCACATTGAAGGAGGACATGCTTACAATTGATGGCATTGTGCATCTATCTCTCTCTCTCTCTCTCTCTCTCTCTCTCTCTCTCTCAGATTGTTGTTGTAATAGAGGTTGCATGTGCCCTTTACGGCATTGTGTTGTCTCATATCTGTTGTTGTTTTAACTTGATTTTGCTGGGTGAGATGGATGTTGGTGTGGCTTTGCCTTTTGAGTGGCATGCCTCAGCCTCTTCAATTTGGCATTCTGTATTCATTTTGTGAGGTCTGTTTGCCATTAGTTCTGCTTGAGGGAATTTTACTCTGAGCCATCATGCATTTCTGCACAACCATGGAAGTGCAACGTTCCATGCCACAGGCATAACTCTGATCGGTCATCTGCTGGCAAAGGTGCACATGCTCTGTTGCAGTGCTTGCATTGGTGCACAATGCATAGGGGTCAACGTGATGTGAATTTGCAACATCTTCCAGGATTCCAGTGGTCATGATTAAATATGAATGCCTCTGTGATGTGTAGTTTTGAGGCATTGGTGGCTGAGTCTTTCAAGTGTTGAGTGTGATGTAAAGGGTCCTGATATGTGGATGCTTATGATGTGTTGTTCTTGTGGTTACAGCTGCCGCCTTGGATGATGTGCTGGTGGTCCTTCGTGTGGCCAATGGGTTTTGGGTGTCTGGTGAAGCCCTAATGTGGTATGTGTGGCATGAGAGTCCTGCATTTGTTTGGATTTGTTTGTGGCATACAGCAGAAGATGACCTTGCGGTGTGTCTTTTTTTCTGATTGTGAACACACACTTTATTGCTCCTGCACAGCATTCTTGGGGTGTTTTGTGAGACTGGAAGGTATTGGCCTCTCTCATCATTGAAACGAGTTATGGATAGGGATTTCGAGTGTGTTCACAGCAAAGAGCATGGTTCACGGGAAGGATGCAAGTGGCACATTGTTAATAGTAGTCTCTGCCCGCACCCTTTGGCCAGCTAGGGGTATATGTGGTGCATGTAGATTTGCCCGCAAACCCTCCTGCACTTCCACAGATAGGCCATGTTGTGTTGCACAGTTTTGCAGGACTCAACAGGAGAGTATTATGATGCCTACCACCGGTAGAGAAACACACCACCTGAGAGATCCAGGCACCAGAGGCATGATTTAAGCAAACCAAAGGTGCATTCGGATGCACCTCTAGTGGCAATGTGTGCAGCGCTGCTGTTTTTTGAAGGGGTTGATGGATTCCGAAAGGGGGTCAGCAGGAATGGTGAGAGTGGGTATGGACTGGCCCCTACAAATTAATACATATTCAAAATTGACGGCCTTCCTTCTGGTAGTACGTGCAGGCTTTCCATGTGCTTGTTTGTGTGTGTGCTATGATGTGTGATCAGACATGCTCACCAAGCAGCCAAATGTTGCCAAATGTTTCAGATAACAGGAGCTGGTGCAGTGGTGAATGTTGCAGGATAATGATGTCATGCATGCTTCCCAGGTAATTGGCATTGAATGCATGATGTTGCCCTCTGAGTCGCAGTTTACGTGTGCATTGGTACAATAACAATGTTTCCTGTTTTGGTAGTTGTGTTCGGTTTGGTGGAGATGTAGAGGGGCAGATGTACACGTCACCTCTAGTGCCCGCTGTCCCACTGCTGTCATATTGGAGGAACAACTAAAAGGCATTGTGCATGACACCAGGTATCATCCCAATACCGCATCGAAGATATGAGAGATGTTATGCATTCAGACAACCGTATCAAATGTACCCTCACTGGCATGGTAGAAGGATGTCTGCATACACCTTTGAACATAGAAGAGCTATAAGTGAAATCTGATAAGTACAAAGTGATGTGATGAAGAGAAGATACAAGGATGCACTGGAACGATGCGAATACTTAAAGCATGAAGATGTAACTGAAGTGACAATGTGAACATATATGTAAATGCAAAGAAATCCTATAAACTAAGAAGATAAGTGAGAAGAAATGCACTAGATGTACATATGCAGAAATGCATGCTACATGAGAAATATAGAAGCTTGCTGCAGTAGAAAATATACCACAAGTAAAACGGCCATGATGAAAAGATGCAAAGATGCACGTCGAATTCGTATACTAGTAAGCTAAGAAGCCTGAAGGAGAGAAACCAAGGTTGCAGAAGCTGTCAAGCACTGGAAAACAGCTTTGTGCAAGGAACAAAGAATATCTGTTTTGCTTTGGATCAAGGATACCACAACAAGATGCAACTGAATGTACAAGAGAAGTCGAAGAGGATAAGCTGCATACGCACAACATATTTCTTTTAGATTAAGAAAAGGAGTAAACATTTGCAAGTGCCAAGTATTGAACAATCAAAGATGTAGAAAGCATATGCAAGAAGGAGCAACCAGAGGCCAAGAGGGGTAATCACGCCCAGTATGATTGAATCAAATAGCACTAAAAAAAAGGTCAAAATGAACAAAATTGTGTTCTCTTCGCGCATGATGCAAGACTGGAAAACAAGACATAATCATTAAGTTGCAGATGAAAAAAACAAAGCAATGCACCTTCACTCCCTTAAAATCCTGGAGAAGAGAACAGTCAGCAAGGTCAACTACATAGAAGAAGCCTTGGCTTCAGGCCTAACTGATGAGAGGTGGTAGGCTAATTGACCAAGTGGGCAGTGGTCTGATGTTGTTCCCTGCATCTGGGTTTTGTTTTGTTTACGTGTTGCTAAAGAGATGAATGTCCATGGTTGGGAGAAAATGCCAACCAATCATGAGGGGTCTATGTAGCGATGAACCATATATTGTTCCAGAAGCCAATCTGCTGATGGTATTCTGCTATTCATCTATATTATACATAGTAAGAAGGTAGTTTAAGGCATGCCTACACGATAAGGAGCAGCCAATTGTGTTACTAATACCTAAATGAAGTATAGGTATTTATGTTCCCTTAACCAATCCTTCCTTTCGATGGGTTTGTACTGTTTGTCACGTAGGATGATGTTATAGCTGACATGCATCGAGGTATAAAGCTTTTGTGTAACGGAAATGAAATCTTTTTGCTGACCAGGTATCCCTACTTTATTTGAGCTGATAAAAAAACCTAGTATTTTGCTATATTCTTTGATTCTGTCCGTTATTTGGGTCTGAGATTATTTATTGGTAATTCCATCTGTCACTTGGAATGCTACAGGTGCTACTGCACATTTTGGTAGCAGTTTGGATGGTTCTGATCACGTCTGCTGGGCCCAGATCCAGACTCTCAGATGTTTGATGTCTTCCCCCTTAGTCAGGAGATCGCAGAGTTTCCTGTGTAGAGCGGAGAAAAAACGCATGTGTGAAAACAAGATGGCCGGCTGGTGCCCCTTTGAAGAAATTCCTGTCCGGTTCCCATAGGCGCCCCGTGGACTGAAGACAAACTGGTCGGATGGGGAAGAGTTGATACCAAGGGACTCAAGCTGAGCAATGGATGTAAGTAGAGCGTTGAAAGTGGCAAATAAAGAGGAGGGATTGCATTGTAAGTGTAAAAGTATATAGTATCAGGACTTGTTTTAAGAGAAAGAAAGAAATACCCCAAATTCCAGTCCAACAGGGACGTAAGGGCATATATTAAACTCCAAGAAGGGGTCTTTTTTAGAAATTGCTGAGGCAAGGCCAAGATGAAGAATGCATGTGAAAGTCCAAAATGGGTTAACTTGGAGATGAGACCTTTAATAGAGAAAGTAGGAGAAGAGGATCGTAGAAAATTAAAGTGCACATTTGTTTGGGGTTATAACTATGTCCAAGTAAAATTATTGCTTTGTTTAAACTAAGACACACAAAACGATAGTAATAATCTAACTGGTTATCAAATTCTAAAATCATGTGATTGACGTCAATAAGAGGAGTATAAAAATTGGAGAAAAAAAGTTGTAAATAAAAGAAAGATTTCTAGAGTGTCAATAATAAAATAACAGGACATCAAGAATCAATAGGACTATAAATGAAGGAATAAAGAGAACATTATAGTATAGGCTTTCAAAATTGTTTTTTTGGGTTGTGGTGCTTTCCCAAATTGATTGATGTGGTGTAATTGATTGCAGTAATAATGAAATAAAAGAACTGGCAAGTATTGACAGTTAAAAATGACTTGTCATCATGGGGGACACTCATGCACTACATTTGTGCAAAACATTACCAAGGAACACACCAAGGTTTAGGAAGTACCACGCCGAGTGGGTAAAAGGCACGGCTGATAAAATAATCATGCCTAGGCCTCAAAAAGGTTTTCTATCAAGAACAGTATTGCAACACATCACGACATACTTGAATGCTGCACATACAGGGAAGAGGTTACAGTAAAGATTAGCCATTTTAGAATTATGGAAAATATATCAGAACCAAGGAAGAAGACCTGCATGAAAAGGAGTGGATGTTTAATCAGCATAAAGGCAAGGCCGCAATGCCTTTGGCTCTTCTTTCTTCGCATAAAGGCAAGGCTGCAATGCCTTTGGCTCTTCTTTCTTCTTCTGAAAACAAGAGTACAGACACTGAGAGAAATAGGGATCATATCCTTTGAAGGAGTTAAATGCAGCAGCGGTATATGTTAATCCGCCATCCACGCCTCCTGCTTATAATAGTGAGGACAACATGGAAGAGAGCAAGATTAAAGAACATAAATATATGTCAGCACACAATGACTACAAAGAGTGTGATGAAAGAAGGGACAGACAGATAGAGATAGAAGAAGCTAAAAGACAAAAAGAAGGGATGGACAAAGCCAAGGAAGTGAAAATAGTGCAGAACAAGTGGATGGGAGGGCAGATAGTACTCAAATTAGACAGAAAGAGTATTGATGATGTTAGAGAAAGTGAAGAAAGAGAGGAACAGGAAAGGAAGGAAATGGAATGGGAAAGGGCATACAAAAAGGAGAAGGAAAAGAGAAGAAGCAAAAGGGAAAATAAAGACGGCATGAGGAACAAAATAAGGAGAAAGAGAGAATAGAGGGAAAGAAACATGATGAGATAGAAACACAGAGATTGCAAGAACATAGGATGCAAAGAATGCCAGAGGAAGAAGAGAAAAGGGAGATGAGAAGATGGAAAGAAGAAATGAGAAGGAGTAGGGGACAAAAGCATGACAAAGCAGATCACATTGTAAATAGAAGTATAGTGCCTATTAAAGCATGAGAACGATGGGAAAAAGAGAGAGGGTCACAACAGTCCGCAGGGAGCTGCAAGGGATACAGAGAGTACAGAAACGGGCTGATAAGCATGAGGCAGAAGGCATAGGGAAAAGGATTGGGTATTTATATAGGCAAATGAGGGAGAACGATGGTTATAAAACCAAAGTGAGCATTGAATGACCTGCACCGAAAGAAACAGGAGAAAGATTGGATGACATAATAATGAATGAGCATGAAACGCTGTCCTTAAGTAGACTAGATCTTTATGATGAGGGAAGAGACAACAGCCATCCCAGCTGGGGTATAATGATGTCAGATGAAGAAAGGGAAGAAAACGAAAGAGTGTGAAGAGAAGAAGGTGCATGTGGTTTTTGATAGATCCAAGCAAAGAAATAGAGGTAAAGTGGTCAGATTTAGAGGACCCAAAAGAACAAACACAAGAACCAACACCATAATCTGAGTGACCACAGGTACGGTTGCGCAGCGCAGGGAAAATATCAGATAAAAATATGACACATTTAACAATTTCAGAGCAGACATACAGAGGGTGCTTAGTGTACAATATCCTGACACATCAGACATGGGTGCAACTATGACAAGGAAAATGAGTGAGGAGAAAGATCCTGTTGCTTTTATTGAATAGATTCAAGAATGTTGGCGCCTTGAGATGAGGGAACCGTGGGATAAAATGGTAGCATTATTCAATATTTTTTCATGTAGGGATTGCCTGAGCCAGTGCAATGGCAGATAAAGAAAAAAGGTACAGATGTAAGGATAACCACAGTCAGAAATACAGTTGACTATCGCACAGCATTGTCGATTATTACAAGAGATGAACACAAAGAAAGATGAGTGTAGAAAACAGGAGGAAGCAAAGTTAGTTCAGAAAGAATTGTGAAACTTTGCCAAACAGGGAGCAGTGTTGACAAGTGATGAAGGTGTGGCAACACATGAGTACAGTCAGCACATCCAAGCAATATAGGCTATCCTAGAGCTCAAGGTGGTTACACTTTTTGGCCAACATATAGAGGGAATGGGCCAAGAGAAATAGGCAGATTTCAAAACCCTCAAGGGGGAGGGGGTATTTAATGGAGGACAGCCACAACAATGCTAGAATAGTGGGAGAACAGGACATATGACCCAAACATGCAGAAGTAGAGGGGGCATGCAGCAGAACTGGCACACTTCAAGAGGGGGGATGAGCTATTCTCCACAGTATAATGCAGAACCACGGGAATATTATACCCAACTCACACGCAGAATCGGACACGTGTGTCGCAAATACAGCAAGTGCAACAAATTCCGTTCCAACCACAGTCACCACAAGGGTAACCACAGCAAGCGTCTATGCAAGCACAACAAGTACAGACCCAACAAGCACAGACACAACAAGCAAAGGTGTCACAATCGAATGTGAATACAGGAGTCCCTTTGTAAGAAGGAGAAAATATCGCGGCTAAGTACCACAAAGGAAATACACCAAACACGGGCTATAAAGATTCAAAGATCTTTAATAAACTGTACAGTTTACAAAGAAACAAAGATATAGATAGCTATCTGGCTCTCAACACCCCGCAATGAGTACCAGCCCGTCAAAGAGAGGAGAGAGAGTGCTGGACATCTAAACATTTGTACTTTTATACAGTTTTGAGAAATATTGTCCAGCCCCTCTTCACATTAATAATCTTCGGTCTAGAGTTCGTGCCTAGTTCACATTCGGTTCACATAATATTATACAAAGGATTATACATGTTTGTATTTCCACAGTGATACAATGGCAACATATGTTCCCAAATCCTACAGCAAGCTCCCTTTACAAGTTGCATTTAATCGAATTCGGCCTATGTCAACGCTTGGAGTTTACTTTGCATTGTTCCAGATGTGTATTCGCGGATGAGGCTTGTTAGCGTAGACAATGCTAGGACAACAGTTCATGTATAGTACAAGGCCTCATTACCTAGTCTAAACAGTCGGATCTTGGACAGTCTAAACATTAACAGAACTCAAAGGATGGGAGGCTTGGTTGAAAGCTGAAAACACAGTCCACCATTTTAGAACAGAGAATCGTATCAACAGAAATCAAAATGGTGGATAACTCTAAAATGGCAGCAAAGTCGATCCAAAATCAGAACTTTGCCACATGGTTTTCCCCATAGAGCGACTAGGCTTAGGCCAATGTAAATCAAAAGGAGGCACTATATGATTTCCGTTTAACACCACAAGCATCCACACCCAGGATAGGGAGTATGACCATGGTAGGAGGAAATCCTTTCAGGGGTACAGGGGTGAATATATGTTAGGGGTGTACTGAACTTTGGCCTCGAGTCACTATTTGGCTGAAGATCAGCTGAAAAACAGCTATTTGTTTTCGGCAGATTAGTTTCTGCCATAGTGACTCGAAGCCGAAGTTCACTTTCTATGATTAGCTTTATTCTACCTGTTTGGGAGATGACAGCCAATCACAGAAAGTGTGACAGTGTCTAGGCTGCAGAAGCCAAATAAGCTGTTTGCTTATTGGCTATTGCAGCCTGACAACAAAGGAAGCAGCCTCTGCACGTTGAAATAGGAAGTGAGAGACGGGAACAGTTATTCCCTTCCTTTGCTTCCTACGGACCAGCAGATGCCAGCACCACCAGAGAGACCACTTCCCAGGTAAATCGCCCCCTTCTTCAACAAACGGTGAGGCTGCTGGGGTGTACAGCATTCCCGCGGCCTCACTGAAATGGCCATCATTATTTGCATCGGGCCACCGGTGCAAGGCTGGTGGCCCGACTTTCATTATAGTATTCGGGGGCCACTCCACTCACTGGGATTGGCCCCAGACTCTCAAGTCCGTGGGGGCACTTAGTCCCCCCTGGCGGCCTGGGCATTTGTGAACCTCCCCTTCAACACACAGTGGGGCCACTGGGGTGTCCTGTCCCCCCGTGGCCACACCGAAATGGCCATCATTATTTACATCGGGCCACCAGCGCAAAGCTGGTGGCCCGACCTTAATTATAGTATTAGGGGGATGCTCCACTTTTCGGGAGTGTCTCCTAGACTCATGAGGCCACTGGGGCACATTGTCCCCATGGTCTATACATTTGGTTGGCCTGGGCCATAAAATTGTCTCTGGCACCAACGGAAAAGTTGCTCACAGTTTCTAATGGCTATTCATTTTCTTTCTGACACTGTTTGACTCGTACCCAAGGGGGTGTTTTGGGATAAAATGTGATGCAATTCAAATTGTGCATTTTAAAGAATATTTATTCAGCAACACTGGTCAAAACAATTAGCCACATAGCAAAGTAACTCATCAAACTGGTCCACCACATTGCAACAAGGAGTGCCCAACAATCACCCCAGAAAACAGGTACATGCTAGCTTTTTGCGTTTTTGGTTAAGGCATTTTCCCTATTTCCCACTCTAAAAAAGTGGCTCACAGTTGCAAATGGCTATTCATTCCTTTTCTGACACTGTTTGACTAATACCCAAGAGGGTGTTTTTGGATACAATGTGATGCAATTCAAATTGTGCATTTTAAAGAATATTTATTCAGCAACACTGGTCAAAACAATTAGCCACATAGCGAAGTAACTCATCAGACTGGCCCACCACATTGCCACAAAAAGTGGCCAACTATGACCCCAGAAAACTGGTCCACTCTAGCTTTTTGTGTTTTTGCTTCAGGCATTTGTTCTATTGCCCACTCCAAAAAAGTGGCTCACAGTTGCAAATGGTTATTCATTCATTTTCTGACACTGTTTGACTAGTGCTCAAGGGGGTGTTTTTGGATAAAATGTGATGCGATTCAAACTGTGCATTTTAAAGAATATTTATTCAGCAACACTGGTCAAAACGATTAGCTGCATAGCGAAGTAACTCATCAGACTGGCCCACCACATTGCCCCAAAAAGTGACCAACTATGACCCCAGAAAACTGGTCCATGATAGCTTTTTGTGTTTTTGGTTCAGGTATTTGCCCTATTGCCCACTCCCTGCCTAAATATTGAAACAGACAGGGGGCATTAGGACTTTCATGCCAGAGGGGGGTGTTTTGCAAGGTGCGGTGGAGGTGTGACAGGGGACAGCATTGGTCTCTGGTCAATTTTGGGGGCTTGCTGTGCTGGGGGCTTGGGTTCGGGCATAGATATATATGGGCAGGCGCTGTGGAACCCTCAGTGTGAAGTATTTGTTGGTAAGCATTGGTGTACCCCTTCTCAGCCTCTCACACATAAAATAATCCTTTACTTTTAGTCATACAACTGCCCAGAAAAGACGCAGCACCAACCAAGGAAGCTCATCTCTGAGACCGGCTCGCCTTTCCACCTTGAAGCAAATCACTGCCTAGTGCCTACAATTCTGGTGAGTACTATTGGGGTTGTACTATTCAGTCAGGAGTTGCTTGAGGTGGGAGGTACAAAGATATTTATTTGTTTTATTTATTTATTTATTCATATAACACACAAAACCAAGAGGTATCTAGGCGCTTATACATAAGAGAATGGTTACAGTGCTTCGGATTACGGAAAGGAAGCACAAGAGGTGATTACATCAACGAGGAACGTACAGAAGTAATAAATCATGCACAAAGTGCAGAAAAGAGTTCCGGTGTGCAGATACATTATGCCTAACCCCATGTTGCAGGACAGCAGCAACATACAAATGCAAATGTCAATTAGGTAGCAGATACATGGTGCCTAACCCCATGTCGCAGGGCAGCCGTAGCATACACATACCAAAGTCAATTAGGCGACAGATACATGGAGCCTAACCCCATGTTGCAGCGCGGCATCAGCATACAAATGCAAATGTCAATTAGGCAGTGAATACTTGATGCCTAACCCCATGTTGCAGGATGGCAGCAGCATACAAATGCAAAAATCAATTAAGCGGTAGATACATAGAGCCTGACCCCATGTTGCAGGGCGGCAGCAGCATACAGATGCAGAAGTCAATTAGGCGGCATATACATGGAGCTTGACCCCATGTTGTAGGGCGGCATCAGCATACAAATGCAAAAGTCAATTAGGCAGCAGATAATTGGTGACTAACTTCATGTTGTAGGGCGGCAGCCGCATACAAATGCAGAAGTCAATTAGGCAGCAGATACATGGAGCCTAACCCCATGTTTAAGGAAGGCAGCAAAATACAAATGCAAAAGTCAATTAGGTGGCAGATACATGGAGCCTAACCCCATGTTGAAGGAAGGCAGCAAAATACAAATGCAAAAGTCAATTAGGCGGCAGATATTTGGTGCCTAACCCCATGTTGCAGGGTGGCCATAGCATACAAATACCAAAGTCAATTAGGCGGCAGATACATGGTGCCTAACCCCATGTTGCAAGGTGGCAGCAGTATACAAATGCAGAAGTCAATTAGGCGGCAGATACATGGAGCCTAACCCCATGTTGCAGTGCGGCATCAGCATACAAATGCAAATGTCAATTAGGCGGTAGATTCTTGGTGCCTAACCCCATGTTGCAGGGCAGCAGCCGCATACAAATGCAAGAGTCAATTAGGCGGCAGATACATGGAGCCTAACCCCATGTTGCAGGGCGGCAGCAGCATACAAATGCAAGAGTCAATTAGGCAGCAGATAATTGGTGATTAACTCCATTTTGCAGGGCGGCAGCAGCATACAAATGCAGAAGTCAATGAGGCATATACATGGAGCTTGACCCCATGTTGTAGGGCGGCAGCAGCATACAAATGCAAAAGTCAATTAGGCAGCAAATAATTGGTGACTAACTCCATGTTGCAGGGCAGCAGCAGCATACAAATGCAAGAGTCAGTTAGGCAGGCACTATCAGGCTTGGAAGAGTGGGAAAAGAGGAGGGGGAAGGGGAAGACATCAAAGACGAGGAAGCAGATGTGAGGGGCACACACAGGCATCACAGGCAACCAGGGGGGAGCACACACAGACATCACAGGTGACCATGGAGTGTGGGGGGCACACACACACACAGGCATCCCGGGTGACCAGGGGGGGGTCGGGGGCACACACAGTCATCATGGGTGACCAGGGGGAATGGGGGTCACACACAGGCATCACAGGTGACCTGGGGGTTGGCAGGCACACACAGGCATCACAGGCAACCAGGGGATGGTGGGGAGTACACACAGGCCTCACGGGTGACCAGGCCGGGTGGGGGGTACACACAAGTATCACGGGTGAACAGGGGGTGTGGGGGGCACTGTCAAGTGACTTCGAGTCAGCAATCCCACTAAGTCAGTGCCTCGTCTGGGACGCCCAAGGGAAGCCCTTATTTATATATTTTTATGACAAGTTATACTCTGGATGATAAACCCTTCTCTCTTTGAATCCCCCTGACCTCACTGGGCCAAGAAGTAGGTTTGTTTTGCAATTTAAAAGATTTATTGGAAAAATTAAACAATATATATATATATTGCACTTTTATAAATAAATTAATATTTGATCGCACACTTATGAATATTACCGTGAACAACAATGGATAATATGACAATTGTATGCTTACTTAATCACTTAGGAATTGGTATAGAAAGGGTAAAGTAGCAGAGAATACCTTTATGGTTTCAAGGAAAAACAATGATGGAAAAGAATGCAACACAGGAATAACCTTGATTTGATTTCAACAAAAGACAATGTAATCACTTTTCCCCTTTTGGCAATTAACCCCCCCCCCTTATGCAATCTAAAAAGATGGAAAGGAGAGCACACAGTTCTCAGGAATACAATCAAATGTAGTTCAAAGTTCCAGTTCCCCCCAGCGAGCTTAGAGGAAAACAGGTATGATTTTAAAGCAGGCAAATCCTTTTAAATGTGGTGGCAATGAAGTAAAATACGCTAAGAATGATTTTTAATTCCCTATAGGAGATTCAGGGTAGGTGATAGATATTTAAGATTAGTTCAAGTCACACTGGCAATGCTCAATGAGGGATAAGCAGGTTGAAAACGAATTTTAGCAGTTCAAGCAAAAGACGGCTATCTTTGACAGGAGCTAATTTTTCAATTCGCGGCAACTTTTCCGAATGCGTCGAGCACGATTATGGAAAAACTATAATGAATAGAAAGTCGGTTTTAGGCTTGTTGGAAAGCTTAGAATCTTAGCGTGAAATTTAAATCTCGTTCCTAGCACCTACGATTCCAAAGATACGGACGATTTTACGAAGGTAGTTTTTCAGAAATGAAATAATCATTCAAAATGGCAAAATTACACTTTTACAGGTTTAAAATCGGAGAAGGGACACACGATTCTATGATGCAGTTTTGGACAGGTTAAAATGGTTTGAAATCAGATTATTTTAGACTAAGAGATTGGTTCTGGCACAGTTCTAGCTGAGTCCTCACACTATAAATTTGAAATAGGCCGTCAAGGTCTGATCAGGTTTGGACTGGACTCCTGGCGGGTGGTTCTGAAGTCACAGCTCTCTGGGTCAGCTCTGCTCTGCACTTCACAGCGGTCTGGTCTCTGGTTATGGCAAAAGTTCTTGGCACTGCAGAGTGGTCTGCTCTCTGGTTCTGGAGATGGTCCTTCTGGATATTGTCTGGTCCGGCAAAATGCGTCACAAGAAAGTGGAAAGTGAATGTCTCTACCTGGGTTTTGGTGTTCCTTTTATGTCTTTAGAAAATGGGTGTGTGCGTGGCATAACTAAGCCTGCCCCTCACAACTTATCATTGGCCAAGTTTTCCTCTCTTCCTTGACTGAGTTGTGAGTCAAGATGAGTCAGAGTGATGCTATTTTTATGGCTGGCTGAAATCCCTCCACTTGTCAAATTGCACACAAATCTATATTTGATCCAAATACAAATTTATCTATGTACCATTTTTGTAATAGTATATGTCCAGTTAACATATTTTCTGTAGCACCAAACCATCCGATCCCTGTCTTTGTAAGATGTCGTGTCCACTTCTGACAGAATTCTGCCCTTTTCATCCAGATAACAACCTCTAAACTTTTCCAGATTTTACACAAATGTGCACAAGGAATATGGTTATCATATGATAAGGTGTCAGATTTTTTACATACATACGTTTGGAGTAACAACCTATTTTCCGCTACTATCCCCCAGAACATACCACAGAGTCCTAACACCTCTTAAAATGTGCACAGAAAAATCACAAGAATAATGATATTAATTATATAATTTTGACAAGTCCGTACTATGAATTATCCATCTTTTTAAAATTATGCTCTGGCCCAGAGGGGTGTGGTTTCCCAAAGCACATGGTGGAATTTCTGGTTTGTCCACTTCCTCCAACTCAAGTTGCCCACAGAGGCACTGCCCCTCCCCATTTCTCTCAAGAGGAAGCCATTTACGACCCACCCTAATTTAACATTTGCCTGAGCCAAGGAAGGCTCATTGTTCTGTTTCCCTCCAGTCCTAGGTGCTCCTCCCCTGATTCAATCAGGGAGGTGTCATCTCCTTTTGGTGGGAACAGCAGAAGGTAGCCAGGCCTGGGAATGCAGTGGCTGATTAAGTTTCAACTCCTGTCGGGGGTAGTTGCCGGGCAGAATTCACTCTCTTCAAGCCAGGCTTCAGCCAAATGTCACTTTTGTCCCCAGTTTTTCTTCATTCAAATCAAACTTACAATTTCTACACATGCAGCTAGAACGCTGATTCTAAGTTCAAAACTATGACCTTTAAACAGTTGCAACCTATGTGACACTCAAAGTAGGTCACTCATTTATTTTAAACATTTCGATTTTAGTGGCTTTAAGTCCAATTTCACTTCAGCTGCTGACATCCACAGCTCAGCCAGTTTTGTTATAAACATTGTTTTGGGCTCATCATCTTTCCAGATTTTGTACGCACACAAGACTACATTCTGCCAAATGTCTACCGGTGTTCAGTGAGATTTTTGAATATCTTGCAATGTTTAAAATAGGCATTTTTAGCTTGCAGTTCAAAGAAACAAAGGTGATTTCAAAGCGCTTTTTGATCTAACAGGCACTACTGTTTTTCCTTTGGCACTATGTTTCACTCATGGCGCTTCTGGCCCACCACGCTCGCACTGGTGGGTGGCAGGTAAGGCGACCATTTTGGTGTGCGCAAAAACTGCGTGGTTTTCCTGGATTCTGGTGCAATGTGGGCTTTTTCGGCCATCTTGGATTTTCTGAGCCCACAGCACCAAATGTTGTAGCTTAATAGTTCAAACGTGGGTCAGGACACCCAACAGCACACACAGGCATCATGGGTGACCGGGGGGCGTGGGGTGCACACACAGGCTTCACGGGTGTCCAGGGGGGGTGGGAGGTACATACAGGCATCACAGGTGACCCGGAGGGGTGGGGGCACATGCAGGCATCACAGGTGACCTGGGGGTAGGGGACACACATAGGCATCACAGGTGACCAGGGGCTTGGGGACACACACAGGCTTCATGGGTGACCAGGGGGGTAGGGGGCACACACAGGCATCATGGGAAACCATGGGGGGTGGTAGGCATACACAGGCGACAAAGGGGGTATGGGGAACACACAGGCATCCCGGGTGACTGGGGAGGGTGGGGGCCACACATGGGCAACCAGGGAGGTAGGGGGTACACACAGGCATCACAGGTGACCAGGGAGGGGTAGGTGGCACACACAGGCTTCACAGGTGAACAGGTGGGGTGGGGGCACACACAGGCATCACAGACGACCAGGGGGGCATGGGAGGCATACACAGGCTTCACAGGTGACCTGGGGGTAGGAATCAAACACAGGCATTATGGGTGTCCAGGGGGGGTAGGGAGCACACACAGGCATCCAGGGCAACCAGGGGGAGGTGGAGGGGCACACACAGGCATCACAGGTGACCAGGGGGAGTATGGGGTACACAAAGGCATCACAGGTGACCAGGGGGGTAGGGGGCACACACAGGTTTCACGCGCGACCAGAGGTTGGGGGGCACACACAAGCTTCACGGGCAACCAGAGGGGAGTGGAGGGCACACACAGGCATCACGGGTGACCAGGGCGGGTAGGTGGCACACACAGGCATCACAGGCAACCAGACACGGGGCGTAGGGGGCAGACACATGCTTCATGGGTGACCAGAGGGTGTAGGGGGCACACACAGTCTTCATGGGCGACCCGGGAGAGTAGGGGGCACACACAGGCTTCACGAGCAACCAGGGAGTTTAGGGGGTACACACAGGCTTTGTGGGTGTCCAGGGGATTAGGGGGCACACACAGGCTTCATGGGTGACCAAGGGGGCTAGGGGGCACACACAGGCTTCGCGGACAACTGGGGGGTAGGGTGCACACACAGGCTTCTCGAGCGCTTGACGCATACCTGAAGTGGACAGGGAGCAGACAGGGGCCCTAGGACGTGGGCCTTTGGATGAGGGGGCCGGCTAAAGCCTGTCGGTCCCTGATAGGATGTTATTTGTGGTGAAGTGGCTAATAGGTGGGCACCTGAGGCAGGCACTGTAAAATAAGCTGCAGTCATCTTGGAATAGCCGCGAGGAGGCACAAGGCAAAGGCACAGAGGGATCATGGCAGATTGCCTCGGGGCCTCAAAGGAGCTTAAAGGCAATGTAGGCAGTGCACGAGCGCGCATGAAATAAAGATGAAAAAAACAGTATCGTGGAAAAAAGCATTTAGTTTCTTTTCTTTTTTTCTTTTCCAAATGAAAAATGCAGCGTGATGGCAGAATGCTGCTATAGCAGGCCAGGAGGTTTTCCTACATTGCTGCAAGTAGGGAAGAGAATAATGCCGACGGCACAGCCTCCCGACGTGCACTTCCACCAGGAGATGCAGCAGCTGATCTCAGCTCTGATGATCTAGGAGGAGCGCAGCAGTTGAAGGGGCCCAGGAAGTGGGCCTTTGGATGAGGGGGCAGCTGAAGCCTGCCACTCCCTGATAGGATGTTATCTGTGGTGAAGTGGCCAATAGGTGGGCACCTGAGGCAGGCACAACAAAGTTTTAAAATGTGCAGCGGCCATCTAGGAATAGCCACGAGGAAGCACTAGGCAAAGGCATACAGGGCAGATTGCATCGGGGCCTCAAAGGAGCTATAAGGAAATGTAGGCAGTGCACAAGTGTGAAGGAAATAAAGATGAAAAAAACAGCATCATGAAAAAAGCATTTAGTTTCTTTTTTTTACTTTTTCAAATGAAAAATGCAGCGTGATGGGAAGAATGCTTCTATAGCAGGCCAGGATGTTTTCCTACCTTGCTGCAACAAGTAGGGAAGAGAATGATGCTAGTGGCAAATCCTCCAGGCATGTACTTCCAGCTGGAGATGGAGCAGCTGATCTAATGTGTCCAATTAATAAACATGAATACCCATGCAATAAAATGCCTCCTTAGTTTATTCATTGAAGTCTTGTTTATTATGCCCTAGAACATGTTTACCTAAAAAAACAACTATTCGGCTCACTATTCGGCACCGGCTGAATAGCTGGACCAAATATTCAGTATTCGCCCGAACAGTAAATGAACTATTCAGCTATCCCTCTGCAAATACCTACCCTCACGAGCTCTTCGCTCCTCTACCTCTAACTCCCTCAGGGTAGTCGTTTTTCAAAGAAACAAGCAGGGGGTAGATCTCTGTCCTCGGCTGGGGCCTCCCTCTAGAAAAGCCTCCCTGCCACTGTAAAATTTGAGGAGAACCATCTCTGGTTCCGGAAGCACCTCAAGACTCTCCTCTTTGCTTCTGCCTTTGCTCCCCTTCTCCTCTGCTGATCTGTTCTCTTGGCACTGTGCACTAGGCCACCCTGTGTCCCCTGGGCCCAGGTAACTGGTCACACTGCCACACTCCTGCACTGCCTCCTGGCCACCCCTCGCACTGGGGTCTGTATCTGTACCCATACAGTCCCCCACCCCCCATTTCTTCTCTTTCTGCACTTATCAGACGTACCCAGTCTGCTGCCGTAAACACAGCACTAGCCACTTGCTGGCTGCACTATCACTGTTTATTGCCTCAATTATCTATCTATTTATTTGTATTTATTATTATTTATCTCTTTCTCCTCTGCCTCGCACTCTCCACTCTCCCCCTTCCATGCACTTGCACGTTCTCAATGTCACTGGGCCTAGTAAGATTGTTGTGTTCTCCACTGTTCCCCTCCCTTGCCTTGTCGCGCTCTGAAACACATGTGTAAGAGCACAATACAAATACAATATCATATCATTTCAATACGAAAGCCCACAGAGATACCTGATGTGTTCTGTACTATCCGTGACACCAGACCCTCTAGAGGAACCAAGGGTCAGGAAAAGATAGGATGCAAGACATTTTTGTTTCGTGTAGACACTGGAGCGACTTATTCCTGTGTTCACGAGGTAAAGTACCCAATGTCTGGCATTGCCAGGTATGCGCAGAGATTCTCTCGGGCTATGAGTTTAGTTCCTTTTACTGATGACTTACCATTTTCCGTAGGAGAACATGATGTGTCTATGCAACTATTGTATTCCCGGCAGACACCAGTTCACATACTAGGACGTGACTTGCTGACAGAATTATATATGACAACATTTTTCACTGACAAAGGGATAGTGTGTTGCACTCCAGGGATACATTACATAAATGAAAGATAATTCAAATTAGCATTTACAGGCCAAAAAGCATTATGAGGTGACCCTTTAGACCCAGATTTATTTTTGTATGGAGTAAATACTATTTTGTTCACATGGCTTCCTAGACTGGTAGGTAAATTGTTGAGAATACCTGACACATTTCTGGTTAAGCCAGCAAAACCTATGGACGATGAAGAAGGACGGGTTATCCCATTGTAACTAGAGGCAGAAGTAGTAAGAGACAAAAGGGTGGTTGTTCATGGGATAGATGATGAGGGAAGAGGGTGGAGACCAGTAATGGCTCTTGGTGAACGATGCAGACTAACAGATTTGAAAGATGAAGAATTGTTCAGAGATGATTATTCAGATGATGAATTAGTATTTTTCATAAGTGTCACTTATTGGATTAAAGCTGAGAATAGGGAAGTACCACATATTATGGCATTGGTAAAAAAATGAAACTGTCATTTTTTCAGTAAGATTTAGAAAAGGTGCAAAGCATTTTATAGACCAGTAGTCCATATTGCGTGGGTCTATTAAGTAGAGCAGGAGCAGTCAAAATGAAGCTCAAATCTGGAGAAGTTTTGCCATAAGTAAAGCAGTATCCCATGTCCAGAGAGCAGACAAAGGTACATTGCAACCATTTCCGCAGTACAGTGGGGAATATCGGTGCCCACAGAGTCCCCATGTAACACGGCTGTTTACCCAGTGAAGAAATCGACAAGGGGCTTGTGGAGATTTATTCAGGATCTACGTACCCTAAATAATATTGTCGAAGCAGAGTTTCCTCTGGTTCTGAATCCGGCTATGATATTATGCAACAGCCCAGCCAAAGCCACCAATTGTACAGTCATAGTTTAAAAAAATGCCTTCTTTTCAAATCCCCTTCATGAGGACTCACAAGATTTTACCTCATTTTCATATAGAAACCAGAACTGAAAACATACAAGATTACCTCATGGGTACTGCTTGTCCCCCTCAATCTTTAATAGGGTCCTTCAGATTAACCTAGGTAATGTACAACTTGAAAGCACAATAATTCGGTATGTATATGATATAACAGTAGTGTTCAGTGAGACAGAAGAAAACTGCAGAACAGATTCAGTCGAACTAATGACCATACTAGCAGAGAAAGGATATAATATAGACAAAGAACAATTACAGTATTGCCTGGAAGAGGTCCTGTACATAGGACAGCTGATCTCTCAAGAAGGGAGATAAATGACACATGAGAGAACAGAAGTAATAATGAAAACCCCAAAACCTGAAACAGTAAGGGAAATGCAACACTTTTCAGGCCTATGCAATTATTGCAGGGCCTGGGTATTTGATAATAGCACATATATCTGACAAATTTTAAAAGTACTCAAGGAAGCACAGATAGGTAAAAGTAAGAAAACATAGACAGATGACATGACTGGGGGGTCTGAAGAATTAAAAAGGGCAATTGGTACAGCCCCTGTGCTAGGGATTCCGGACTATAATGAAGAGTTTTACTTATTCTCACATTGAAATGGAGAGGTAATTACAGCAGTCCTCACGCAGAAGAAGACATTAGGACATGGACATTAACCATTAGCCAACTGCAGTGGGATTTTAGACCCCATAATGAAAGGACATTATCCCTGCCAACAGCTGTTAACTGCTGCTGCTTTCGCATTTGAAAAAGCTGCAAGTATTACAATGTGGTGTTTAATTACATTATTCATCGAGCATTCCTTATTCACCATTTTAGAGAAACCCAAAAGTACATTGACTACAAAAATAGCATCTGTGTATGATATGATTATTTCAAACCCAGCTATCAAAATTGTTAGATGTAGAATGGTGAATCCAGCGACATTCATAGCAGAACCAGTAGGGAAGGAGGACTATGTACATGACTGCACAATGTATACTGATTTCTATGATGATATTACCCATGTTAGTGCCCTGATGCCTGCGGGCTTTCTGCGCTTTATAAATACATAAATAAATGTCAGAGAAAATGCTCTCGGAGGGGGGAATCCTATTTATTGACAGTTCTTCAGAAATCGACCAAAGGAAAGGAGAAAGACAGAGGAAGTCACAGTGTACTTTTTCTCCGCATTTGTGACATCAACAGCACATGCAGGATTGTCACAGTGGAAAAGGATGGGTTTCCTCCACGCAGATGGCACACCAGTGCAACATGCCTCTTTATTGGATAAACTCCTTAAGGCACTGAATCTCCCATTGGCTATCGTTGTGGTGAAATGTGCAGCCCATACTAAGAGGGCAGACATGATTTTTTGTGGTAATGAAGCCGCAGACATTGAAGCGAAAAGGCCAGCACATTTAAAAAATATCTCCGATTTCAAAGCAGAAAGTGTTAAGCAAATCAGAGCAATGTATGATGGTGAGCAAAGGTTTTAATACGGTGCCCATTATACAGTTAATTGAGCTACAGTGTTGAGCACCACAAGAAGAACAGGAATTATGGAAGAGACGGGGGTGTTCTTTGTCCCCCCACTGAGGCTTTATGAAGACAGAACAGCACTGGAAAGCCATTTATGCCTCTAGCATATTGAAGGTGGTGCTGGAGCAGCTTCACTACCCCATGCAAACAACTAGAGAGTCTTGCTGCAATGATCGCAGAACACTACTTTTCACCAAATCTGTTAGAACACGTGGCACAGTTTATTGTGAACTGCATTGTATGCCAGAAGTAAACAGCAGGACACACTTTGTGAACAGTGAGAGGAGCAACCCCTAGACCCAATGGTCCTTTTTAGCATCTATATATAGATTATGTGGATATGTTGCAGAGATGCAATGGCTATAGATACATTAGTGATAGAATGTCCCTTTTCCAGATGGATTGAGGCAGGTCCATGTATGCTACTTGATGCCACATGTGCTTTCAGGTTTCTCGTACGTGAGGTGTTTCCTATAAGGGCTATGTGCGAGGTCCTGTTGTCTGATGAAGGGCCGCATTTTAGAAATAAAGTGTTTGAACAGAAAACTCTTCTATTAGGCATAAAGCACACATTTTCATCTGCCTATCACCCACAGGTGAATGGTATGTGTGAAAGATTAAACTGACTGCTTAAAGAAAGGATAGCTAAGATAAAGATACATTTTAAGAAGTGATGGCAACATTGCCTACCCCTTGCTTTGTTTGCTCTGAGAAATTAGCCTGGCTCAGATCACCTCCTGACTCCTCATGAGTTGGTGACAGGACGCTGCATGAGACTGCCCCTTGCTCCTCCAACTTGAATAGAAACTGTTGCCCACAGTGTAGCAAAAACATCAGGTGATGAGATGCATGATTGTTTAACAAATATGACTGCTAATGTTTCTTTTATTTCCCAACAGATCCAAAATCGGAGGGGAGGGTAAGAGAGGAATGAAGAAGACAGCCAAACAATGGATTCTACAGACTTGCTAAAGCAACCTAGTTTGTACCCTGGGGACCAAGTGCTTGTGAGGAGCTTTGTCTGCACTTCTAATAAGCCCCATTTTGAAGGACCGTACCTAGTAGAGGGGTTCACTCCCACTGTAGTGAAAATCGAAGGAAGAAGAGTTTGGTTACATTTGAAGGATGTAAAAGTCTACAAAGGAGAGACCCTTACCCCTCCTGCAACAGTTGAAAGTGAAGCAAGCGAAGAAGTTCAACGAATGATGATGAGACCGGCTACCAACTGCCGAAACAAAGAGTCATCAAAAGATTAAGACAATTTGAACTTTTAAAAATTCCTGCATCTAAAGGGAAAATAATTGAATTATGCTGTTTTTACTTACATTCTTCATTCTTACCAAGCTTTGGTGAGATGACACATTGATGTTGTTACATTTTTAGGAAATCCTAAAAACAGTCCTATCATTTTCAGGATCATTGTTGCAATCATTTTAAAATGTCTATTATAAAAGTGTGCGATTGTTAGAAAGATCTATAAGAATTACACTTTGAATTAAAGAGAATGGGAATTTTCCAAGTTATAAGAGATACACTGCAAGCAAGAAGATTGATATGTTTATTTGGAATACGTTTTGTAACCTCATCCTGTACAATGATCTGTCTTTTCTCCCTTATTATTATGGCGTTTCGCCAAATAATACTCAATAATGCAGAACATGTGTTGAGTAATGAGACATCTATTTTTATCCCTAACAAAAGCACAAGTGATATTTTTCCTGACATTTCCAAAAAATGATCCGACTTAAGAGAGATACTGAAGAAGATCATGAGGATATAAATCCATACCTTGATAATTCAGCCCATTTAAAGAATAACCTGTAGTATCAACACATGAAGGGGGTGGTGAGGAGAACGTCAGATGAGAGATGCTATGTGTATTCTCTCATCCCGTATGCCATGAGCACAATGAGCACAGCCAGAACGTTTATTGCAAGAGAAATACCTATACACAATGCAAAGTGTCTCAGTCATTTAGCAGTGTGCACAACAACAGTACAATTTGGAGGAAAATGGGAAACCCTACGATGGAGGTCAAGAAAGACATTTACATACGAAGATGAATACATAAAAACACAAAAAATGGAAAAGGACCCAGATTGGATAACTAGAATACTCAAATACTCAATTGGTGTTATGATTGGAGACCAGATAAGGATTGTTGAACAAAAGATACTGGGTTGTGAAGACACATGGGAAATGCCAGGGTTGCCAGGATTTTGGGTGAGACCTCAGCTATTAGTATATGGACGAGTAGCAACCAGCACAGGATGTTAAAACAGAATGCTAGCATACGGTGCACATATATTGATGACAGCACCAGTACAGATAGTGCAAATAGTGAATGATGAATGCCTGAAAGAATGGGCCTAGTATTCAAAATTATTAACCAGTTTTGAAAATGAAGCAGAACCGGGGGCGCTGTTGAGCAGCCGACAAAATGGCTGCCTAGCCTTTCAGCTCCGTGCGCCGCTGCTACGAATCTGGCTACATCTGCGGTTTGCTGTTCTCCCTCGAGCTGAGACCTGGCTCCCACCTTGCTGTTACCCTGAGCCACCTGCCTGTGAAATTTGGCCCCGAGTCGGACCTTCTGACTCTGGATTCAGCCGCGGGCTCTGCCCTCCGCGCTGGGCCGCTCTGGGCCCTCGCACTTCCGACGGGCGGGCTGTTTGGCGGCGCCGAGATACCCCTGCTGTTGCTGGCGGCTCCGCGGCTCGTTTGCCTGACTGGCCCTCTATCGGGACCGCCGCGGCCGGCTGTCCTGGGCTGATGCGAGGGGGCTGTGTGTGTGACCCACGCCGGCCGCGCTGATCTGACGTGGGGTGCCGGCGCCTGCTGCCTGGATCTCCCTGCCCGCTGCCTTACGCTCTTGCAGTGCCTCTGCCTCGCCTCACTCTACGCCGCGGCCGCTGGGGCGCCGCGGCCCACCTGGAGGATATCGCCCGGCAGCCCGGAGGCCTCGCTGGACGTCGCTGGAGCGGGGTCGTCGGCCGCGTGTGACGGCCGCCGGGGCCCTGCGTGGTCTCGCTGGGACTCCGCCATCCTGTTCCTGCGCGCAGCCGGGCGGCCGCTCATGAGGTGAGGAGTTGCGATTCCCTGGCCCGACCCGGCTGCTGGCCCCCGCTTCCTCGCTAGGACTGGACCCCGCGGCCCGGCGTCTGCCCACTACACCTCCTGAGACCCACAGGAGCCGGCTGCCTGGTCGGTCCCTTCCCCCGATAGCTCTGCCCGCCGTCAAGATAGCGGCCTCCACCACGTCCCTGTGACCGCGCGGAGCTACTGCACCCACACTAGTCCTACCACGGCACTTGAGCTCTCAGGCTTCACGCCACACGATGTCCAGCAGATCCAGAAACACCAGCAAGACCGGGGCCATGGACAAATTCGCAAAAGCCACCCCGAGGTCTGAATCGCCCCATGCATCATGCGTCCAGGACGAATCACCACCCCCTGCGGAAGGGCCCCCTGCAGACCTGACGATCATGATGGAGTCAATGGCTAGAAATTTTGCAGCCTTTCATGAAAAACTGGACGACATTAATGCAAATGTGGCGTCCCTGAAGGCTAAACTAGATCAACAGGGGGTGCGAATCACCGAAACTGAACACAGGATCAGCTCTAATGAGGACAATATAGTCACACTGCAGAGTACGGTGTCTACCCTTGTCGCAGACATGAAGTCGGTAAAGGCCAAATGTGATGACCTCGAATCCAGATCTCGTAGGAACAATATACGCATTATTGGTGTCCCGGAAAATGCACTGAAGGGTCGACTTGAACTGGCTGTTGAGATCCTCTTGAAAGAACTTTTAGACAATCCTGATTTGTCCCCCTTCTTCACTGTTGAAAGGGCTCATAGAGCACTGGCTCCGCGCCCCAAGCCTGGAGACTTCCCGAGGCCCATTATTGCGAAAATTCTGAGCTTCAGAGACCGTGACCAGATCCTCCGCCTTGCACGTGAAAAAGGCGAGCTCAGATTGGACTCACAAGTGATTCGAATTTTCCCTGACTTCTCGATCGGAGTTCAGCAGGAGCGTCGCCAATTCATTGGCGTTAAAAAGCTGCTCAGGGAAAGAAGTATTCCCTATGCCATCCTATTTCCTGCGCGTCTAAAGTTCACATTTAACAATAAACTTTACTTCTTCACCGTGCCCTCGGAAGCAGTGAAATTCATAGAAGCACATATTCCCCCTCTTCCGCCCGCTGACATGATGGGGAATGTCTAGATTCTACTTGTGGCCTGTCCTTGTTGATCGGCCTCTGGTCGGGCGCTTTAGATGGTTCCACTGCACATTAGCCTTTTTCACAACTATTCTGCTGTTACGTTTATGTTTTTCACATGTTCTGGGCTACACTCGCTGCACCTACTTTCTCAAATAAGCTCCTGTGAGTTAATATGCTGAACTGCTCATTCTGCCCATGTTGACTTCCAATTATTGCTGAGTGGCATGCTTCTTGGATTCACATGTAGGCTTGACACGGCCACCTATAGTTGCAGCATCCTACATTACCAAACCGCACACACTGCTTGTTTTCTCTCGAATTCCTTTGGTTCCAAGCACGCTGGCACACGGCAATGGCGTACCCCACTGCGATTGCACTGTTCTACATAATGTTGTTTTGGGTTAGCCCCTGTTGGGCTCTTGCACAGATTGGATCATGTTGGGGTCGACCCGACTGTGCACTGGTTGGGATGGGTTGGGTTCACACTGCTAAACTTGGGTTGGTGGTGAGGGTGGGGGGAGGGAACGGGGTGTTATTTACAAAAGGCACACGAGGTTGCATGAGGCGCGCACTAAAAGGCCACGACTGCAAGAGTGATTCCGAATTTTGGAGGACGCACTATTGGTGGGTCCGCGATGTTCATTAAGAATATATGTCATGTAATGGAATATCCGTCACCGCAATGTCTACCGTCATAATGTCATGGAATGTCCGGGGGTTAAGTAACCATACTAAGGCCCGTAAAATAATGGCCTATGCCAACAGGCATGGGTGTAGAGTAGTGTTCCTACAGGAGACCCACTCCGATGGCCACATCCCTAGATCCATGGCTCCGACCTGGGGGCCGGCAAGATTCTTCACCTCCTATTCCACTCAATCCAGGGGGGCTCTAACTATGATTCATAAGTCCATTAAGTTTACACTGCACAAAAGTTACATTGACCCTGAGGGACGCTATGTCATACTGCACTGCACTCTAGTTAACAGAGAATATTTACTTGTCAACACCTATTGCCCCAATGTGGACTCTCCTGGATTTTTCGATACTATTGCCTCCATCCTGCTGGGATATGTGGGTGTACCGATCCTCTGTGGTGGGGATTTTAATCTTATTCTGGATACGGTCCTGGACAGAACTGGTGCTGCCCCCCGTCCCCTGTCTAGTGCCGCACGCAGACTGAACTCCCACACCAAGAACCTAGACATCTGGGACGCCTGGAGATCGCTACACCCCCAATCTAGGGACTACACTTACTACTCATCAGTGCATGATAGCTCCTCCAGGATAGACCTATTTCTGGTATCAGGGGGAATCATGGGGGGAGTGGTGGACTCCCAGATCCTACCCCGCACACTGTCTGATCATTCCCCTATTACACTCTCGGTGAGGCTGGGTGTGCCTGCCCCGACATTTAGCACCTGGCGTTTCAAATCGGATGCCCTTAGGGACGTGGTGTTTAAGGCTGAAATACTTGCTGATATCCAGTCCTTCTTTGAACACAACACCCTCCGAGATACCTCGGCTGCAGTCAGATGGGACGCCTTCAAAGTGTATATTAGGGGTATGTCCATCTCCCGTGAGGCTGGAGTGCTGAAAACGATCAGAACCGCACTGGGTCGATCTGAAGCCAAACTGAAACAGCTGGAACTGCAGTGTGCCACCAGGGCTGACCCTGTCACGCTTACCCAAGTCTCCGATGAACTCCGGGTGTTCAACACGCTTGCCGTCAGCGAGATACAATACCTTGGCCGCCCTCAAGCAGCCAGGAAATATGGGGAGGGGGACAGGCCCGGGAGAACGTTGGCGTCACTGATTAAATGGGAATCTGGCCGAAAGCAAATCACCTCCATTAAAGACAGTCTGGGCAATGCTCAATGGGCTGACCAACAAATCCTGGACACATTCACTGATTTCTATAGGTCCCTCTACTCCCAACCCGCTGAACACACTGAACAATATATGCGAGAACTTCTCAACCAGATCCCCACCACAGAGATTTCCTCCACTACTCGGGACGGGCTAGACTCCCCTATTACACTTGATGAGATAGTGACAGCCATTTCCGACTTGCCCAAAGGCAAAGCCCCGGGACCTGACGGCCTAACTGCCGCCTTCTACCAAGAACACGTCGCCATAGTAGCCCCCAGGCTTCTTGAGGTCTGGAATGAATCGCTCCGATTATCTATCCTCCCTCCCTCCATGCGCGAGGCAGCTATCACTGTGCTGCTCAAGCCCGGTAAACCGGAGGATGAGTGTGGGTCCTACCGACCCCTCTCCCTTATGAATATAGACACGAAGATCTTTGCGAAAATCATTGCGAATCGTTTTTTGCCCATTATGACGTATTTGGTCCATGAAGATCAGGCCGGCTTTGTACCTGGTAGGTCTACCTCCCATAATATTAGGAGACTCTTTAATGTGATGTCCCGCATCGATCAGAATACGCAAGCGGTGGCGGTCACACTGGACGCCCAGAAGGCCTTCGACATGGTCTCCTGGAAATACACATGGCTTGTTCTGGAGACTATGGGCATCGGCCCAAACATGATCAGGTTCATTAAATTACTATACACCTCTCCCGTGGCGAGGGTGAGGACCAATGCGTTGACGTCCGACCTTTTCACACTCTTTAGGGGTACCCGACAGGGTTGCCCCTTTTCCCCAATACTGTTCGCTCTAGCAATTGAACCGATGGCGGACTATGTCCGTGCTCACCATGCCCACAAGGGGATAAGACTGAAAGACAGCCCCGAGATTATATCTCTATATGCGGATGATGTTTTGCTATACATCCGAGACCCCACGTCACATCTCGACCCAATATTGAGAGATATCACCCGTATTGGCACCCACTCCGGCTTCACCATCAACTATTCAAAATCTGAGATCTTTCCGCTCACTCAATCCACCCAACAACCCACTACTGAATACCCCCTCCGTTGGTCACCGAAGGGCGTTAGATATCTGGGTGTGCAAATATCCTTAACTAAATCCACCCTCCTTGCTGATAATTACTCTGCGGTAGCACAGATAGTCGAGACTAAAGTCCAACGGTGGCGCGCCCTTCCGTTATCCATCGCGGGTCGGCTTTCCCTTATTAAAATGATCCTTCTCCCTAACCTTCTTTACACTTTTGGCAATATACCTGTGTGGCCCGGGAAGGGCTACTTTGCTAGACTACACACAATTTGTGCACAGTTCCTTTGGCACTCTGGCGCAGTGCGCAAAAAGTGGACGGACATGACACTCCCATATAGACTAGGGGGACTCACGGCTCCGGAGCTATCACTCTACTGGTACGCGGCCCAGGCACAGTTTGCCACACACTGGTACCCCGGTACCCCAGTGCGTCCCCATGTCAAACTGGAACGGCTGGCGGCGACTGGCACTGACCTAATGTCCATCATACTAAATCGGCAATACACACCCGACTCTCCCATTGACCCACTCAACACGACCCTATTAGCCTGGGCTCGCCTTCTGTGTCAGACACCGGAGGCCTCCCCGTACTACAAATGGCTTCCTGTTGGGGACTTTCCCGGCCTAGAACCCACTCATGATGCGTCATTGGCTCGACACTGGGGGGAGTTGGGATACCGGGCACTGACGGACTTCTACCCTAATGGCAGGTTTATTGACCCCCAAACTTGGAAATCGGGCCACACAGGGTCCGCCTTAGAGACCCTTCAGTACTTTAGATTAAGGGCTGCGTTCCGTACCAAATGGCCCTCATTTCCTGAAGAGCCCCCTGACAACTCGGCCATTGCATACATCGCTAACTCTGGTGGTGCCCGTGGAATAGTCTCAGCACTTTACAAGATTCTTCAGGCCACTACCCCTACACCCACCCTCAAGGCACGAGTTGAATGGGCCGGCGAACTAGGCCTGGAGATATCAGACGGGACCTGGTGGGCGATGTGCCTACACACCCAAAAAGTCTCCCTCAATTTCCGTTTCCGCGCCATGCAGTACAAACTCCTAAATAGACTGTACTACACTCCGCACAGGACCTCGAGATTCGCCCGGGCTGCGGTGCACCCCTGCCCCCGATGCGGGGCTATAGAGGCTGATCACTTACACATGTTCTGGTCCTGTGACAAATTGCTTAGATTTTGGGAAAGTATTCTAGAAACACTCACGGCCATCACTGACACTGTAATTGACCCCGACCCGCTGGCTGTCCTATTTGGTGCCTGGAAAACAGATGACACCAGGGGCTCGGCTAGATTCCTCAATATTGGTTGTATGATAGCCAAGAAATGCATTCTTCAGAGCTGGAAAAGTCCCTTCCCCCCGACCCACCAGAAATGGCTTCACATGCTAACTTGGTCGCGCAACTGTGAGGAGGAATTTATATCTATGCTCCCTGCCACCTCTCGTCCCAGAAACATCTGGACGGAGTTCAACTCATACCTGAACTGTCAAGGGGAGGGCACCTCCAGCTCTGTTTCGTCCCCCACTCCTTCAGTGACCATCCTTACTACATGAACCCATACCTACAGGATTCCCTTATGTCTGTTGTCTGACGCTATTACCATCAATGTACTATGCTTCATGTATTGCTTCACCTTATACTGTCTAAATTGTGATTGTTGCCTTGATGTGTGTACCATGCTACCTCTGCCGCCAAAAATAAAAGTTTAAAAAAAAAAGAAAATGAAGCAGAACCTGTATCCATATTGCCAATGAAGAATGTCATATTGTGTTTCAGAAACAAGGGTCTTACCAAAGTTGGAGAAAATACAGGATGCAAGCAAATAATTGATGTACCACAAAGAAAGGAGGTACTGCTGTGCTAATGGACCATTATTGGGCCTGCGGATCCAAAGCATACATGTAGCTGCTTTAAAAATTAGGGAAGGATATGCTCTTTAGTGATCATACATGTTCCTGCATTGGTGATTCCTCATAGTGATCTCCATATCGAAGATTTCCTGAAAATGTATGCAAACCAAAGAAAGAAAAGGTTGCTTAACCTCATTCGACTGAAGAGGGAGAATTATTGTTCAGCAAAATCAATAGAAGCCTATCACGACATTCCAGCAGAGCCTACATTGTTCAGTAGAATGTCAGTGATATTTGCAGCCATATTCCTGCCAGCAATTCATACTGCAGTGAATGCCAAATGGTTACAGATAACCAGGAGGGAGGTGATAGAAACAATAAACACGACAATAGAAGGATTCAATATGATTAGAGCAAAATGTGCCGAGATCGGGCCTTCTTACTCTACATACACCCCTGCCCATGATGGAGAAAATGAAACCCTGACAAAGGCAATAACTATGGTGTCAATTCTCCACACGAAAATGGGGGAAGAAGTAGATGAGACCGAAGATGATGACTGGTTCTACTCCCTGTTCTTGTGGGTTCCAACCTGGCGAGCGAATGCCTTCAAGTTACTTGGAGCAATACTAGTGTTAGTATTGCTAGGATTCTGTCTTATAAGAATAATTATTGGACAATGCAAGAAAACAGCAAAGAAAGCTATTGGGATTAAGATAACGATCAATGCGAAAGTTGTGACCGACGAGCACACACAGACTGAATTTACCACCTTAGAGCACCTGAAAAGAGGTCCCCTGACACAGCAAGGAACAAAGTTTTATTACCCCAAGGATCATAAGAACTATGTGGAGCATTGGGTATTCTGTCAACCGAAGGGGGAATGTTGCCATATGACGTGGTGTGTGAACACATAAAGAATGCAAGTCACCTGAGGGAGTGACATAGATTTGGATTCTGAGAAACTGAAGTGTGAAGAAAAGGTGAAGAAAAGTGAGGAGGTGGCAAGGACTCAACCAGAGGGGCGAATTCAGAGAGGCAGATGTAAAGTCATCTCAGTGCCTGCACCCTCACCTGTGTCATATTGGAAGAACAACAAAAAGGAACTGTGCATGACACCAGGTATCATGTCAATACTGCATTGAAGATATGAGAGACATTATGCATTCAGAAAACCATATCGCATGCACCCTCACACTGATGTGTTAGAAGGATGTCTGCAAACACTGTTGAAAATAGAAGAGCTATAGGTGAAATCAGATAAGTACAAAGTGATGTTGTGAAGAGAAGACACAAGGACACACTGGAACGATATACAAATACTTAAAGAATGAAGATGTAACTGAAGTGACAAAGTGAACATATATGTGAATGCAAAGAAATCATATACACTAAGAAGATAAGTGAGAAGAAATGCAGTAGATGTACATACTCAGAAACGCACAGTAGATGAGAAATATAGAAGCTTGCTGCAGTAGAAAATAAAACATGAGTAAGGTGGCCATGATGAAAAGATAGACATCAGTTTCATGTAATAGTAAGCTAAGAAGCCTGATGGAGAGAGACCAAGGTTGAAAAAGCTCACAGGCATTGGAAAACAGCTTTGTGCAAGGAACAAAGATTATCTGTTTGGGTTGGGATCAATTCGAGGTTGTGCGAGGTGCTGTCTAAGCTAATGTTTCACCCTGCTGCTGGTTTGTCAAGTGTAGCCCATAATGCATAATGTTACTAACACACAATAACCTGTGATTTTGAATGGGGATTTTGTTTCTTTTGTTACATATAAACACTGTTATGCCTTGACATAGCCTGCACCAGGGTGAAACATTAGCATGTGCCACCATTTGGTTAATGTTGGCTTAAACAACTTTAGGCGCAACCTCGCACAACCTAGGATTGTACCTAAGGCTCTTAAAGGTGTTTTGATTGAATCAAGAATAAACATTCTGCTTGGTCATTTACACCAGTTTTGACCTCATGTTTTTGTCATGATGCAGAACCATACCTAACAACCAGTTGCATCTCTACCTTTTGAATGACCAGGGAATATCAGTCGTAGTTAGGTTTATACAGCTGGCATACATATGACATTTACACACTCAACTCCAACTCCGAACAGCATAGAGAGGCGCACAGACATATCATTCACCCTACTGTCTGGATAGGCTTGCAATCAAGGATGCCACAACAAGATGCAACTGAAAGTACAAGAGGAGTCGAAGAGGATAAGCTGCATATGCACGACATATTTCTTTTAGATTAAGGGAGTGAACATTTGCAAGTGCCAACTATTGAACAATCAAAAAGCATATTTAAGACGGAGCAACCAAGTCTCCAGAAGCCAAGAGGAGTAATAGCACCCAGTATAATTGAATCAAATAGCACTACATTAAGGGTCAGAAATGGACAAAATCATGGTCTGCTCTCATGTGGTGCAAGACTAGAAAACAAGGCCTATTCATGAAGCTCCAGAAGAAGATAGCAATGTACCTTCACTCCCTAAAATGTCCTGGAGAAGAGAACAGTCAGCAATGTCAACTACAAAGAAGAACCCTTTGTTTAGGGCCTAACTGATGGGAGATGATAGGCTAATTGGCCAAGTGGGCAGTGGTCTGATGTTGTTCCGCGCACTTGGGTTTCGTTTTGCTTACGTGCTGCTAGCAATGAACCATACATTGTTGCAGAAGCCAATCCTCTGCTGTTATTCTGCTATTAATCTGTATTATATGCAGTTAGAGGTAGGTCAAGGCGTGCCTAACAGACAAGGGGCAGCCATTATGTTACTAACACCTAAACGAAGTATAGGTGTATATGTTCTGTTAACCAATCCCTCATTTCAATAGGTTTTTACTGTTTGTCACGTAGGATGACATCATAGCTGACGTACATCGAGGCATAAAGCTTTTGTGTAACAGAAATGTATTTGAGAGTGAGTGAGCTGTAATCTGTTTGTTCACCAGGTTTCCCTACTTTACCTGAGCTGATAATAAAGTAGTATTTTTCCATATTCATTCAGTCCGGTTATTTGGGTCTGGGATCGTTTATTGGCAATTCCATCTGGCACTTGGAATGCTCCAGGTGCTACTGCACAAAGGTGAGGGTGCTGCAGTGACACATCTGTTCCATCAATGACTCCAAGTACCCTGTCAATCAATTACTCCAAGCACCCTGGGAAGTGTGCAGCAGCATTAAAGTCCCAGGCGACTGTTTGCCTTGCCAGTACAGTGCGGGGCATGCACATGTGGTCGTGGAGACATGTAATGTTGCACTGCAGCACCTGATCTAGGCAGCTGGATTGCCTGGCTGGAGAAATGCCCCATAGGATTGCTGTGGTCCGCTGGAATGAGCCTGGGGCAACAAAATGCAGAACTACCAAGATGTTTACATGGGGGGGCAGTACGGCATGTGTGTGCCACTAAGTGTGTGCCATTAAATCAGGTTGCCACTTCCTTCACCATGTCCATTAATACCTGAAGCAGAAATCTGTATTTGGCATACAGCTCCTTGTCTGACAGCAGTGGCAGTCAGGCACTATACAAGGGCATTTACATTATATTGCATTGAAAATATTGTCCGGTTGTGGACCGCCCTCAGCCCCGTCCCCCTTCTGGTATTGTGTACTACTACAAGTGTAAGCAATGCATGATCTGCCATTGTGGGGAGGGCAGCATTTGTACTTTGACCCTGCTCTGAAAATGTCCGAAGTTTGAGCGTTTAACCGTTGCATGGTGGGGCTATATTTTTTTCTGAATTAGGATGTGTTTGCATTTTGCTGGGTGTTGTGGGGTTCATGCCAGGTGCCCCCCTAGACCATATTATACCCCATCTCTGCCTCGTCCTAGCCCTTCCTTTGTGCTGGCATGGCACAGACATGGCTGGGCACAGTGATCTTGGACAGAGTGGAGGGGGCACTGTGTCAGCGCAATGTGCGTTTTGCAACTCCCAATTGGGCTGTGTGACTTTACACGGGCAAAAGCACTTTGTGAATCGGTCCCACAGACTGTATAGGGTCATGGCTTCCACGTAAGAAATACTTAAAAGAACTGAGCGATCTTTCGGGCTCTGTCCTGAAACAGCAGAACCAGGTTTGGACTGGTCTAAAGGGTAAAAGGGCAATGCCTGCACCAAAAACACAAAATGCTTATGTGAGTCGTTTTTTTTTGGTCAAAGTGGGCCACTTTTTCGGTCCAAGTGGGCCTTTTTATAAGTTAATACACCATGCGTCTAGTAGTTTCGACCAGTGTTACTGAATTATAATTCTTTAAAAAGCACAATTTGCATCACATCACAAAAATCCCACCCTTGGGTAATACTCAAACAGTCTGTCACAAAAGGAAGGAATTGCCATTTGCAACTCTGGGTCTCTTTTGCACTGGTGTCCGAGACAGTTTTGTGCCCGTGTCCGACCCTGAGCCGAACTATTCCTCGCAATGGGGACGCACATATCATTCACACTCAGCGACGATCCCGGTCCTATTGCACCCCTTCAGCATGCCGCAAAACTCTCCCTAAACAGGCAGCCGTCTGTTGGGACGGCAGAGCTATCCCCGCGCTGAGCGTAATCGTATGTCGCAGCCCAGCTACCCACTGCAGCAGCAGCAGAGAGAGCTAGCGGCGCCGATGCTCCGGCCAGGGCCCGTCTGCCGGGGCCGCCCACCCCACGCGGACCCAGCGCTCGCTCTGGCACGTCCGAGAAAGAACATGCGGGAAATGCGCAGGCGTGAAGGCACGGCCTCTCTGCGGCTGCGCAGGGGCGGTTTCCAGGCGGCTCTCTTTCAAACGGGTGCATTTCTCTACTCGAATGCAGAGGTCTCTGCGCCTCAACAAAACCTGCTGTCGAAAATATATCAAATCCTATCTTCCCGCACTCCATGTGCGACCACAGGGCGTATCTGTAGGCACCACGAGAAGTGTATTTCTCCTTTCAGCGGTACTAAGCTAGTCCCTTTATCCATTCATCTCCCCGCCCATCCGCCGCAGTCAGACCCATCCATAAATTATTCCATCCATCCAGCATGGTCCATTCATGCATCCATCCATCTGCCTATCTCCCTTCACACTCATTCTCCTCCGACCCATCCATAAGTCAATCCATCCATCTAGCATTATCCATCCAGCATTGTCCAGCCATCCACCGATCCGCCCACTCATTCTCGACTGGCCCAAACATAAATCAATCCATCCATCCACCCGTTCACCCACCCATCGTCTGTCCATCTGTCGATTCGGTTGTCCGTTCATACATTCATTCATTCATTCGTCCTTTCAGCCATCTACCCGCCCATTCCATAATACATACACCCGTCCTTCTATCCATCTATTCATCCAGCCATTCACTCACCCTACTATAAATTCGTCCTAGTCCGTCTGCCCATTCATTTGCCCACCCTTTCATGAATTCATTCATTCACGCATTCATTCTTCTATCTATCCATCCATTGACTCATTGATTCACCCATCTGTGTATCCTTTTTCCTTCCATCCACCCATCAATTCATCCACTCATCCTTCTATCCATCAATCCACCAGCCATCCACATATTGAGTCACTCTGCCATGTGTCCTATTCATTTATGCATCCATCTACCAACCCATTCATTAGTTCATTCATTCATGCATTCATCCGTCTAACCATCCCTCCATCCATTGATTCACCCATCCGTTTCTCCTTTATCCATTCATCCACCCATTCATTCATCACTCATCCTTGTATCCATCTATCCACCGGCCACCAACTCAAGTCACCCACCCTTAAGTTCTTCCTAGTTCGTCTGTCTATCCATCTGCTCACCCATTCACTAACTCATTCATGCATTCATCCTTCTTTCTATCCATCCATCCACTCATCAATTCATCCATACATCCATCCGTGTATCCTTTATCCGTGCAGCCACCCACTCATTAGCCCTTCCATCTGACCATTCATGCAGTGCAATTCTGCAGAAGTATCTCGAAACGTGTACACTTATGTGCACGTTGAGCCGGCTGAGGAATGGGCAGTCTGTGCCGTTGCCCCGGGCCACGCACTCTTCGGGGCCCCACAGCTACCTGCTGCCTTGAGTATAAGAAGTACGGGTGCTGGGCTTCTTACAGCCACGGCCCACAGGGCTTTTCTTTGTGTCTGTTTTAGCAAGGCCGTGCTGTCAGCTCTGAACCCCATGTGACACACTTTTAGAGACAAATATTCCCTCCCACCTCCCCAGCAGCCCATCAAACCCATGGGGCCTCCCAGGGCTTATGCTATTTGTTTAAAGTAATGGTCCATTAAGAACCTTTGTTTTGGACAAGGGGTTGAAAAGCATTTTATTCTGAAAATATGTGCAGAAAAACGAATTGCAGCCCAAATCTGTCTTATCTGAAGGCAATTTAAATATGTTGGCAAAAAAGAGTTGTGCACTATCTCGATAGTATCCATATGTCCGTAATTGGTGTGTTAGATACATTTTTAGGGGCAAATGTCACATTTCGCTCGCAACATTTAAAGCATGCCTTTGTCAAACGATGCAAAAGGTTGCCATTTCACATTATATTTTGTTATGATTAAGTCTTGAAAGACAGCCTACAAACCATTTAAAAAAAAAAATTGTGGAATTGCATTCTGGTATTTGCAGTCTTCAAGATCGGTGAAAATAATGCAACAGTTGTACTCTTTTTGTTTAACATAACATATATAAAGATTCCTATATTGCTGGAGTGCTTTACTTATGATGTGTGTACTTTTCAGGTCCGATTTATAAAACTGAGTATTTTTGAAAGCCAAACATCGTGGTGAGGAGGGGAAAGGATCAGAGGTCACATTTGTTGTGATGATTTACCAGGTCTATCAATGTGGGAAGAGAGGTTGCTGGACTGAAAATGTTCTATGTGGCCCTCAGCTGATTTTCAGGGTACAAGTGGGTTGACAGCATCCACCCACTTTTTTTCTCCTTGGGTGATTTTGAGGCCAGCCTGCAAAAAAGCATCTTTGTTCAAGTTTTCGCCCACTAGGATTTTAAACTACTAACCGACAAAACCACATGAAAGTGTCTTCAAAGCACACGTCTTGTGTTGGTCTTTTGCTTTCCATAGAATATTTCAGTATGGATGTTTTGGGTTAAATGGTGCACACCTTTTATACTTTGCCAGCAGTGTTCTAGCAAAATCTCCTCTGTTTTTTTTTCTCCTGGGGTACTGATGATTCATTTTGTGAAAGACAATGGGCCTCATTACAAGTATAGCGGTAAGGCAACAACGGCACCGGTATCGCTACCAGCACCGTTGCTACCGTACCGCCATACTACGAGTTCTGCTCGCAGGTGCCCTTGCAGCCACCAGGTCTGACCTGGTGGCCGCACCTGCAAGCAGAACATGATGGTAGCACCGGTACCGTTCCTGCCCATTCCCATTCAGCCCTATGGGGCCAAATGGGAATGGGGAGTCCCTTATTACCGGCACCCGGGAATGGGCAATTACCGGGTCCGCCAAAGTCGGCATGACCCAGTAATTGCCCATTCGTGTGTGCCAGATTTTTTGCAAGTTTGGAGGTAGACTGCCTGTATTACAGGCATGGCTACCTCCAAACTCGTAATGAGGACCAATGTTTGTTTCTATTTTTAATTTTCTTCTAGTAGGAAAGGTGAGTTGAATAAAATGTGCGTATTTCGCATTAGGATACGTTCAGTCCCTGTGCATATGTTAATGATCCCCCACACTTTTTTCTGGACTTGAGCCCTATTGATGGCATTAGAAGACCTGCAGATGTGCTTACTCTGAGCACCTCAGTACCTTTCCGGTAAATAGGCTTTGTTACGATTGCACTATCCTGCAACAAAAACACTTTGCCCATTCTGACCCAGGGCTAATCCCTGCCCTTACATCCTTGGAATGTGCAGTCACATTAGGTATGTTTGGATTACTTACTAGTGATCTTCATTACTCTTTGTCCTTCTCTTCCCCTTCACAGTACTTTCTTTTGCGGTACCCATCTCTACAAATTCATCTTCAAGTGCTGCATCATCTATAAGGCAGTCACCCACAAGTCACCCAGCTACCTCGATGAGAAACTCAGCACCTCCGGCGGACAGCGCACCGTCAGAAGCCAGGACACGTGCAGACTTGAAAAAAGGAAAGTCCAGAAAACAAGCCTTCTCTCCCTGCGCCCCAAGACTATGGAACCTCCTCCAAGTCAGCATCAGACTCGCCCCCACGCCGCTACAATTTAGAAAGGAACTCAAGACCCACCGCTTCAAGGAGTCTCTCCTCCTCAACACCTAGGCCATCACGTCACCCCTTCGGCCACCTGACTCGCTATATGCCACTGGCCCCTTTCCTCGCTGCTACCTGGTACAGCTGTACCCCTCCTTTGTCCCCCTCTGTAGTCTACCCACTGCTGTATATCTGTTCTGTTGCCACCTCTGAAAAGTGCTCTGTTATGTATCTGTATTGCTGTATACCTCTATAAAACGCTCCGTTGCTTCTCAAAGTTAGGTCCATGATCAATAAATATAATAATAATAATAATAATAATAATAATAATAATAATAATAATAATAATAATAATAATAATAATAATAATAATACAAATGATTCAGATCACTCTTTCGGCTACTCCAAAATAAGCCTCCCTCGTGATATTGCTACAACTAATATTTCCAGTTAAAATTCCGACATTGCACGTCAATTTATTTGATCCCCACCGGATATTATTGACTAATTTTGTGACATAATTTTCTGCGATGCAAATAAAGGGGCCGGACACATGTTTTGCCGGGCAGGGGCCCGCAAATCTTAGGGCCGGCCCTGTGTGCACGGTGTACAAAATCCCTAATAAAGCTGACAGAACGCATTGCTATATGTGCACCTAACGCTTCCTAAAAATGCATATCCTTATTCGGAATTGGAATCGGAATTGTAAGTGTTTATTTGTAAAGCGCTTATACACAATTGAAGTGCTTCAAAGCGCTTCAAGGCGGGAAGGGAACAAGGGAATACAGTCGTCATTCTTAGGCCTTCACGATTCTGAATGATCTAATAACAATATCTAGCATACTAGGCCAGAGGCATATCAACTAGTGTAAGTGCATGACAGAGAGTGGGGGGGGGGCAACGGGTGGGGGGTGGTGCAAAAAGAACAATAAACTGTAGTACTAGGCCTGGCGACATTTAAGATTGATTGTTGGTTGGCTATCTAATTCGACTATTTGTAAGATGTCAGAAGTCGCAAAAGGAGGCATGCAGAAGGCTTTGGCAAAGTGCGCAATCGTGGACAAGTGCACGGAACACCTTGCCTGTGTGTGCAGGTTTGTCTCTAAAAACCTCACAAAAATAAGTCATTTTCCAAATGAAAAATAGGTAATTTTCCAAACGAAATATAAGTAATTTTTCAAATGTCTCTTGTATAATATTTCAAAATGTTTTCATTAAAAGACCGGACCCATTATTTCAAGTGCTGTGATGAGATTTCGAAGTGCTGCCAGCCTATATTGGGTGGGCTTTAGGACCCTGCAGACATGCTATCGTGGGGGGGCTGCCGATCAGGAGGCTGTGAAAGTGACAGCGGTGGGCTGTCCCAGACACTTCACACCATGAGAGGGGCATATTTAACTTGGGAGTGAGGGGCGACTCGCACACACGGTGCAGAGCCGGACCGAGAGCAGGCAGCGCGGCAGGCTGTTTCCAGAGAGACGGGGAGAGCAGCGTACTACTGGGCGCCAGAGTGAGATCTACCCAGCGCTATCGCCAGGGCATACTGCGGGGGCTGGGGTACCCCTCCGGGGCAGCGCCGAGGCACACTGCCGTCCCAAGACAGTGGGAGAGCTGCGCAGTGCAGACAGGGCGTCTGCATGTTGGTGGCCTCGTGGAACGTGACCAATGCCGGCCACCTGATAAATCTACACATTGCTGGACACCAAAGGAAGAGCTGCCCGCCGCTGGGTAGCTGAGCGAGAGCTGCACACTGCCAGGTAGCTGAGATCTTCGCACTACCTGTCAGCCGAGACAGATTTGCACACTGCTGGGTGGCTGAGAGCTGCACACTGCCAGGAAGCTGAGATCTACGCACTGCCTGTCAGCCGAGACAGAGCTGCACACTGCTGGGTGGCTGAGATCTACGCACTGCCTGTCAGCAGAGACGGAGCTGCACACTGCCTGTAACCAGAGAGAGAATCGCACACAGCAGGGTAGCAGTGATCTGCACACTGCTTGAAACCAGAGGGAACTGCACACTGCCTGGCACAAGAGAGGGAGCTGCACTGCTTGATAACTGTGATCTGCACACCGGAACCAGAGAGAGCTGCACACTGCCTGGCACAGGAGAGTGAGTTGCACACTGCCGGGTAGCAGAGATCGGCACACCGCCTGGAAGCACAGAGTCGCTGCACAGAACTGGGACCAGAGAGCTCCACGTTGCTGGCTGCTTGGGTTCTGCACACTGCTGGATGCCAGAGAAGGAGGGGCACACTGATAGCTTCCATAGGTCTGCACACTGCTACGCACCAGAGAGAGAAATATCCGCACTGCTGCGACCAATGACCTGCATAGTTGTGGCCACCTGAAATCTGCACACTGCTGGACAAAAAAGGGAGGAAAACGAGAGGGCAGACAGAGCTGCACACTGCCTGGCATAAGAGACAGAGCTGCACACTGCTGGGTAGCTGAGATCTGCACACTGCCTGTCGCAAGAGACAGAGCTGCACACTGTTGGGTAGCTGAGCTCTGCACACTGCCTGGCATAAGAGACAGAGCTGCACACTGCTGGGAAGCTGTGCTCTGCACACTGCCTGGCATACAAGACAGAGCAGCACACTGCTGGGAAGCTAAGATCGGCACACTGCCTGGCATAAGAGACAGAGCTGCACACTGCTGGGAAGCTGAGATCTGCACACTGCCTGGCATAAGAGACAGAGCTGCACACTGCTGGGAAGCTGAGATCTGCACACTGCCTGGCATAAGAGACAGAGCTGCACACTGCTGGGAAGCTGAGCTCTGTACACTGCCTGGCATAAGAGAAAGAGCAGCACACTGCTGGGAAGCTGAGATCTGCACACTGCCTGGCAGAGTGACATACTGTTGGTAGCTGAGCTCTGCACACTGCCTGGCATAAGAGACAGAGCGGCACACTGCCGGGAAGCAGAGATCTGAACACTGCCTGTCACAAGAGACAGAACTGCACACTGCTGGGTAGTTGAGATCTGAACACTGCCTGTCATCAGAGAGAGATCTGCACACTGCAAAGCTGCACACTGCTGGGTAGCTGAGATTCGCACACTGCAGTGCTGCACACTGCTGGGTAGCTGAGATCTGAACACTGCCTGTCATCAGAGAGAGATCTGCACACTGCAAAGCTGCACACTGCTGGGTAGCTGAGATCCGCACGCTGCAGTGCTGCACACTGCTGGGTAGCTGAGATCCGCACGCTGCAGTGCTGCACACTGCTGGGTAGCTGAGATCCGCACGCTGTCGGACACGAGAGAGAGAGAGATCTGAGTGGGTCTGGGAACTGGGATCTACGCTCCGCTGGCCACCTAACAACGTGGGAGAGGCGCCGCCGGAGAGACGTGCGCGGTGTGGGGCACCCTGAACTCCGCACACTGCTAGCAAGGGCAGGTGGCAGCACTCAAGAAGGCAGAGGTGCATCGCAAAAAAGGGACATTCTGGTAGCTGCCTGCTCAGTGAAGAAAACAGTGCATTGAAGGAAGCGCAGCACTTCACCCAGCACTTTCCAAAAAGACAGCCCTGCAGGTCTACTCCTCAAGCAGGGGGACCACTGGGTCCCAGCGCCGGCTTCACAGGAGCCCCCCGAGAGCCGATAAGCCGGGAGCTGGCCTGGCACTGCGCGCTCAACCTGCCCGGCACCTTGGACCGCCCCGCTTCTTCGCCTTCTCCTGCCCCCCCAGTGGATTGCTTCAGCGCCCTCCACCCCCGCCCCCCTTTTTCCCACCAACAAGCTCATTTGCACCCAAAAAGCATTCTTCGCGACACCAACTCCCGGCACAGCACAAAAGTGGGGAAAGTTCGTTACCAGGGAGTCCGAGCTCGCAAGAGCCAAGTAGTGAATGCGAGGAGAAAGGGCTGCCCGGCTCTCAGTTCCAAAGCCCAAGCTGCCGGTTTAAATACGAGCCCTGCCTGATTACATTTGGGGATTGTTTAAAGACGAGAATTCCGTGCCAGCTCGCGGACTGCCGGGGCGTGTCACTGCGCCTGCCGCGTCCCCGCCACAGATGTCCGCGGAGTCGTGAAGGGTTCATTCGAGGGGTGCTGCTGGTCTCCCTGCTGCTTCTGCTAGCCTGACACTTGGGTATTTGCTGGGAGCGTTCTCCCGGTGCTGCCTGCCACAGTTCATTAATATCCCCCTCTTCGGTTAATTCCCCTGCCTTCTCCGGTGTCCTCGTCTCATAAACCAGCAGCCTCTGGGATTTTTTTTTTCATCAATTATTTTTCAGGGGGGGTGGGGTGGAAGTTGGGAATGCTGGTACAGTGAGCAGTTGTGCTCTCCCCTGCCTCTCGCAGTCACCGCCATAAAAGAAGGCTTCATTCGCGGGCTCCGCTCGCGCGCCAGAGCCTGTCACACGGTCTAGACACGTTGTCGTGGATCTAAGTCCAGTTGTCACCATGGGGATGTGGAACAGTCCGCTGTGAATTTTTTTTTGGGGGGGGAGAGAGGGAGTCCGCGCCACAGAGACAAGGAGGGGTGGAAACACGTGGGGGGACAGGCACCCCCACCCCAAACCCTTCGTGGAACGTTTTTGTCCCTGGCGTTGATTATGGCGAAGGAATAACAGTCGGTCTCACGGAAAAGGCTTCAGGGTGTGTGTTTTTTTCTTCACTACGACTTTCCGCGGCCGGGCTGAGGGGACACGCAAAGTGCGTGTCGGCGCAGTGCGATATAAGTGGCCACTTTGCATCGCAAACTGCTTGGCGCCGGCGCCTGGACTCTGCTGGCCTGACAGTATCTGGCGCAGGAAGAAGGGCGCTCAAGTATGTGTGAGTGTCACACAAGCCAGCCATCAGTGAGTTATTTAAAGTAACGGCTTTCGCTGGACTCCCAGTCTGCCTATTTATGAATCCTCTGCCGCCGGCAAGCGTGGGGACCCCTTCCTAGCTGCAAGCACCTTGCGGAAGGCCAGAAGAAAGGGGAGGGGGGGGGGGGGGCGCACCAGGACACATCTCCAGGGCCGCCATGAAGAGCGCGGTGCTCCTGCAGGCCCTGCTGCTTGGGGCCTGCCTCCTCTGGGGCAAGCGGGGCTGCTGTCAGCCATTCCTGCGCCTCCGGCCGTCGCCCAGTGACAACCTGCCCGTCAAAGACATCATCGAGCACCCCGACCCTGAGCACGACCCCAAGGAACAGGACCTGGACGAAAGGACTCTGCGCAAAAAAATGGGCAGCAACTTTGACCCAAACTTCATGGCCACACTGCTTCCCGCCCAGGCCAACCTGTCCATCCAGGACCCTCTCCAGAAGTTCAAAGGGCCTGGGCTGTTGCCGGGTGACCTGAAGAAACTGGACCTGGGGGAAACTCCCTATGGAGGGCGCCTCAAAATCGGCAAGAAGGCCCGCCGGAAGTTCCTGCAGTGGCTCTGGGCCTACACGTACTGCCCGGTGGTGTACACCTGGAAGGACCTGGGGTTGCGCTTCTGGCCCCGTTTCATCAAGGAGGGCAACTGCCTGGCCGAGAAGTCGTGCTCCCTGCCCGAGGGCATGTTCTGCAAGCCCGTCAAGTCGGTCACCAAGACTTTCCTGCGCTGGTACTGCCAGGGCTGGTCCAGGCAGAAGTATTGCACCTGGATACCCGTGCAGTACCCCATCATCTCAGAGTGCAAATGCGGCTGCTAGCCCAGCCAGAGGGCCGCCGTGCAGGGGAGCCTGCCAGCCCACCCTGAGGGGCCACTGTGCAAGCCAGCCCACAGGGCTCCGCGTAGGGGGCCCTGCTAGCCAAACCGAATGGCCACCGGGCCTCTAGGCTGTTGTGCAGGCCCCCCTCTACCCTCACCTCCTCCTCCAGCCTGAGACATCGCTGGGGCTCTGTTAGCCCAGCTGGAGAGCCACCATTCAGGGGTGAATGCAAGCCCAGCCAGTGGCCCCTCCATGCCGGTGTACCTGCCGTCTCCGCAGAGAGAGAGGCCTAAGACTGCACAGCCAGGGACCCGGAAGTACACGCCAGGACCCGCCCCTTTGAAAGGGGGCTTCAGTCATACCAAGGGGGTAAATATGCCCCACCTACCCGCACCCCCCTGCTTTGGAGGACAAGAGAGACACCCCCTGGACACACGCGGACTTCACCCCTTGGCAAAGAAGGACTAACACGAATAGGTGTTGTTTTTATCTGTACTCCCTTGCACTGTTGACTGCTTTTATTTTATTTTTAATTTGTATTTGAAGATGGGATTTTTTTTCTTTTTTTAAAAGAGGAACTGGGGTCCAGCATCTAAACTCCTGGACCCAAACCAGAGGTTTTATTTTTCTACCATATGTATAGCTTTCTAACAACATTTGAAACGGGAAAGGTTGCCAGCCATGTACATAAAGAGATTTTTATGAGACATTTATACAATTGGTGAAGCAGCTCGTGTGTGGCTGCGATTCTTGCTGAGTTGTTGATCAATATTTTAGGGAGGCAGGACCGAATTTTTAACCCCAGCCCCCCCATCCCCTGCCCCCGCGCAACCCCCAAATGCTAAGGGAATGGGGTCTATTGTGAAAGGAAGCACTTCCCCCATAGTTAGGTACCTTGCACGCCAGGGTCCTCTCCTTCAAACCCCACAGCCCCTTTTAATTTTTCTAACAGAACTGAACCCCTTTTAGATGTTAATTTCTCCTGTTTGTATCTGGCCTGTTCCCCGGATACATAGAAAAAGAGGGTTTTTTTTCCGAGCAAATCCAACTTATTTACAAACCTGTTTAGGGTGTTTTGTGTATGTATAATTATTGTTTGTTAAGGAAACACATGTTTTAAAGAAGAGGTTTATAATGAGTGAGAGGTTTCTTTTTTTTAAACAATGCATATAGTATTGTAGAGATGGTACCAGGATCTTTTCAGTGTACAGTTTATTTATTTTCATGTTCGTGTATAGGTAAACAGAAAGCTAGAGAATATACCAGAAATTATTGGAAATGTTTACTTGAATATTCCTGAAGAAACATATCGGTGTAAATATAAAGTATCATTGATTAAAACAAGCCTTTTTAGCAACAGACTCATCTCTTCAGAGTATCTGGTGTCTACAGACGGGTGAGAACTATGGTCCCCTTCCCCACTCCCACTCATTCCTCCGTCAGTCTTCCTTCCTGTTACTCCATCTTCCTGGCCACTGCTCGCTGCTCTCTTTCTATACATTCCTTAACTTCCCTGATCTCTATTCTATCCACCCCCCCTCACCTCTTCTCTCCTCCTCTCCAGTGGAGTAACTTTGCTGAAAATGTTGGGGGGGAGGGGTTACATGACATCTGAAGAAAATGTGCCCCAGTCAAATGAATGGGGACAAAATGGTGTGCCAAAAATGGTGTGCCATGAAAGTTGGGGGGGGGGGGGGCAAACACCCCTGCCCCCGTCTCCTAAAATTACGCCCATGCTCCTCTCCCCGGACCTTCTTCCCTTTTCTGCTAGTATTGTATCCTTATTCTAATCTCTCTTTCTCTCCCCACCTCTTCTTTCCCGTTCTCCCTTTCCTCCCCTTGACTCTTCTTCTCCCCTGTTGTCCCTTGTTCTCCTTCTTTATGTCCCTCCTCCATTCCCTCTTTTACCTGTGTATCGTTCTCCCTCCTCCTTCCTCTTCTCTCGCTCGCTACCCTTCCTCTCTTCCCTTGTCGTCCACTTTCTACGCCTGCCCCTTCTCTATTTCCTATCATTCCACTCCCCTCTTATCCTTTATCACTCGCCCACCCTCTCTGCTCTCCCATCTTATGTTAGTTCTTGCTTGCTACCCTTGTGCCGTGGACCCGCTCTATCACTCTTCTGCCATGAAACAGCCCCGGCTGGGCACTCTCCCCTCTTGCGATCCTCCCTTCACATTTCCCCATCACTCCCCTCGGTATCCCCTCTCTTGCTAACACCCTGTCTCTTTTATCAATGCCTCTCTATTGCTATTGCTGTCCTCCAGCTCATCTCCTCCTTCACTTAATTCATCGTTTGTTTTTACCTCAGCCCCCCCCCCACTTTTCATCCTTCATCTACCTCTGCACTCTTGCTAGCCACTATTGTTCACCTATTTCTAGCATCTCTATATCGTACAATCCAACGAAGCACTTGCTACGCTCTATTTTCCATATTGTTACATTTCCACTTATTATACCACATCTACGTTCTAACCTCCCTTGACCCCTCACACCTTTCTGCCCCCTTTATCTCCTATTGCTACTCCATCTCTTCTTCACCATCATACTCTATCCTCCTTTGCTACCCTGTGTATTTCCTATGGTTCCCCTATCTCTTCTCCATCATCAAACTCTATCCTCCTTTGCTACCCTGTGTATCCCCTATTGCTACTCTATCTATTCTTCACCATCAAACTATCTCCCCCTTTGCTACCGTGTATCTCCCATTGCTACTCCATCTCTTCATCACCATCAAACTCTCTCCTCCTTTGCTACCCTGTGTATCTCCTATTGCTACTCCATCTCTTCATCACCATCAAACTCTTGCTTCCTTTGCTACCGAATATCTCCTATTGCTACTCCATCTCTTCATCACCATCAAACTCTCTCCTCTCTTGCTACCCTGTGTATCTCCTATTGCTACTCCATCTATTCTTCACCATCAAACTCTATCCTCCTTTGCTACCCTGTGTATCTCCTATTGCTACTCCATCTCTTCATCACCATCAAACTCTCTCCTCCTTTGCTACCCTGTGTATCTCCTATTGCTACTCCATCTCTTCTTCACCATCAAACTCTATCCTCCTTTGCTACCCTGTGTATCTCCTATTGCTACTCCATCTCTTCATCACCATCAAACTCTCTCCTCCTTTGCTACCCTGTGTATCTCCTATTGCTACTCCATCTCTTCTTCACAATCAAACTCTATCCTCCTTTGCTACTGTGTATCTCCTATAGCTACTCCATCTCTTCATCACCATCAAACTCTCACCTCCTTTGCTACCCTGTGTATCTCCTATTGCGACTCCATCTCTTCATCACCATCAAACTCTCTCCTCCTTTGCTACCCTGTGTATCTCCTATTGCTACTCCATCTCTTCTTCACCATCAAACTCTATCCTCCTTTGCTACCCTGTGTATCTCCTATTGCTACTCCATCTCTTCATCACCATCAAACTCTCTCCTCCTTTGCTACCCTGTGTATCTCCTATTGCTACTCCATCTCTTCTTCACAATCAAACTCTATCCTCCTTTGCTACTGTGTATCTCCTATAGCTACTCCATCTCTTCATCACCATCAAACTCTCACCTCCTTTGCTACCCTGTGTATCTCCTATTGCGACTCCATCTCTTCATCACCATCAAACTCTCTCCTCCTTTGCTACCCTGTGTATCTCCTATTGCTCCACATCTCTTATCCAGCACCAAACGCTCTCCTCCTTTGCTACCCTGAGTATCTCCTATTGCTTCCCTATCTCTTCTCCACCATCAAACTCTCTCCTCCTTTGCTACCATCTGTATATCCTACTGCTGCCCCATCTGTTCTCCGCCATCAATCTATCTCCTCTCTTGCTACCCTCTATAACTTCCACTGCTGCCCCATCTCTCTGCCACCGTCTACCTCTTTCCTCTCTTGCTACCCTCTATAGCTTCCACTGCTACCCCATCTCTGCTCCATGTCTACCTCTTCCCTCCCTTGCTACCCTCTATAGCTTCCACTGCTACCCCACCTCTACTCCACCGTCTACCTCGTTCCTCCCTTGCTACCCTCTATAACTTCCCCTGCTGCCATTGTCTCTTCTCCACCATAGACCTACCTCCTCCCTTGCTACTCGCTATACTTTCCACTGCTACCCCATCTCTCCTCCACCGCCTACCTCTGGACACCCTTGCTACCATCTTTATCTCCCATTGCTGCCCACATCTCTTCTCCACCATTGACCTATCCCTCCCTTGATACCTTCTATATGTTACAATGCTATCCCATCTCTCCTGCGCCGCCTACCTCTCTCCTCACGTGTTAACCTTTTTAACTGCTATTGGTAAACCCTCTCTGGCTCTCTTCTAACCTCACTCTCTCCCTCTCTGTCTCTTGCTTCCCGCTCTTTCTCTGCGCACCACTCCGCCCATATTCTCGCTGCCGTCTCTCCTATCTAGCTCCATTCTCCATCCCCCTCTACACCAGCTGTATTCTCCCCGTCTTCCAACTCGCCACTCTGCCTTTCCCCTGCCTCTAACTCTACTTTCCTCCCTCTAACCTTGACCTCCCCCTGTGGATGTCCTCGTGCAGTCTGACCACCTCCTTTATTCTCCACATGTCATCCTTTTCTGGCGCCACCTTTGATCTCAGAGATTTCTTACACTTGTCACGCCTCAGCCCTGTATACCCCACCCTGTTCCCATCGCACCCCTCTTTACCTGGCCCCACCGCCATCATTGGCCGCCTGCCGTCTCTCTGCATCTGCCCTCAGGCCAATGGCCGTTCAGCATCGCACCCGTCTCTGCCACCTGCTGCCCAACGCCCCACCCCCTCTCTAACTTCCAGTCTGAGTCCCGCCCGAGCCTCTTTGGTGTCCTCCTTGCCTGCGTCCATCACCCCATCTCCCTGTGATCACCTCTCCCAGAATCTCGATCCCAGAATGTCTCCCCACCCTCCCTCTTGCCACATTCCGCGCCTCTACCCTCCTCCTCCTCCCCCCCCCCCGCCCCAGGAGGCCCTGCGACCGGTGTCCGCTTGTCGCTTCATCACTCGGGCCTCCCTCTGCAGCCTGGTCATGACCTGATCTGAGCTCCCAGCAAAGCGTGGCGGGAGCGCGCCGCAGAGTCACAGGCATCTGTCCAAGCGTAAACATTTATTGGGGCAACCGGTCACGTGTGGGGAGGAGGCGGGCGTATATCTGTCAAAGATGTTGACCAATCATCGGCGTGTTTCGCACTGGTTAGGATCTGTGTGAGTGAAATGTAAAATTCTTCCCCTGAAATAATATCACGAGCAGAAAAGAAACTCCTCTTGTGTCCTTCACTGCTATGGCCGCTGTACATCCTAGTTACATAGCTTGGTGGGTTTATGTCTCCGCCAGAGATCTGCTTGCCCCCTGAAGGCAACAATGACAGGTCGGGGGATCAGCTCACGCGATTGATATGTCTCCTGCTGAGATCTGTGTGTGTGACCCGTAAGGTCACAGATTCCAATTCCAGTAAAATAGCTTTGCAAGTCAATGCGCCTGCTGCCGAGATTTGCGTATAACTGTGAAGCTGCATTCTCCAATTCCAGACAGACAACTCATTGATCTATTGTGACTGGTGCGGGGTTGTGTACACAACGTGCAGGCCACATGTATGCATCTCAGCAGAGCTGTCGCAGTCTTTCACCGTTCCCTCAAAGACAGAATGGATACCTTTGAATTCGCACGGCTGTATAGTGTATACCATGCACAAACACAAGGAGGGGCTCTGGAGGTATATCTTTTTTTCACTCCTAATTCCTCTTCAGCATTGGAAGAGCCCACCGATCGTCCCTCCAACCTAAAATAGGGAAAAAAGTGGATAAACTTCAGATGTGCACAGGCTATTTGAGACCTTCCAGCCAGAAAGGGGGTTTTTCTGCAACACTTCACCTTTTCTGCACTAGCTCTCGGCGAGGTGCTGCTGCTGCTTCTAAGCACTTCCTCTGAATTTCAGTACTCAGCTGCAGCATTATGGAAAGCTTGATAGGTTGACAGGGCGCCCCCCTATGTTGCCTCTCAGCGGCAGGTGAGCGGGGTCAGCAATTATTTCCAGTGGGAAAGAAGTCAAATGGAAAAAAAAACATGGCCGCTGGAGGTTTCAAACTAGGTTGACAACCAAGGAAGTGAGCGCTAGTACTGCTTTCACATGTGTACCATGACTCGTCAGCCTCCCATTGCAGGGTTCAATGCCACGCCAACCCATGTGGCTATGGCGGCATATATAGCAGGGGAACTGCCGGCAGAAAACAGAGGGTGCCCAACCTCAATGGTTCATGTGCTGAACCTATAGCTCAACGAGTTATGCACCTGCCGCTGCCATCTTCAACACCCCACAAATCAGAAGGTAGAATACGGCAGGAATGACTTCAGTCTTTACTCCTTCTGAGTTTTGGCGCATCGACTACTCTTAAATTGAGTAAAAATAACACCTGCTACACTACAAAAAAGTCATCACAGTGGTTGCAAGTCCGCATCCAACCACATTATTACATTGATCAGGTAAGTTTAGAACAACCTGGTGGGTTTATTTAATTAACTAGTTATTGTTTTTTTTTGTTGTTTTTTTTTTATATGGACTACTAGGTGGCGCTTGCACCACATATCAGCCGAAACTATTTCCTTAGAGTACAGATAGGGACAAATGGCATGAGGAGGGACACAAAGCTTGTAGGTGTTGTTTGGTTATTTGCCCACCGATTGACTGCCCATGACCATGCCCAATATACATCCTTGTGGGAACTCTTTGTGCTCCCTTTAACCAAGTCTTATCATCAATCTTTGCACTCATAGTGCCTGCCAGTGTTTTTAGAAAGCAGTCTTCTGAGAGTTAATGACTTAATTGGAGCTGTAAACCTGCTATTGGCGTAATAAAAATGTCTTCACCAGGTCTGCCTTCCGCCACGCGATTTAGATGAACTATGCTTGTCCTTCATTGAAGTTCTGTTAAAAACAAGCATTGTCAAACCCAAGAGTTTTGTTTTGTGTATAAGTATTACACATTTGACAGGCACTGCTATTATATGCCCAGGCACTCGTACCATTTTACACCTGCAGCCATCAAACGGCAGTTAATACCAAAACGGCTGTGCCTGGCAAGTGCCTTTCCAACGCCTACACAGAAGCCCAAACTGTTAGCATTGCCAATGCTTGTTTATATAGTGGTGTCCCTGCACTATTTAGTGTTTTACAGCAGTAACAGCCAAGCAAGGCAATTTGAAGGTCTTCCGAGAACAGTGCGGCCTGACAGCACATCCCCCAACTGTATGGCTCAATTGGCTAAGCAACACTTGCCCCCCAGTGTGCCGTGGTACCTGTAGGAATGAGGGGCATCGTGGCTCCATCAATCATAAGTGCCCCCAGTCGTTCATGTAAAGCCCATCGTGCTGTGGCACGGGGGAGAGCGAGGTTGGCCATATGTGCTTGTGTTCCCCATCTGCCCAATGTGGGCCATATGGGGGCTTGTGGTGTATTATTATTATTATTATTATTATTATTATTATTATTATTATTATTAATAATAATGTCGTATAAAGCTCAACACGCCCATAGGCCTCAGTGTGCAACTTAACAACATACAACTCAATAACAACAAGCAGAGAACATTAAAAAAAACGGTCATAGGCAGAACTACCAGTCAAAATGCAAGACAGCAGGAATAACGTGGCAAGCGGCATTTAACAAATCCCACGGGGGCACATGTGTATCAATTCAAGGTAATCCTCATATTGGTGTCAGCCAACATATCATCCAGGTTCTTACATGGACCAAAGAACAATGGGAAATGACTGTGGCCACAGCCTATTATCATGCAGTCTGTATTATTATTAGTACACCAGGTGTTATCTTGCATCCTCCGCAGAAACCTCCTTTCTAGGGTTCTAGTATAGTTGTGCCCTATTCGTTGGGGCAGCCATGCCAGGGCTTTGTTCCTGAGCTCTTCCCTAGGTACAGGACCCTGCGGGTTTTCCACATTTGTAATTGCGATGTGTCGTGGGTCCATAAGACGCCCCCCCGTGTCCCTGTCAACAACCTTGGGCATCAGGGATTTCCTAATACTTGTGTCCTTTGGTGGTGGAGCATTCAGGGTAGATTTAGAAGGGACCATTAGTCCAACTGGTTTCAGGATGGATGGGATAACACCATGGGGAGGTTCAAGCACTGAGTTCTGAGCTGGGCTAGTTGGTTCAGTTTGGGGTTCAGCGGTTTCCACAATACCAGCATGCAATGTTGCCAAAGAGGGCCAATCAGTTATATTTGCCCGGGCTATGTTGATTGGCCCCAAACGCTGCTCTGATCGGTTTGGCTAGAATTGTTCACTCTTTCAGTGTGTAGACGAGGGGAACTCATGTCCAATGAGTCCACCCAGGAGCAAAATTCCTCAACATGAGTGCATAGATCATAAGCTCTTTAATGAGTGGCCATCTCCCAGCATTAGTTCATTCGACATCCACCCCCGTCTTGTTGAAGGGGGATTGCACCAGTGCTTCTGTTATGGCGTCCTCCATCTTTTCCATTGGGGGCTGCACAGCCCCAGCCAGTGAGGAGGCAAACATCTTAGTACTACAAGTTTGATTCCCCTGGGGCAGGTCCCCGAGAACATGCAATGTTCCTTTGCTAACAGCTTAGGGTATAAGGGTGATAAGTCCTTCCCCACACTCCTGTGCGGGGTGGAGGGGGGGGAGAAGAAGTATCCCTGATTAATCCCAGTGGTTCCGGTTCAAAGGTATCATCCAGGGATTTGAGCTTCCTGACTTGGGGCACCACTCATGGAATTTTTTGCATGATTCAAAGTGACTTTGCATTGCCGACACAAACCCTGACTCATCGAACTATGCAAAGTGTATTTTTTGCAGTGCAAAGCCATTTTGTACTGCAAAAATGACTATGCACTGACTTTGCACGGCAAAAGATACACTTTGCACGGTTCCATGAATCAGGGTTTGTGGCGGCAGTGCAAAGTCACTTTTCAGCAGTGCCAAGTAATTTTGAACCTTGCAAAAAAATTCATGAATCGGGCCCGAAGAGCCGTTGTTTCCTTCGTGCACTCCATTGCATAACTTCAGCTAGTCGACTACTATTCATATTGAGAGCAGATGCCCCACAGGGTGTACTAGGTTGGCTATTAACATGTCCAGCTTGATAGGAGTCATTACCTTCCCCTACTCTAAGAGGTATGGACAGGGGGACATCTCAATTAAGGATGCAGGCGTTGTTTTTCGGGCATCGGGATAAGCATGCCCTCTGGTGTCAGGCATTTGTATAAATCACAATTATTATGTTATTGAAATAGCCCAAGATAACTACCAGGTCTACCCACAGACAACAGGTAACAGCGGCTCCCCAGAAGCTCCTTGCACCCTAATGTCCGTGAGTATAAGTGCTACAGCTCAGAAGAGCGCCACAAGCCCACACGCAAACCAATCTCGAAAGGCCTAAATCATGTCTTTTCTAACATGCCCAGTGTCTCAACCCAAATAGTCACTAATGTATGAGGCCTGACACGTCTCAGAAAACTCACCTGGGAGGCAGCATGGCATGCAGAACCAATCCGACTGAGAAGTAGACAATGCGCAGACCCGCCCAGAAGCCAGAAAGGGATCTTCGCTGCAACGTCGTGGTAATCCGGCACACACCGGCATAGTTAAGGTGGCGGAACCGAGGCAGCGCAAGAAGGCAGGTAGCTCCATGCAAGACACGTCGGCGGCTCAGGAAGCACCGCAGCCTCCAGGCACCCAGGAGAAAGAGCTCAAGGTGAGCTTGAGCCGACAAGCCACACCGGGGTGAGCGAAAACGTCACGCACGCAACCTGACCCATCCGTCAGCCAAATAGCAGAATATGCAATATGTGTACTGTATGTGTGTATTGTGTTTTAAACAATGCAAATCTAGCTCTGAAGCAAGCGAGTGCTGCACAATAAGGTCATACTTTCATAGAGTACAATAATATGGATGCAGTTAGAAGGATGGCCTTTTTTTAATTTTTTTATTTTATTGGTTTCAACTCAAACCTTTAAAATATTACACAACAAAACAAACCAACATTTAACATTTACATCTTAATAATGCCCCTGATACCTTCTTCCCTTCTGCACCTTCCAATGTTAACAGGGGACCACTCCCCAAAGTGATTTTCCCACTATACAGTCAGCCAATGTTTACTTTTTGGTCAATGACTATGGATCAGTTTTGTTTATCATCTCCTCGATTACTGCTAAAAACGAGGTCAGGGGCATAATTAGTTTCCGATCCATCCCGTTCCACAGATTCTGCCACCACTCCTCTGCACTCACTGATTGATGGTTTCCATACCACTGACCCAAGTGAATGGACCTTTCATTTTTTAGAGAGGGGCAGAATAACACAAGATGTTTGAGGGATTCCCGCTCCTTGCAACAGAAGCGGCAGGTAAAGTTTGGGTCGGTAACTCCTGCTCGAAGCCTGATGCGGTCTTTCGTTTTGTATGCATTCAGCCTGAATAACATGAATAGCCTGCATGCTTTTGAGTTTGGGAAGCGATTCATGTATGGTTGCAATACATTGTAGCTTCTCGCTTCCGCGGGGGCATTTTTCATAGCGCTAGCGAGCAGGCGCTTGCTACCTGTGTTGATCCAATCGGCGCGCCATATCTTCACTTTTGCTGCTGTCGGGTTTGAGTGGAGGGTTTGTAGACTGATGTTGTGGATTGTTAGTATATCGTCTCCTCGTTTCACCCATTGAGACAAAATGTCTGGGCCGTTGTCTCCCACATGATGAAAGATCTTGAATTGGAGGATTCCCTCTTCAGCTTTAGATTTCCGGAACAACGCTAATTGGTTCCAGCAAATCCTGGCATGCAGCGATACCAGAGCGAGTTCATACCTTATGCATGCAGTAGAGATTCCTATCGGAAGGCTTAATGCCTTGGACCAAAACATGTGCTCCAATGAAGCCCAATGTGTCAGTGGGCATCCAAAGGCATTTTCAGCACCGTATGTCAGAATCGGGACCACTTTTTGCTCATAAAAGTTTCTCAGTGGTCGTATTGAAAAGCGCCCGTATTTTTTATGGATTACAAGGGCCTGACATGCCAGCTGGCCGAATTTCCTCTTGGACTCAGTCACCCACGGGTCATCACAGATACTCGAGTTCAAAATCATGCCTAGATATTTTACGGAGTTTGACGTCCGGAGATCAACATGATTTAGTGACCACACTTGTTTTGAACGCATTTGTTTTTGACACATTCTTAGGTTTTCAAACACCAAAATTTCGGTCTTTGCTGGGTTGATCGTCAAGCTGTTCATGTTTACGTATTTTTGGACCGCGTCCAGTTTACGTTGGAGGCCGATCGGAGTTTGATCTAGAATTACCAGATGATCGGCATACATCAACCAGTTTATCGGCGATGAGTTGAGCTTCGGAGGGAAAGCCCTCACCGATTGAATTGCTTCTCCGATATCGAAAATGAAAAGGCTGAAAATTGCAGCTGCCAGTGGGCAACCTTGCTTCACTCCTTTGAGAGTCCTGATTTTGGCAGACAGGGTGCCCGCATGATCAAGCCGAATTGAGATTGATGTGTCTGTGTGTAACTCTTTGATTGCCGCGAGTAGGTCTTCCGGGCAACCCCAGATTTCCAGTTTATGCCACAGCACTTCCCGATCAATCATGTCAAATGCCATGGAAAAGTCATCAAAAGCTGCATAGACTTTCGTGTTTGTACGTATGGCTTCCATCTTCAGCAGATTTAAGATTAGCAGGTTCAGTGAGCACCCCACCATTTTCACAAAGCCTGCCTGTCTTTCGTCCACTTTTTTGGCAGATTGGGCCCACTTAGTCAGTTTGTTTTGCAGCAATGATGCATAGAGCTTACCTAGAACGTCAAGCAGTGCCACTGGTCGATAGTTTTTTGGTGACGCTCTGTTCCCTTTCTTAAATATTGGCACTATTATCCCTGACTTCCATGAGGTTGGCACTTGTTTCTGCGAGTTTATTCTTGCAAAAAGGTCGTAGCACAAGTCAGCCCACAGGTCAGGAAATTGTTTGATCATGAAGTTTGATAGACCATCCGGTCCCGGGGCCCTTGGGTTCTTCGTCCTCATTATTGCCTCTCGAATTTCAGCTCTTGAAAAGTGTAAATTCCAGTCGGATTCAGTTGTTGTGTGCATATGTGGATCCAGGGTTTTGTGATATAGTTCCATGAAATGCTGGACCCATTCAGCTTCCGTCACCTGGCATGTAAGCAGGGCCTCTTGTGGGGTTTCCATATCATTGATTGTTCGCCAAAACTCTCCGCTGTTCTTATTTGATAAGATCTTTAACATGGCCTCTGCGTCATTCTGGTGTAATACAAATTGATGGCTGTTTTTATATTGCTGTTTAGTTACTTTGTTTCTTTGCGTTATTTCGTCTTCTGGACCTTGATTATTTTTCCTGATTTCTGCTCGCATGGATCTTTTGCGTTGCATCACCATTAGATCAAAAGAATATTTTTTCCGGAATGACCAATTTTTCATTCTGTTATTTTTGCTTTTAAATTGCGCCAATATTGGTGCATATTCGATCTCAGACGGTATCAACTTGAATTGGGAGCATATGTTGACCACTTTGTGTTCTTCCCTCTTATTCGCAGACAATTTGATTCTGCTGAAATTTTCGATCCCCATTTTTTGCTTAGGACTCCTTTTGTGTAGTGAAATTTTGCTCCCAGCATTTCGTGGTCACCATTTTGCATTGCACAAATATTCAAAGATTTTATTCTCGCATGCAATGTGTCAGAGATAAAGATGTAGTCAATAGTCGAACTGGAGCTTTCACGCTGCCACGTGGGCTTCGGTGGAATGTCTCCTAGGGTACAGCCATTTAACATGGACAGGCCTCTTGCATTCATTTCTGCTGACCAAGTTTGAGCAAGGCGACCTTTGACGGCACTCTGGGGTTTAAAGAGATCAATATTTAAGTCGCCACAGAGTATCAAGCCAGATCCACTTGATGATTCGAGCAGATTGTCAATTATGGAGGAAACTTGATCTATGAAGGGATAAGACCCGGTTGATTGATGATTCCAGTACACATTAATTATGTGGATGACATCATAAGTCAACGGTTTCTCTATAAGCTTTCTTATTTCGCAGACTTGAATGTAGGGTGTATAATTTTTAGAGTTTATCAAGCAGTAACCTGAAGACCGTTTGATCAATGTTAACAGCCCTGCTACCGACCACCCCTTGTCAGCTTTTGTTGCTGGATTCAAAGCACCCTCAAATTCAGATGTCACGGGCAGGTCCCGAAGCCAGGTTTCTTGCAAGCATATCAGGTGCAAGTCTTGGAACCGAGCGTTATTGAACAGATGGAGAAAACTGCGCGTGTTCCATGACGCAAACAAACACTCCTGGTCCGAACTAGGCTTTGAACATTAGCTGGGATTTTTATTATTTAGAGCTGAAGCTAGCCAGTTCCATTCTTGCGTTACAACTTTTTCTTTTCCGTTAATTGGTGTTGAGTCCACTGTGATACCCTCTGACTCTCCATTGATTATCGTTATTTTGATTTTCGCCATCGGGCTTAATCTGTCTGCCTCGGCCTGCTCCCTGGCTACAGTGTTTTGGGAAGTGGGAGCTGAGTGTTGCCTGTAATAGTGTGACCCTCCTGACCCCTGCTGGATCTGTTGAAGCTGAACAAGAGCTTTAGAGCTATGAGAAGCCTCTCAAATCGGCGCCGTTTCCTTTAGCGTGTGTCGTGAGCCGCATATTCCATCAGTCTTCAGCGGTTTACTGCATCTTTCTGGCTCCGCTAATTTGTAAGTGTCAAAGCCCAGCGATAACAAATCTTCATCGGCCTCTAGAATTACATTCGCGATTATATTGGAGTTTATATGCAAGATCACCTTGTCTGTACACCGCTGGTCCCGGAATTCAACTGTTTGCAGATCTTTTGAATCCAGTGATCTAAGCCGAGGTATATGGTGAAGTAATCTTAACACATTAGATCTGTTCAAGATTAATTTATCGCCACCTGCCAAACTCTCCAACATAATTTTGATCAAGATAGGCGTTGCATCCGATCCATTTTTTTCCTGTCGGTTCTCAGTCTTATGATTGCTTCTTTTAGACGATGCGTCTTGATAGTGGTCGACTTTCTGTGGTGAGGCTTGTATGGCGAACGGTGCAGACATCACAGGCCCTTCGTTTTTTTGTGTGAGTTTTACTCCGTTCACTGCTTGTTGGCCGACTTCACAGAGATCCAACTTCTTCTTCTGATTAAGCAGTCTGTGTCTTTCCCATTTTGCTTGAAGCGTTATGAACTCCAGGCTCCTAGGTTCAAAATCTCTCTCCTCACCTTCTCTGACCGGAGACACCAGCTCACAACGCCTCTGGGTATTACCTCGTATTGATGTCGACCAGGAGCTCTGGCTCACTTCCGTCGTGACTCTTTTGGGCGATACTAGTTCTTTTTCCGGGATCTTCGGGTCAACGCTCAGTTTCGGGCCGAGTGTCACTTGGGAATATTTTTGTGTACCTTGTTCACCGAGCGGTGCTTTCGTAGTAGCGACGCACTCTGGTTCTGTCTCCTCATAAACAGATAGGTCCATTAACTCTTTATGAATTGCCAGGTCTTCCTCGCCTGGCAGAATTTCAACTGCAGACGTCTTATTTTCCACTGTTTTTGGTTGGACCGCTGCCTTATCATTGATAGTGTCCGCTTGTTTAAGACTTGAAGTGATTGCTTTGTCAAGCAGTTGGAACATGTTCAGATTCCGTAAAAATTTTCGTGCACCCTTTTGTTGATTTTTTTTCTGAGCAGGTATATTCTTTTGCTTTTTCTCTGTGCAAGGTGGAATTATTTTTGCAACCATATTGACTTTGGTCTGAGTTTCAGAGTGTTGATTTCCGAAAATGGGGAAAAGCCCGGCGGAGGTCTCAATAGCCGCGGGGCGTTCAATCAGCTCAATCACCTGAACTACTTCATTTGCAAGAGGCTTTGAGCCAGATGCCTTTTGAGAGTCTAGTAAGGCAGGGTTTGCAGCATTTTTGGCTTGGTGGAAGGCCGTGTTAAACGACATGTCTAGAGCATTAGGAAGCCCCACATTTGCACTCTCCGGCACGCCGTTGTTTATGGGAATCTCTACCACAGATGCATCCAATGGTGATACAATGTTGTGCACAGGGGACCCCGGTACATTCCCTTCTATTGTGAGACTTTCCAGTGGTCTGACACTCAGGTTCTGAGATTGCAATGGCTGGAGCAGTCGTGTTGAATTCCTGGTCTGCTGCTCAGCATTAGATACGGCTTTTCCAGGGCATTGTAACTCTGGCCTTAATGCCTCAGTCATGTCGCTGACACAACCCAGATCTTCTCCTCTTTGTGTGATCCGAGATTTTTGAAAGAGGGACAAAGCTTCCTTCGCAACCTCTGCAAACAGTTTTTTGTCGATCGTGTCATTCTGTTTCACATTGTTTAAAGAATTCCATCCTGCCATTATATTGTGATTTAGCTCCTCTTGTTTGCCTTTTGGTCAGTGTGAGATAATTCTAAATGCAACACTTTTGAGTTCATCATGGCCAGTAAAGTTGTAATGTCTTTCACATTTTCGTTTAGAGATTCATACAGCTTGGTGAAGGGCGTTAAGGAAATAGCCATTGCAGATGTTAAGGCTATTAAGAGTTCATTTGCTGGTACATGCGCACAAGGGGCTGCACGTCCCTCTCTTCCTTTCTCCTGAGAGACACGGGGTACTCGTCTATACCAAGCTCTTTCTCGCCGTATTTTAGGAAAAGGGCATTCGATAAATGACAAATCTCTTGCGGTTGAGTCATTTTCCGAGTCTTCGCTAATTGTAGAAGTGATTTCTTGAGTTTGAGGACACAGCCTGGGTGTAAAAGCTGCAATACTGTGTAAGGGCAGTCTTTTCTGAGAGTTTACTATGTTGCTCTGGTGTGACGATGATGACTCGTCCAAGGATCCAGCAACCACCGGTGTGGGTCTTTTGTAGTTGCCGGATCCCCATATATCACGGTTTACATTTGTGATATTGGCACAATTCCTTTTCTGAAGAACTTTAGTCATCGTGTCCTGCACTGGGGTGGATGTCACAGACTGTTTAATTGAGTAGGATTTATTTAAATTAATCAGGTTTTGTAACACCGTGGAGACCACCTCTAAAGAGTTTCTCTTGTCAGAGGTGGGGGGGGCCCACATCACTGCCCCTCGGCGCACAGCCTGATTGTGAAACACACATTGCAGCACAAGTACGAGCTGCTGGTAGCAAGACCTCAGGGGTTAGTATTGATGGTAAAGCAGGGGGCGTAATCTCATCAACGATTGCCCTTGTGGTTAGGGACAGGTTTAAAATTTCACTTGTATCCTGAGAAGCACATGCCTCAAGCACGACATCAGAGCCGGCAGTGCTTCTAGCAACGAGTTCTACATTCTGACTCTCTGAGGCCGCGGCAGCAACGCGGCTGGCAAGGCGAGCCTCTGCCTGATCCAACAGGCGTTGTTCTGCCTCGCGTCTCCAACGATCGCGGCGCATCCTCCCATCCCTTCCGCTTCCTTTGACAGGCTCCGCCCACCGTCAACAACGGGAGCTGCCGAGTCTGCCGACAGCGGCCTTGCCTCCCACTGCTCCGCCTCAGTTCCAGCACTGGCCGGGGCCGCTGCAGGCTCCGACCGACCTAACACACGGAGAACAACCGCCGCCCCCGGAACGGGGCACGGCTCCCCCAACCCCAGTGGTGAGTCATGTAGAACGACACGTTGAATAACGACCGTGCCGTTCACGGGACTGCCAGTATAAGACACGTGTTGACTTTTATCTTCAGTTTGGTTCGGGTTATTAGACGCGGGCATTAGGTGAATAGTGTCAAGGTAGATAGGGACTGAGGGAGCGACTTGATTTGAACATGAGCAATCTTCGTGTAACAGAGGCGCATCTGGGTGGCATGCTCTCTTGTAAAATCTGTGACTTCTGACGCTGAGCGACTGGAAAAGTATTGGCTCACCTGTTTCTGGCGCGCGCTTTTTGTCGGCAGTTCTTCTTGAATAGCCATGCGTTTGGATTGCGCTCTGGTCCTTAGAGATGATGTTAAGTTGGATGGGTCCATCATCTGCACTGCGCCACTCACCAAACAGCCAAACAGTGTCCTCCTCAGCCCTTAGTCCTCAGGGCTTAACGCCACAAGGGTGGTGGAGGCGGCCTTTTGTGCCTGCTGACCCGGTCAGGTGACTTGGTCAGGTGGGAATCAGTTAAAGACACAGGCACACGCACCTCCTTTCTACTTTCTCCACTTGGATTCTGTCACTCGCCACTCGCCACAGCCAAACAGTGTCCTCCTCAGCCCTTAGTCCTCAAGGATGGCCTATTAAGGGTACAGTTCAAAGTTTATGAAGATCAGAGATGCAGAGGGTTGCAGTGTAAGGATGGCAAGACATACACCATCTTGGCCCTGTGAGCTCACCAGATTTCTCTTTACCACCGAAGACAACATACACAAGTTCTGGACTTTCATTTCACCATCAAATCGCTTTATGGAAGCTGTAGAATTGGGTCAATTCAATGTAACGCATTGCAATAAAGTAAAACTGAAACGACAGCAAAACTCAGGACTGGAACATGATGCCCCTGTTGGCATGGAGTCATCTGGTAACCTTAGGGCAGAGGAAGTTCAGCAGACTGTCGCTCTGTGAGACATGATATTGCCCCCAGCCTCTATGGAGTAAGACCTGAGTCACCTCGCCAAGTTACAGGTAGAGGGGAGCTTTCTCGTGTCAGAAGGAAGTAGGTTTATCTTAAAACAACTAGAACCTGTAGACGCTGTCCTTCCCATGACATTCTGATCTGAGCCTTGATGTTAAGTCCCCACTTTAGGAGGGTCTTTATGAACTAACCTCTCCACTGTACCACGAGTACACACAGTGCATGAGGTGATCCTCTCTTGTAGTCCTCTTTCATCTCCACCTTCTACATATGGTTCTTCCCGGTACACAGTCATCCTGTCCCGCTAGGATTACTATGGCTTTCACCCCCTTGGCGGGGTTGGGGGTGGACATGGACGGCAGGGGAGTTGCTAGGTCTGGAAAAGACCCGGGGCTAAGCTGGTGTCGGAACTGTTGGGACTGGGGGCTAGCTAGTCTTTTGGCTGTAGCTCCTGAGATTCTATCCGGGGCTACAACCAAAAGATCAGGGGCTACAGCCCCCTTAGCCCCCCCTAGCAACGCCCCTGATGGACGGCAATGGCCTGCCAGCCCGAGTGAAGCGAGGGCCTCGGTGACAGTTGTAGGCCATCCCCGGCCATGTTCGAAACTTGCCAAGGTGGGGGGGTTGAAAGACATTCACAACCCGGGGATTATCTGTCGTGCAAATGCTTTTTTCACCCTCTCTGCAGATTCATGCTGTTTGCTCCGCCAATCTGCCGAGGGGAAAAAAACATGAAAAAAGATGGCCACCGCCATAGGAAAAAGGGACTAAGTTCCTTTTCTATTACTAAGGCGTTGGTCAGGATCGGAAGGAGCGTGGGGATCGGAGCTCCAAGCTCTGATCCCACAGCTAAGTTGGGAGGGGAGTAGTGGATGGGGAACGGGGTTGTAGTGAATGTTTTTTGCTTCTTGTGAATAATATCAGTCTGTGCGCTCTACCCACTGCTGTTCTGTTTAAGTTCCTTTGTGTTACTGTTTTTACTTAATACCTGATTGGTCCAAATTAGTTGGAGGTCAGCGGCTGCGTGGCTCCAGAGAGACCGATATCCACCTGTCGGCCTGTTGTTTACTTGAGAAAAAAGGGGGGGTTCTATGTGAGCCTGTGCACTTTCAAGTTCGGCTGTCCTCACAGGTTCCCAATATTGTAATGATTGTAAGGTACACACTTCTTGGTATTTCTACAATGTTATGTTTTATTCAGTTAGTTTCACATTCATCATAGAACCAGACATTACTTCAACTCATGCTGGGGAACAGGTTTGGTTGGTTTTGCCGGTGGGAGTAGGTGGGAAGTCAACAGGGGGAGGCTCCCTGTTGCCTCCACTCAAAAAAGTTAAAATAAAATGGCACCAACCGGAAAAGGGCCTTGGGTGGCTGCAACAGCAGGTTGCAAATGTATATCCCCGCCTGATTGGCTAATGGCCCTTCCCCAGGTGCAAATATAATAGACTCTATGGGGGGTCATTCCGAGGTTGGAGGTAGCCACAGTGCTATTAGCACCATGGCTACCCCCATGCCGCATACCGGGTCGGGGTTCCCTGAATGGGGAAATACCAGACCATTCCAACCTTGGAGGACCCGGTATTTCCCCATTCAGAGAACCCATCCCCATTCCCATTCAAGCCCCCATAGGGCTCAATGGGAATGGGGACGGAGCTAACAACGGGCCCGTTAATAACGGGCCCGTTGTTAGCTCCCTGGCCTGCTAGCGGGACCAGCTAAGGGCACCTGGTTTTAGCAGGCGCCCTTTGTAGGTCCCACGAGCAGATTCGTAATAGGGCGGTAAGGGGTTAACGGCCCCGGCACCATTACCGGCGCCATTAACCCCTTACTGGCAACCTCGGAATGAGGCCCTATGTCATGCTTACCACTAAAATGCTGCACACAATGAAGGCGGTTCACTCCTTCGCCAGCTCTCGTACTGCAGCACTACCGCCTGTGCACTACTGTACTGAGATCCAGATTCTATGCCTGACCTTTAGAGGGATCCAAGACCCTATGTCTCCTTGCTACCAGCAGAGCAGGCCCCTAAGCTCCCACCAATACCAATGCCAGCCGTTCAATGCTTGACAGAGCCTGGCGTGCCAAAGGGTCTTCCCTCTCATTTCTTCTCTGCCTCTGCCAGAGCACCTAAATGTCTGCACAACTTTACACTGGCTCCGATCGGACTCAGCACGCTAAGTTACACAACCTTCAAGCACTGATACTAATAATAATTAAAATAATTCATTCAAGTTTTAATAAGAATAACTATTTCAGTGCAGCACTTGCTACCCGTATTTTTGTGCTTCCAATTCCAGTGAATGACAGGTAACCGTGCTCAATTTGTTGAGCTTCGGAGGATGAAATGTTGAGTCACCTTCAGGGCTACCAATGTTGTCGGTCCATAGCATTAAGGAGAGGGTCCAATGCCACAGGATGTACGTGATGTTTTTGAATACGAAGATTTCGAAGAGGAAAATCTCGCATTCTAAATGTTCGTCTTCAAAATAATGACCCTGCTACTACATGGCCTTTCTATACCCTGCTCCCGCTGACCTCCTTAGGTACCTTTTGGCGGCACACTTCACTGTGTGCCGCCGAGTCCCTGCAGCCCCAGTTCTCCTCACGTCCGTGGATGGCAACCGGCGCTGCAGGTCCCTTTTTTTTCCCTTCTCCAAATACTTTGTTTTGAATGCGGGGGACACCCCCGCCACCCCGATTCCATTATAGCGAGCAAAGGTGCAGGGGACACCCCCTGCTTCCCTTGTTCGTTATAATAAAAACCGAACGGTTAAAATGTTCGGCATTTTCATCTGTACGTAATTTTGGTACAGCCGAAATCCGAACATTTCAACCATTAGTTTTCTTTATTTACGATATTTTCGGCCGTTACCATTGCCACACCCACCTGGTATGATAAACAAGGGCAGCAGTGCCACTGCACTTGAACTGCACTAGCCCCCTTCATAGTCAGAGTGCTATAGCTCAGCTATAACCCCATGCGAGAATAGTCGAGCTTTGGAACAGCCATAACTTACCCAGGCAGGAAATCGCCATTAAAAGGTGCTGCTAGGACAGTGGCGCCAGTTTGATTTTCCTAAGAATGTCACCAGTTCCGAGATTCGAACTTGCTCCCACCATTCTGTGCAACAGGTGCCTTAACCAAATGAGCCACTATGCCAAATATATGTAGCACGTGCACATTACAAGCTCTGGACACAATAGGTAAGAGTAGTGAATTAAGGATTCAGCACAAGAGAGGGCAAGGGCCGGCAGAGGGGCATCAATTGCCCCCAGGCCCCAGAGTATAGAGGGTACACGTGGGAGGATGTATTGACAAGGGATAATTGCCTACCCCCAGTCATAAGCGATAATTACCTCTTGCTAGTTAACACATTGGGCCTCATTACAACTGTGGCAGCCACGGTATGAACGGTGCCGTTAAGGGACCGGAAACGTTCACACCGGGCCGCCACATTACGAGTTCTGCAGCGGGTCCTGCTCTGTATGCCTGGTCAGACCAGACGTGCAGAGCGGGATGCGCTAGCAGTACAGGATGCTAACAACGGGCCCGTCATTAACGGGCCCGTTGTAAGCATCCTCCCCATTCCCATTGAGCCCGATGGGGGCTCAAATGGGAATGGGGATGTAACGGGTCCGGGTCCCGCGAAAGGGAATTACCGGGCCCTCAAAGGACGGAATGGCCCGGTAAATCCCCTTTTGCGGGACCCGGACCCGAGTCTGGGGGTAGCCATGCCGCTAAAAACGGCATGGCTACCTCCAAACTCGTAATGAGGCCCATTGTGTTGAAACTTTTTAAAAAAACACACACTGGGCCTCATTACGAGTTTGCCGGTAAAACCGTGTTCATTACCGGCATGCCGGAATGAGCGGGTCCGTGCACGTATGAACCCGCCAATAGCGGGTGACTACGAGTGCGCGAGCACGCGCTTTCCCCCATGCCGGTAGTGGCAATACCGCCATGCCGGTAAAGGGCCTCCAAGCCCCCTATACCGGCATCGCGGGGCCCGCCCATTGCGCTACCGCCTCACACTAACCCGTAAATACCGGCACAGTAATACCGGGGTGGTATTACCGTGTTCGCAAAAAATGGACCCGGAAATTACGTCATCGCACAGGAACGGGAAATGGGCCGGCGACCATCTTTAAAAACACAATCCATTGCAATCCTCCACAACCAACACTCCTCCCGTGTCGTTGTGTGTCAGGAGAGCATCACCATGTCCAAGGCCAGCAGGAAATCCACCCAGAGGAAGAGGAAGCAGCGGTTCTCGGACGCTGAGCTCACCATGCTCGCCAACACACTGGAAGAGCATGCGGACGTAATACGCTGCACAGACCTCAAGCATGCGGCCCAAACCCGCAAAAAAGAGGTCTGGCTCGAGTTAGCGCAGAGGGTGACAGCAGTGGGGTGCGCCCCAAGGAGTGTGCGCGACTGCCGGAAGCGGTGGGACGACCTCCGCCTCCGTGTCCGGAGGACCCTGTCCGAAAATCGGAGAGCCGCAAGGGCGACAGGCGGTGGGCCACACTCCCCAGTCCAATTGATGCCATGGGAGGAGACGGCAAGTCGCTTCATCAACACCGAAAGCATTGAGGGGATCGGAGATCAGGAGGTTGGGGCGGCAATCACCACAGAGGAAGGTGAGTGTACCATCACAACCACGTATCACGACACATGATGTGGCCCAACTGATGGGGAAGTTAGAGTGGGCAAGGCGATGCATCAACATACCCATAGATCAATCATCGTCACTTCCCGCACCACATGGACGCAGAGTGACGACCCCAATCCCAACAGAGGTGCCACATGAGCCAACCATGCCCATGCACCCACCACACAGAGACCAAACTAATGCTACACCACCAGCCATGCATTGATCCCCCACATACCCCCTCAGTACACCCAAAGCAACAACCCAGAAATGAAATGATGGCTGAATGCATGGACACATCCCACCACAATATATCACAGCCGCCAATTGACCACATCACTGATGACCCGCATCTCTTCTATCCCCCAGGCACTGACGATGAAGGTAGACCAGTGGACAGGGGTGCGAGCACGTCCAGTGCACAAAAGGGGTCCAGGGACACCCCAACACAACCGTCCAAGGAGAAGTCATCTGCCAAAGCCAGCATGCCACGCAAGGCACCAACCCTGCAGGGAACACCTGCACCCACTGACCAACAACCAAAAACCACAACAGTAGTAGCCCTGCCGCAAGCCACCAAGGACGTTGTGTCCACAGAGGTGGAAGAGGAATCAGACATGATGCCTGGCACACCCACCCCAAGCCCAATTGCCAGCCCCCAACCTCTAGCAGAGTCTGAGTGCCTCGACAATCTGTGCCTGCATGATTCAGACCTCGGTGAATCAGACACTGCGCTGTTCGAGGACAGTGACCCGGAGGATGGCTCCGCGCAGCCGCCTACCACCACCCTGCAAGGCACGACTCTGCCCTCCTCCACTCTGCCCTCCTCCACTCTGCCCTCCTCCACTCGGCCCTCCTCCACCCTGCCAGCAACCTGCAGACCTGTGGACGTCACATCATTTGAGACCCGCCTGACAAGGGTCGAGGCCCGGCAGGAGTCCATGCTCCAGATCATGCAGCAGCAGGTAGAAGCAAGCAGAGAGGCCATGAGTGCCATCGTGAGGGCAATAGCAGCCAATACTGCAGCAGTGGAGGCATCCACGCGTGCCTTCCAGGAGTGCATGGGGACACTCACGGAGGCCATCCGTGCAGGTAACGCTCCAATGCAGCGGCCACACCTTGACACAGGCAGTCCATTGAGAATTGACACTTCCGCCACAACTACCCCTGCCACCTCGGCCCAATCCAGTCCGGTGCGTCACATGAGGAGGAGCACACGACGGCCGGCCATGGCACCACCCAACACCAAGATGCAAAAGAAATGAATGCACGGACAATGACATTGTGGCAGGACACATTGTGGAAGGGAGCACTGTCCGATGCACACATGGGGACACTTAGCATCTGTGTGGAGGGAGAGGGATTTCACTGGGGTGTTTGGAGGGTTTGTGGGGTGGGAGGGGGGGTTCACTAGGGTGTTTGGAGGGGAATGTTAATATTATCACGTGTATGTGAATAATACACCCGTTGTTTGCAAGCAATTCAATGGCTGGACATTCTTAATTTTGTGCATGTACATTCAATGTGTGATAGCGTACGGTTTTGAACTGCTAAGTATACAAGTGTGCATGCCCACATGCAGCCAGTGTGTCACTGGAACATTCCTTTCATGGTCCGTGCGTTTCAGATGTGCACGTGGATTAGTGCTTGGCATACAGCATGGCCATCCCGTGCATCATGTACTGGCAGGGGGGCTCCTTCGCCTCCGTCTCTATCCCTTCATGGTCACCCGGCCCATGCATGTCTATGTCAGTTGGCAGTGGTACATTCCTCCGGACGCACATGTTGTGCAGCATGACACAGGCCATGGTGATATTTGCCACCCCCTCAGGCCTATATAGGAGTGCACCACCAGAACTGCATTGGCATCGTAACCGCGCTTTCACAGGCCAAAGGTATGCTAAGGCAGAACACGGGTACGAGTGTGCACGCGATTGTACTCCTATCCATGCCAGTTCAGCGGTTACGCATTGGGGTAAGTAGCCACGGCCTGAAGGTATATCCTCCATCACCTGCAGGCAGATTGGAATAGGTGTGTGTCACTCTGACTTGCCAACTTTCAGGGCACTCAGTCATGGTGGCAGCTATTTGCTGTGGGCATGCACATGTCCCTGTACGTATACGCAATAGTCACATAGATGCTATGGCTACTGTAATGAGGTGTGGGACACTGGATGTGGTTTGATAGATGATGCAGGGTGTAAACATGCATGCTGAGGCAGATGTGCTGTGTTAGTGCGGCAATGTTTGGCCTCCAATTCATGATGTGTATTCTATGCATGCTCACAATTATGCATGCTCACACTGGCCACATTGCCAGGGTTACCATCCTGTTCAGTCCTGCATTGCTTGACATTGCCATGGTGGCCTGGTTGTGGCTCTTACTTGTCGTCATCTATATGCATAGTTTGGCATTTGTGGCCCAGTGATGTGTCGGGTTCGGTTTGGCTAGTTCAGGTCTGGAGTGTTTGGCTCGGCATGCACTCTCCACTCACTGGCAACTGCCACCCAGGTGCACTATTCCCCCCCTTGCCACCCAGGTGCAGTAGCCCCCCCCTTCTGCATCTGCACTGATCAGGTCCCCACAGCACAGCCATGGGACAGTTGTGCAACTCACCAGGCTGCCAGGCACGTGGTCCAGCATGCGTGAGAGTAGTGGTTGTGAAATGCCATGCAGCTGGTCCACTGTGTGTTGGTAGGTGCCTGGGGCCAGGAAGTGTTGCACAGTAACCACCTTTATTGGTGGGGGGATGGCAGTGCGTATCTCGATGTGGCTGGCAATGTCATTCTGTGTCATGTCCACTACGTTGGTGATGGTGTCACGGTCCAACCGGTCCAGGGTGTGCGTCTGCTCAGGGGTTGGTTTACATGGGCTGGGTCTGGTGCAAGGGATTGGTGGCTGCCTACGTGGCACTGGTGGCTGCGCTGGTGGTGATTGCTGGCCATGTCTCGCCCTCCTTCTCCTCCTGCGTCTCCTCTGTGCTGCCTGTTGTTGCTGCTGTGGTTGTATCACTATGGGCGGGTCCTCCTGCAACATGTTTGATGGTGCTAGTGGTGGCATTTTGGTGTGCGAAGGGGTGTGGTGTTTCATTGTGCGCCTTTTGTGATGGCCAACTCTGCATTGGCTACACCGGGGGGGGGTTGCGGTGTGTGGGTGTGCTCAGTTCATAATGGCACAGTCTCCTTTGACTCCCCCTGTGGGGATTGTGTGCACCTGTGGCAGCTGCCTTGCATCTTGGTTGCTGTTTGCGGGTGGTCCGCGATGCCTGTTTTTCCGGCATCATGCAGCCCGTTATTACCGTGTTCGCGATGCCGGTATTTGCATGTTTGCGTGGGTTGTGATTGCCCCCTATTACCGGCATGCCGGTATTTACTACCTGAGGAGGCGCGTGTACGCGCCTGTGCCGCAGCACCGTAAATAACGGTGCCGTTAATACCGGGTTTGTGGGTCAGAATGCTACGGAACGTTAAATGATGCCGGTATTTACATACTGGCATCATTTTTCCCTTACCGGCATAACTCGTAATGAGGCCCACTATCTCTTACTGGCTTAAAAAGCAGATCTCATTTTTATAAACAAAGGGTGGATGAGTGTGAGGAAGGAATAAAAAGTTACCCTTGACAAAGCGCCTTTGTAATGTGGCGCACATGATAGAGAAATGGCGCAAAGTGAGTGCGAGCGAAAAGTGAGAAATAGAAATGAAGTCGGGCAATATGGGAACCGAGATGCAAACTGTTGAAGTGGAATGGTGTTATCAAGGCTAGTATTATATACGATGGGGAATATTTCCTGCTGTTTTCCTGGCTGTTGCAGTATGATTAGAATGCAGTGAATATAAGATATTATTGACCATACAATGAACTTTCTAATTGGCTAAGAGATGGTCAATTATTGAATGCATGCACTAATAACAATGAACACATCCTTTGACTGGTGGGGAGCAACTAGCAGTACAATAAATGTATGCAAGTGCATTAACATGATTAAGTGAGCCGTTGCGGAGAAGAAGTTTATCTTTGAACTTGTAAGTGTTCCCAGGCCACCATCTCTAAGAGAGAAGAAAATACTGGTATCAGGGAGTGTAATAATACGGACCATTTATGAAAAGGGCCCACCATATAGTGGTTTGCAAAAAGTTTTTCTGCAGAATGCAATCACAACAAGTATTGCATATGCAGCCTGGCCCAATGCTAGTGGGCAAGTCTCTGGCCTTCGTCCTGAAGACCTATTTGCGATTCTTAGCTTGAGCAATAAAAAACAAATTAAAACAAATTAAAAACCATTAAAACTAGGGCAGTAGATTGTTTTCCCAGGGGGACATTTCGCTGGATCTCAGACCCGGGAAAATCTGTCCTAATCACCAGCACTGAAAGGGTTAATAAAATAATGGTTTCACTCCAGGTGTTGCGAAGAAAACATGCGCAATACACGATACAAGTGTGACAAAGTTACAATAAATCCTACTGTTATAAAAGCAATTATGACAGCCCACCCTACACCACATCTGATCCAGTAGGCAGGCTCGTACTATTTTTACTATCACAAACGAAGGGAGTAAGGGCCACATGACTGAAAGCAGAATCGTGGTGCACCCTGTGACTTAACCTTTAAAATCAAAGTTCTATCCCACTGCCCAGGAGTGCACGCATGCAAGGTCAGATGTCCGCAACCGTTGGCTGGCCAGGTGTTTTGGACTTCAACTACCATCAGCCCTAGCGGCCTTGTGTCATGCTAGTGGTATTCATACAGAAGGCTGCTGCCATTGGCATGGTCTCCAAGCTCTCACGCATTAAGGGAATTGGGCCCAGACCAAGGCCACAGAGCCTGGCTCGCCTCAATGCCAGCCTCCGGATGACAGAATCCGTTTCTGTTTGGAGCAGTGTGCATGCGGCTCACTTGTGTTTTATTGTCCCCCCCGCCCAAGCCCATGGGAAAATGGCGCCTGTCGGGTGGGAATGTTAGCTGGCCCTTCAGACATTGTGAGAGGACAGGCAGAGGAAGGCCTGTGTGCTCTCGATTACACAGGGGACTTTGCGGAATCCAACCCTTTTGGGTATAAAGTGTCACCCAGGAATTTAGGGAGGGAGGAGTGGGCCTCCGCCCTCCAGTCATTTCCGTGACTTCGAGTGCATATTCCCAGCCGCCTGAAAGAGCTGTTGGTGGCAGCCGTCGAGCGGGGGACACCGTGTTGTTTATTCTTTATGTGCCCCGCCCCCCTCCGCCCCACCGTCTATGGGTTGCGCCACAAACAGGTGCTTATTCCCAGACATCCAAGGCTCCGGATGTCAGCAAGGCATGGGGTTCGATGCCATCCCACGAGGGGGAAAAAAAGAACGCATCTGGGAGCGAGGACAGCAAACATCTGTGCCCAGCGAAGAGGCTGGAGTTCTGCTTCGGGGGCGTGGTGAGGGCCCCGGGAGTGGCAAACTGCGCAATGCTGCTGACCTAATCCTGGTCGTATCTGGTGTACAGGGGGCAGATCCGGTTGCACGTCGTCATTTGCACGTCTTAAGAGCATTTTCTTGCCTTAGCCGCGTGGCTCCCATGCACGGAGACCTCTCGTAGGGTTCTGGCTTTGTGGGGAAATCACTGCCTGGAATGTGTCACAGCGGTTTCACTGCACAGGCGTCTGCACTTCCCCCATTCCTCCGCCTGTGGCCTCCCCACAGATCCAGGCCGGGGCCCCTGCAGTGCGGGCGAGGCTGGCCCCTGCATGTCATGGCACGGAATGCTGGCAGGCCCATCTCTGCTCGCCCTCATGCAGGCATTGCTCTCTCGTAAGACGCCCTCATGGGGCACCTGGTGTTTGTAACTGGGGATGTTAGTGCACCCTAAGGTATCCACCTTTAACATAGCCTAAAAAACCGTCTACACTTACCTCTTCTACATTCACTTTAACAGACATTTACTTCTTCATTTTCACATTGTCAAGGTGGCGATGGCTATGGTAAGGCTAGCTGCAAGGTTGGGGTCAAGAGGGGATAGGGGGATGAATATGGGTGAGAAATGAAGTGAGGTTGCAGGGTGTCTCCCCTTGCAATGAGGAAGTGAAAACGTGACACAATGAGTGTATGGCAAAGTGAAACACAGAAGAAGTAAAGGTATGAAGAGGTAAAGGCAACACAGTGAACATATAGCAAAGTGAATGCAGAAGAAACGGTATGAAGAGGCAAATGCGACACAGTGAATGAATGGCAAAGTGAATGCAGAAGAAGTAAAGGTATGAAGAGGTAAATGCAACGCAGTGAACATATGGCAAAGTGACTGCAGAAGAAGTAAAGGTATGAAGAGGTAAATGCAACGCAGTGAACATATAGCAAAGCGAATGCAGAAGAAGTAAAGGAATGAAGAGGTAAATGCAACGCAGTGAACATATAGCAAAGTGAATGCAGAAGAAACGGTATGAAGAGGCAAATGCGACACAGTGAATGAATGGCAAAGTGAATGCAGAAGAAGTAAAGGTATGAAGAGGTAAATGCAACGCAGTGAACATATAGCAAAGCGAATGCAGAAGAAGTAAAGGAATGAAGAGGTAAATGCAACGCAGTGAACATATAGCAAAGCGAATGCAGAAGAAGTAAAGGAATGAAGAGGTAAATGCAACGCAGTGAACATATAGCAAAGCGAATGCAGAAGAAGTAAAGGTATGAAGAGGCAAATGCGATGCAGTGAACATATGGCAAAGTGAATGCAGAAGAAGTAAAGGAATGAAGAGGTAAATGCAACGCAGTGAACATATAGCAAAGCGAATGCAGAAGAAGTAAAGGAATGAAGAGGTAAATGCAACGCAGTGAACATATAGCAAAGCGAATGCAGAAGAAGTAAAGGTATGAAGAGGCAAATGCGATGCAGTGAACATATGGCAAAGTGAATGCAGAAGAAGTAAAGGTATGAAGAGGTAAATGCGAAGCACTGAATGAATGCAGAAGGAAAGCCAGTTCCAGTCTTCCCTGATCTGGCATTGGCCTGCCTTTCGGGTGTTACAGTGTAAGGATGTACCCTGGGATGATGCTGACAGTAGCCTGGTCTCTGGCTCAGTGAGTTCACTACAGGGATTTATGTCTGAGATCATGACCATAGACGCGAATTCTGGCAGGTCCTACTCAATCAAGTCAGTTACCAATAAACATCAATCAGCGGCCAGGTTACCTCACTGGGGTGCACGTCCACTCTATAAACCACCCATTATGTTCATCTCCTATTATCTAGTTTATGCCCCCACACCCGGCTTCCTGTGTGCCAGACCTCCAAACCGTCATGCTGTCAATTTCCTTTACAGACAATTGAGCGGTCAAAATAGGGTGTCAATAGGTGTGATTGTTGTGGTCACTTGGAACATAGGTCGTCCAAGAGCAGCACTTCCGCCTCTTGTCCCCAAGAAAACATCTAATAAGTGTGCCACTTTTTGGAATATACCACAGGATGCATTTATGAATGTTAAACCCAACATTATGCCCGCCATTTCATAATATTCAAACAAGTACATATATTTCTTAAACAATATCATCATTAAGAATGCGAACAGTCCTGAAATTCCTGCAGAGTGATTGAGCCTTCGGCCAACAAACTCGCTGTGATATCCGGCAAAGAATCATTGGATCCATTCTAGACGTGGGGGTGTCCCTTTTCTTTGGTGTCATGTCTTTCTTCCTTACACTGTGGGATGACACTGAGCTCCCATGCTTTACAGCATGGACCCCCCCGTCCCATCCTCCCAAACGGATGAGTGGCATACCACTGCCACTAAGCCAGTGACTTCTTTTGCCACCATCTGGGGGTACATTCTTCACAGCATCCGATGACAGTGACAATTAACATCCATTTAATTCAGGCCTATACGGCAATCACCCCACCCAAATGCTTATGAACTACGTGCCCTCTAATACAAAAAAAAATGGAAAATACCGCCTAAAATGTTGCATAATCCTTCAGTACCCCCCCAACAAATTGCCTGTTAGAGAATGCCAAAACTGCAACTCTTCTTTTACCACCACCAGAGACAGTGTGGACCCAGCAAGGGGGAGTCTGATGATGGGGGTGCATGATTGGTTAATTAAGGTAGGCTTAGCCCACACCAATCACTGCTGTCCATTTGACTTTACAAGAGTGTTCAGTCCCTCTCTTGGGCAGATTATCTAAAGACTTCACAAGGAGTAGCAAGAAGAACTCATCATTGGACCCTGGCTGAAGATACAGTCTGCCTTTCATCTTCCGCCAGTGAAGGAGGGCCAGGACCTCCAGGGAAGCAAGATCCCTCTCCTAAACATTTCCCAGGGAACGGAAGGAAATACCGAACCCAGAGGACCCTCAGCAGCACCAGAACTGGTACCCCGCCAGCACACTGTGTGCCCTGCTAGAATCTGCAGCAAGCTTCCTAGCTGGGAAGTGGCAGAGAGTCTCTGAACCAAACCAAGGACAAGGCAGCTGCCTGCAACACTCTCCTCAGATTTGGGCCTTCCGCCTTAAAGGACGACATGAGCCCAGTGAAGAAGATAGGAGGAGTGCATCGACAAGCATCTATCTACATCTGCCTTAAAGGAAATGTCCGAGCCATTCGAGCTTCTCGAACTGCAACCGACTGCACTGCTGACTGTGGTAACGCCAGAGTTGCAAATGCCTGCTGAGACGCCTCGACGAGTGATTCACTAGAGCAACCAGCCCTGAGACAATGATTCCTGACCAAAAGCCGCTTTGTAGGCCAGCCTGTAGCTGTCCATCCAGCTTCGCTCGCTGAAATGCCCGACGCCTGATACCCTCAGCTGTCTCCCATCTTGTACTCTGTTGCAGAAGCTGCAAAGTTCCCAGAAACTGACTCGACCTTGTCGGGCACCAAGAACTCCTACAGCACAAGGTACATTGTGGTTCTGTCCCGATGGTCCAACTCCAAAGGCCCCTAGTGACATTTTATGACCCATGCTCCTTGTGTGTTGAAACTAGTATCCTTGAACTATTGTGATTAATTAATATACCGACTACCCTCCTGTCAGTATGCAGAGTGCATCCCGTTTCCTTTTTTGAAACTGTCTGTCCTCTGCATTCCTTTACAGGGTGGGTTGTATTGTGTAGTGTGCTAGAAATGTCTGTTGTGATAGTAATTAAGTCAATAATTTCATACAAACTTGCCTGGACAGTCCTTTTTTTTCATTGGGTAATAATTGTATTTTCGCTGAGTTGCAACTAACCAATGATCGTCGACCTTTCGGAGATAAGCCTGCTGTTCCGTCCACGTTACCAAAATTGGTCAAGGAGGTTTATAATTGACTTGTGTTTCAAATCTGTTTAGATCCATTCTGGTGTACTAGAGGTGTGGGGCTGATTGATGGTTTAAAAACTGATACATCCCTGGACCAATGGTGCCACAGAAGTTGATTCGTTACACTGAGGCAACCAAAATGGGTGCCGCCCACCCAGAAGTACAATGGGGGCAGAGGGAGCTGCTCCTGTATGCTTAATGGTACCACCCCTTAGCCAGGGGCACACTTTTGTATTCTCCACCTCAAATAGGGATTTGGAGTTTGCTCCTGCTTTGGCATCATTTATGCGTTGCATTATGGTAAATGGAATTCTGGTTTCAAGTGTGTAGGGCACTGCCACCATTGAGGGGAGGGATAACCTATCGGGGATTGGTTTTAGTCTATTATAAGCTGGTTTTTAAGGTGCTTTTCTAATTTTAAAAAAAGTGAGACACTTCTCCTGGAATCGTAAATGCATTTGTTATTTTCGGGTTCGACATTGCCCGGGCAGGGGCACAGTTAGCCACTCCATGGGCAAGCCTAGGCGCTTTGATGCTACTAGGTGATGATTTGGCACGGTATAAAAGCATATTAACATAACATAACAGAACCATGTTGCCGAAATAGAGACTTCTGAGTGAGAAACATGGGCTCCTGGTGAAATTGAGGCATTTCACTTGGGATTCTCTGCACTTAAAATGGGAGGCCATCTGTCCAAAGGTTCCTTACTGGTTTGTAAGATTCATGGAATATTTAGTTGGCTATGGTAAGAAAACACAATATGTGCATAATAACATGTTATATACTGGGAAAACACATCCTCAGATAGTTAACACCTCACACATGTTAAAAAAAAACACATGGCCAAACATGGTTCCCTTGCTTATCGCAGAGCATTTGGACAATGTGTGAATATATCTCCATAATCGGGTTCGGCCCTATACACAATGAAATCTCGGGGGTCCCGGGCATATGAAACACGTGACCTTAACACAAAGGGACGATCCCCGCCACCCCTAGACCGAAAAGACTCATTGATGTCAGTAGGATCAGAACTGGAAGCTCTCTCCAGCTGTGACCGCAATTACCAGTCTGCATGTTCCAGCTCTGGCCAATGTGAGGAATAAGTCATAGCTAGCCAGTATAGACTCAGCGGGGCATGGCTGGAACTACAGGGCCCCGCTTTTCAATGAGCTCTTTGGTACACAAGAGGCACATGCTATTTATGCCACCTCCATGCCTCAGGAGCTGCCATCATTTACATGGTCACATTTAATAAGAGAGAAAGTATTTTTTTTTTTTTTTCATGGATACCTCGCATTCGTTTTTGGAAGAAGAAATAGATGTTCCACGCAGTCTTCTTTCGTTTGGTGCTAGGTGCAAAAAGTTCTTGTTTATTTTGTCTTTTCTTTTATTACTTTTTTGAATAGAGTGTGGGCTCTTTGTCCCAATTAAGGTCAGCCTTTGCAATCATCAACCAATAGCATTGCGCCTACAACCGATTGGATTGCCAGAATGTTTGACATGGGCCTCAATCAGTCGACCTAAGCCTAGACCTCAGCTGCCCCAAACAGTTCCCAGTGTTCCCCGATAAAGCCATGCCAGAGTATCGGTAGCCTGATACGGTACTTCCGCACGAGCCATTTCCTAATGGAGCTTACCCACTGCACAGCCACAACCCTGCAGCCTCAATCTGTGTCAAAACAGTGGTGGGCCCCCTCATGAAGTCCTGCTGCTGCCCTGTTCTTCTGGTGTAGGCAGTCGAGCCGTTAAAGTGATTCCAGAAGTTTTATATTTCCAGCTTTTCAAGTTTGTTCTGGCTGATTAACCTCACCAGAAGCATCATGGGGGAGACCGAAGCTGTGGTAGAAAGTGCATGCCTACTGCTCATTATGATATTTTGCCATTGTGCCTTCGTGGCAGATCCAAAAACCTTTCCTGTGTGTGCGTGGGAACCTGGTGGCAGTGTGTTATGTAGTGTGTCTCCTTGCTCTGGCCCTGTGTGGATTCTCACTTGATGGAATGACTGTTGTAATGCCCAGTGGAATGCTAACTGTGGAATGTTGTGGTGTGAGTGCCCATGTGTGTTCGATGAGAGTTAGAGTGAGCTGCCTGTGAGAGTGGAAGCCGGTGGATATCTTCCTATGTATCCTTCTTGTACCTTCTACTTACTTAGCCATGAATATACCTCTTGTGTCACCTTGTAACCCTGAACCTAGTAAAGAAGCGTGTTTCCTACCTGTGGCGCTGGAGTACTTCTTTCAGCACAAGGGTACATCTTAACAATGGTTATGAGGATCCAGAAATTCAGAGGGAGTATCACCGGGAAGGAAGGAAAGAGGCATCAGTGACCTCAAGAGGCTACATCCACCGGCCCCCATAGTCCCAAATGTGAGCTAACCCCCCGCAGAGCAAAAAGGTAAGACCAAGGCAGGCAGAGGGTGCCTGGGGGTGGGAGCAAGACTACAAGAGGGGAAAGCCTGCAGTGAAAGGACACCAGTGACCAGAGGGCCCCACCAACAGTGAGGACGTCCTGTAGAGTCAGGACACAAGGGACAACCAGAGGGCCCCACCATCAGTTGTGACATCTTGCAGTCAGGACACCAGGAGCAACCAGAGGGCTCATCCAACAGTGGGAGCATCCTGAATCAGGACACCAGGAACCGTCAGAGGGCCCCACCATCACTGGGGATGTCCTGTTATGTCAGGACACTAGCATGGAGATAATATTGCCTTAATGGTGCCAGGAAGACAGTTTGTTCAAACTGCCGCATAGACATTTCAAAACACGTTATGAGCTTATGGCCCTTAGGAACATGCATATTTAATGGATGGGATTACACCAGAATAGTTCTGAGATCAAATAACTGTCCAAACCCAAGAAGATGGCAAGTCACAGTTTTATTAACAATTATCCAAACAAGGAGGTTACAACGAACATCAACGGATGGACGTTCAGTCCCTCAGTGATTTTCACAAACAACAGGATTATATACTCATTATGCATCAGAGTAACGTCATGGTATGTGGCAATAGTGAAAAACCTATCAAGGGTCGGGATTGGTTAAGGGCAACACCTATATATACAGTCAAATAGGAGCTAGGATTGTTATTGACTGTCCTTTATCAGGTGGACAATTTATGCCTGCCTCTCCAAACATGTCATTTCAGAAACACTAGCTACATCATGTTTCATTGGTCTCCTAAACTATAAGTTCCTTCGTTATGCGGACTAATACAATTGGTTGGCATGCTTGTGCCATGTCTGGAACATTTGGTTCATTTAGCAGCAGGTAAGCCAAAACCCAGGTGCAGGGTGATAGGACATGAAGCTACCTCACGACCCGATTAGCCCAACATCTCTCATCACCCATGCCTTCTGACATGAAATTGTCTTTGCCTTGCAGAGTATTCTCGTGTTGGGAATGCACGGGAGTGAGGACACTCGCTAACATGTCTGGAATTCCAAGTTCAAACACTATTTCCATCTTTGGTTCACATGACAAGAGTCCATGAACTGGTCCATTCTGCAGCTTTTAAATGCTTTAAATTAATTAAAACTTGACATCCTTTGTGTTCTTTCTCACACCTTAACATGAGAGTATTCATCCTCTGGGCACTCGTTCTCTTCCAAGTAGATAGCTGACCTGGATTTCTAGGATCTTGACTTCAGGCCAGAGAGCCTTGCCACGCAGCTCCACTATCATCCTCCTCTTTTATATCTAAATATAATCGGCTCAGAGACTGCGCTCTTAGTTCATCACTAAACATGTTTTCCTCCTCATCCCATGGTTTAGGTATTAGCAATCGGTTGCCACTCCCTCGAGTCCCATACTCGCTGTGCTGCCTTATTTGTTGATATACCTTACCAATCCTTTCTCCAATACATTTTGCATCATATCTTTCCTCTTCCTGTGTTACTCTAGGTGTTTCTTGACTTCTTTCTCCCATCAGGAGAACTTCACTTATCTAGTCCCACTGCCCCTGTATTTCATTGCTTGGTCTTATTAGTTCTTTAAGAATAATACTGGCATCAGTACCTCAGTGCCTTCTATTCGATGTTATCTCTTCCTCCACTTTCCTTTGCTTTCTCGCTTCCCTTCTTGCCTTCGTTCTTCCCTTCTCACTTCCTGTCTTCGTTCTTCTTCTCTCATTCACTGTAATATTTTTTCTTTCACTTTTTGTGCTTCTTCCTCTCTATTCCTCTCCTATCCCTTTCGTCTATCTCTTTCTTTCTCTAGTGTCGTAATTCCTTTGTTCCTCTACCTGCTTTTCGTCTTTTTCTTGTTCTTCTCTATATATCTGTTCCCGTCGTTCCCTACATTTTCTTCCTTGCTCATACTCCCTCCACCTCTTTTCTCATTCGCTGTCCTTCTTTTCTTGTTCATCTTTATCATCCTTTCCCCTAACCTCCTCAATGCTTTTCCCATCTAACTTGAGTAATGTCTCTCCTCCCATCCATTTGTTCTTTACGAGCATTACCAAATCAGCTCTATCCTTTTTTTCTCTTTCTATCTGTCTTTATCTGTCGATATATTTGATCTCTCCCCTCTTTCTTCCTTATCTCGTAAACACTTACAGGCATCTTCCTTCCTTTTGATCTCTTCTGGACTGTCATCACTACTATGAGTGGGGGTTCATATGTTGGGTTACAATACCCCACTGCTTCTTTCAATTCCTTTAAAGGATAAACTCATATCTCCTCTGTATCTACGCTCTGAATCTCGGGCAAATTAAGGGGAACTGAGGATTCAATGCCCTCCCCTTTATGCTGATTAGGCATCCACTCCTACTGTACTGGGGTTTCTTTCTCCTCCTGGTACATTTTCCAAAGTTCTAAAACTGCAAATCTTTTCTCTAATTTCTTTCCTGTGTAGGCATCATGCACATATGTAGTCATGTGTTGTAATACTGCTTTTGACAATGATCCCCCTTGTGGCCATGGCATGAACATTTTATCAGCTGTGCCCTTTACCCATTCTGCAATATACTGTTTGAGCATGTTGTGGTAATGTTTTACAAAGGTGCATGAAAGGAGTGTCCTCCAAAATGACAAGTTGCAATGGACTGTCAATACTTACCAGATCGTTAATAAATCTCTATATATCTCAACACCTATCGCTTCAACACTTTTAATCTCAAAACAATAAGCACCATCAATCGCTGCTCAATCCTCTTTCACTTGAACAACCTATCTGCCTTCTAATTGGCGCCAACCGTTTACTACATTTAACTCAGAACAATGTCACTTTCACTTACAACCTACACAGCTTACTTCCTCACAATATTTCACACAACAAATGATACTTAAAACAATAACACAATATACATTAATAATTTTTGTGATCACCTTCCCTTTTCCCTATACCCATTACCCGATGCAGGGTTTAAGACGCCGCCTTTCACAGTCCTGACTGTGCATATTCTCTCTCTTAATATTCCAAATGAAATTTGAAATGTCTCCTTATTTTTCCCTTGAAATAGGATTACTTAGGCATTGCTTTATCTACACAAAATATCCCGTTATCCAAAAATATCACTATCCCGCCCCTTTATATTACCATTTCCCTTAGTCTACTTAGATCTGTTGAATCAACTCAAGGCCTTTGGTTTTGACTCCTCCTCCAATCCGACCACTTCGCCTTCCATCCGCAGCGTGCCTATGGAAACCGAGCAGGGATTTCTTCAACGATGGACCTGCTCACCATCTCGATTCTTCTTGCAAATTTATTTCTATCAGCCGCTCTCCACAGGAAACTCCGAGATCTTCCAGTTAATGAAAAAGGATGCCCGACTGACTGATTCAATCAAGGGTTTGTTTTTGCATCCGGTAGGAATCCATCCAGTGTCAATTAAGCATCTGAGCCCCCTTTCCCTTTTGCCAACGGAGGCACATTCCCAAACCCACCCTTTGCTGTATCTTCACACACGTTGTGCTAATAAATACACATAGGTGCTCTCCTGTTGTTGCAATGCACAGTTTTCCATAGCACTTTCCAGAACCTCTCTGGCAATACTTGCATTAGCCCGGGGTACTCCAATTCTAGGACCTCATGCCACAGTTCAGCCAATACACCCCAGTCCTCACTTGCAATGCTGTGGCTATCCACCTGCACCTACGCAGATTTCTGCTAGTGCACCTGCATCCTCGTCTATTATTCCAACATTCGGACTGTCACATAATCATGTCAGAGCTGCTGAGGCTTGACCCACATGACCCTGTGCTATTTAAATAATGGGAACCCACACACAGCTCTACCATTGCACCTCATTTCAGACACATATTTTATTTATTTATCTAGTCATAATCTAGCGTTTTTATCCAAAGCACTTCACTGCAGACAACACGCCCTGCCATACACACAACGGCACCCACGCATAGCTTTGTCAGTGCACCTAAATTAGACATGTTGCAGAATAACTACTGAAATTCCCAGCATATTCGAAGGTTGAGCAAATAGGGCTGTCTCCAAACGCCTCGCTGTGATGTCTCGCGTCCCATTGAGCCAAGAGCAGATATTCAGTGTTTTTGACTTGGTTCCAGGGCTGGAGTATTGTGAAGTTCCTTTCTCCAACTATGGTAATGTATACAGGTTGTGCTGGGATGCAGAATTGTGGTGCATGTTCAAGCATTGGTAATTGTGAAGCAAAACTGAAAAATTGTACTGTGTATGGTTGTTTATGCTGCTTTTGGGAATGTACTTTTCTTATTTTTACACTTTAGGAAGTGTACAGCCCGAAAAGTGTCTCACTACATCGGTTACCACAAGTCCGGTTTAATATCTAGGAATAGTTTTGATATATAACGAGCATGTATTAGATTTAGGGCCAAAGCATTGACCTAGCCATACATGGGACAAGTTCCCTTAATTTTCAGCTGGCCAAATGTTCTTGTGCCTTCTCTTGAAGGGCCTTTCTATCTTTTTGACCTGAACTTTTTTTGTTTTTACAATAGTCCTCTTTTTCCGTTCTGACTTTGAGCTGATGTAGGCTGACCTTCATTTCAATGTTCTTCAAATGTCACAGAGGAGAGCAGCCATACCAGCTATAGTTTATGATTTTGAAAAGCACCAATTACAAATGTGTTTAACCCTAATCTTTGCTATATTGGTGCCATTTTTAGGACCGTGTTAGGTAAGAATTTCATATCTATGTGAATATTCCTGACCTGTGTCGACCCCAGAACGTTTTGCTTTGACTACATAACTATTTTACCTTGTCCCTAGGTGAAGGGGATCTCCCCCCCCCTCACCTAGTCTTTCTCTTTTTATGGGTGACTTTTTATGTCTCTCCATGGTCTATGGTTGAAGTAATAGTTTCCGACAACTTATGGGTTTAGCCTGGGTTTGCCCCTATGGGCTTAATTTCTTTCATGTATTCTGGTGAACGTCAGTTCCCAAGTGGTAAAAAGGGATTTACATCTCCCTTTACATTTTATAGTGAGCCAGCCACCCACTGTTAGGCAAAATTGCATGCAGTACCCTCTATAGTGTATAGCCAGCCACACACAATTAGGACTACAGGTGTAAGCAAAAACCAACCTTTGGTATAAGTCTGTACCACACACTTTTTGGTAGTGAGCTGACAGCCAGGCGTATCCCAGGAGGGAATTTGAGCAGTAGATGAAGTTACACAGAAGTATCAGAATCACAGTGGGTATAACGAACGGAGCAGTGCATAAAATGGTTGGAGTGCATAAAATGGTTGGAGTGCATGGAACGGATTGGAGGGCATGGAACGGATTGGAGTGCATGGAACGGATTGGAGTGCACAGAATGGCGTGACGTACATGTAATGGTTTGGAGGGCATGGAACGTCTGAAAGAGCATTGAAAGGAACGGTCTGAGTGCTTGAAACGGTCGAAATGCACGGAACAGTCGGAGTACATGGCACGGATGGAGTACATGGAACTATTGGAGTGGGCTCGATCTCAAGTACATAAGGTAAACCACCATATTCACATCTCCACGCTTACTTTCTTCTTTACACCACCACTCAAATAGAACACTGCGATACTATGACACCATTGGTATAGCTGTTCTCATACAATCATCTGCCTCATGCTCCCCATCACCCTAACTAAACACTGCTGGTTACACACCCTCCAGCCTAGGCGTTTTCCTCAGGCCTAATGCAGCCAGAAACGGTCTGGATTACAACCTGCCAGAACGAACACATACTCCTGATCTCTCAACCACCACACCTACCGCTAAGAAGCAGCTATCACACAAATGCCACACCAGCTGCACACATATCCGGTGCTCACACGCACCTTTTGACTCTCTCTGCTCTCTCTACTGACTTGAACTTCGGTTGCCGACAGCGTTCAACCTACCAGAGCCTTGACACTATACCAATGGTACATAAGGCGCTATATAAATGCAAAATAACATAACAATAACATAACATATAAACTGATGTTTCCCGAATTGAGAGACACAAGTAGCACATCTAGTGCACCTTGTTCCTGGCCCACAGCATTCATGCTATGATTCATGGAATTTATTGCATGGCAATTAGAGAGATTGTGTGCCAAACCTCAGGGCCAAACCCCCTCCGTCAATGCATGGAATCGACTGCGCAGGACTTTTTTGTACTTTGCAGGAACTTCGCGCTGGGTCGGAACATCGTTGCGAACGACCGAGTGCCTTGCGCGAAACACCACAGAGAACAAGGATGTGGCCTGCGCAGAGACTAGATTAGGGGGCGGAATATGCAAAATGAGGAAGAACAAGGGAAAATGTGGGCATTACATGGGACGATCCACAGGCAGTCCAACGCACAGCCACAAATGCGCACAACCAAGTGTATTAATGGATCTGACCGCGCAACCCCTCGTCAGTGAAATGCCCATGCAAAGCTCTTGATCTATCTGCCACCTGAAGGCAGGCATACAGCCACTTGCATATAGGAATCACTGCGCAGATGTGAGATTGCATATTGGATTTAGGGGTGCATGTGTGCAGATGGGTTTCTGGTCGAACTTAGATGCGCGCGTGTGCAGTGTAGCGGGGTGCTGGAATGGTTTATGGGGGTTCGCACGCAGATTGACCAGAGCTTTACCTGAGTTACAGAAAATGGTGCACATGTTGTCTCGGTGCCAATAACAGATACGGGGGACCCCGCACAGTGTCGCTGAGGTGCTGTCTTGGTTGCGGGGGTTCTGTGATGAATCAACCTGTGGGGTACTACTGGTCTAGGGATGAATATCGGTTTCTAAACCATCAATCAGCCCCACACCTCTAGTACACCAGAAGCGATCTGAACAGATTGGAAACACAAGTCATTAAATAAACCTCCTAGTCCAATGTTGGTAGCGTAGATGGAATGGCAGGCTTATCTCAACAAGGTCGTGGATCGTTGGTTAGTCGCAACACACCGAAAATACAATTATTACCCAATGATAAAAGGGACTGTCCAGTCAAGGTTGTATAAACATATATACTTTATTATTATCATCACAACAGACAGTTCAAGCACCCTACAAAATACAACCCACCCTGTAAAGGAATGCAGAGAACAGACAGTTTCAAAGAAGGAACGGGGATGCACTCTAGATATTGGGTAGTTGGTAAAGTAATTAATCTCGATAGTTCAAGGATACTTGGTTTCAACACAAGGGGAACAATGGGTCATAGAATGTCAGTAGAGGCCTTCCGAGAAGCACCAGGGGGACAGAACCACAATGTAGCTTGTGCTTGTAGAAGTTCTTGGTGCTCGACACTGAAGAGTCAGTTTCAGGGTTCTTTACAACTCCTGCAACAGAGTTCAAGAGGGGAGCTGTGGGTATCACGAGGCAGGCTGTTCGGTGAGCAAGGCTGGATGGACAGCTGCAGGTGGGCCTACGGGGTAGCTCCGAGTCAGAAATCGTTGTCTTACTGCTGGATGGCGGGTCTGAAGCACTGTTCGAGGTGTCTCGGATGGCGTGAGTGACTGCAGCTTAACAACAGTCAGTGGTGCAGTCGGTTGCAGCATGAGGGTCATGACTGCCTCAGAAATGTCCTTTAAGGTGGATGCTGGTTGATGCTTGTTGGTGCACTTCTCCTAGCTTCTTTGCCTGACTTGTGTCACCCCTTAAACCGGATGGCCCAAAGCTGAGGAGAGTGTTGCAGGCAATGACCCTGTCCTTCTTTCGGTTCAGAGACTCTCTGGCACTTCCCACCTAGGAAGCTTGCTTGCAGAGTCTAGAAGTGCACGCTGTGTGCTGACTGGGTACCGGTTCTGTAGCTGGTAGAGGGTCCTCTGGATTCAGTATTTCCTTCTGTTCCCTGGGAGATGTGTAGGGGAGAGATCTTGCTTCCCTCTTGGAAATCCTGGCCTTCCTTCACTGTCGGAAGTTGTAAGACAGACTGTACCGTAAGCCAGGGTCCAAATGAGTCCTTCTTGTCTTCCTTGCAAAGTCTTCAGATTATCTGCTGAGAGAGGGGCTCAACCCTCTTTTAAAACCAAATGGGCCCCAGTGATTGGTGCAGGCTAACCCTACCTTAATGAACCAATCCTGGGTCCCCACCAACAATCTTCTGTTATGTGTGAGGTCATAACCAGAGTGCTTTGCAACAGGAAAAGTAAAGGGGTGAAAACATGTACTACTAAGTCACACCCATCTTACTGTCTGTTGTGGATCAAAGGGTCTTTCTGGTTAATTGAGCTCTCTGTAGTCCCTGATCAAAGCCCAGGTCTCTCTTGAAGTTATGGTGAGAACAGACTCTCTGCCTGCATTAAATCACATACTTCTCCCCTCTGCAAGGGTTCATCCTGCAGGGGTTGCCTACTGTAAACAGTTGTCCCAGACATTACATTCACCGCCCTTTATTCTAAGGGTCGGAAGATGACTTCAAGTTGACACAGCTGCATATCAAAAGGGTGTTGGACACCCTGCTCTTTGTCAGTCCTGCCACCAGGCCTCACGCAGGCCTGCTTCAATTAACTCTCATCAGTATGTGCTCCCATCACCTGGCAGACAAAGTATAGAGCGTATCCATGGACCCTTTGAGATTTAATTGGGCTGGCCATGGCAGGAGGAAAGTGTTGCCCTTATCCTCTTGCTGCTTTCATGTACTACTGGATGTCACATTCCAACTGATCATGACAGGAGGAATGTGCCTGTAAGCTGTATCCACCCAGAGTACACATGACTATGTGTTTGTTGTTCACTGAGCATAGGAAAATTCGTGAGTATTAGCCCACATATTTTCGAAGGTGATCTCCCATCATTCAATTTCTTAGAAAAATATCAAAAACGGCCAGGGGTGTGCACACCCATCGTGCGGATGGTCGAATTCCTCACACTTCCCACCTAGGAAGCTTGCTGCAGAGACTAGCAGGGCATGCTGTGTGCTGGCTCGGTATCGGTTCTTGAGCTGCTTGGAGGGTCCTCTGAATTCAGTGTCCCCCTCTGTTCCCTGGGAGATGTTTAGTGGAGGGAGCGTGCTTCCCTCTTGGAAATCCTGGCCTTCCTTCACTGGGGCTGTAAGGCAGACTGTACCTCAGCCAGGGCCCTAATGAGTTCTTCTTGTTACTCCTTGTGAAGCCTCCAGAATATCTGACAAAAGAGGAGATCAACCCTCTTTTAAAGCCAAATGGGCCTCAGTGATTGGTGTAGGCTAAGTCTTCCTTAATGAACCAATCCTGCGTCCCCACCAACAATCTTCTGTTATGCATGAGGTCATAACCAGAGTGCTTTGCAACAGGAAAGGTAAATGGGTACTATGAAGTCCCACCTATATTCCTGTCTGTGTGGATTAAAGGGTCTCTCTGGTTAATTGAGTTCTCTGTGGTTCCTGATTAAAGGCATGGCTCCCTTAAAATTGTTGCGAGAACAGACTTTTTGTCTCCATCAAATCACATATTCCTGCCCTCTGAATGGGGTCCCCCTGCAGGACTGCCTACTGTAAACGCATGTACCAGACATGAGACTTCACTACCATCAGGTACGACATGAATAACAGTCGGGTTAGTTGTTTTTGCAGCGCTTTTATGTTGATTTGCCCACCTGACTAATTCTTGCTTATTTCCTTTGAAACTCGCTACTCAAGTTAGGCGTGTGTCTGGGCACCTTGTTTGTAACATGCTTTTTAAGCTAAAAAATGTTATTTCATGTTTTTTTGTTAATTCTATACTTTCCTTGTAGCTAGATTCACCAGCAGGAAGGTGTCTGGCTTCCTCCCCCAGCCACCAGGGTCTCATGCCTGGTTGGACGTCGGTGTTATTTTCTTTCCTCCATACATGGAGCACTCGGGAGTCCTTCTTAACTGTTTACAAAGTGGGAGGGATACGGCACTCACAGCTCTCAGCTCTTAGGGAGAGCTGCATCATTGCACTATGGACATCAGGTACGACTGGAGTAACAGTCGGGTTTGATGTTTTTGCAGTGTTTTTATGTTGATTTGCCCACCTGCCTAACTTTTACTTATTTTCTTTGAAACTCGCTACATGATTTGTGTGTGTGACTGGGCACCTTGTTTGTAAAATGCTTTTTAAGCTAAAAAATGTTATTTCACGTTTTTTATTTTAATTCATTATTTTATATTCCATGCTTAACCTGTAGCTGGATTCACCAACAGGAAGGTGCCTGTCTTCCTCCCCCACCCACCAGGGTCTCATGCCTGGTTGGAGGCAGTGTTCTTTTCTTTCCTGCATATATCGAGCCCCTCAGTGTCATTCTTCACTGTTTACACAGTGGGAGGAACCCGGCTGACATGATATGATGGACATAAAAACCACACTTTCACGAAGCACAGCAGGCTAGAGCCTCACACGCCAAAGTCGCACCAAATTCCAGCCTGTCTGTACTCTTCTTTGTGCAGACCAGGCCCTCGGCAAGTATGGACAGACTTACTAGTCATTCACGTATAGTCTGGTCCTGGAGTGATCTACTTTACCTTGCTCCTTGCACCACTGCTTTTCCACCCAATACTGACCTCACTATGCCTGTCAGAGCCACTAGCACCGGAGCCCTCACATCCCTACTACTGAATGTATGAACTTTAGCAAAACACACCGTTTTAGGTTACGACCTGCTAACTGACCTAGGGCCGGATCTGCTCTGTGTCACTGAAACGTGCCTATAGGACACATCTGGATCTGCAGTCAAACAAGCACTCCCGGACACCTATGGCCTTCTGCAATTGGACTGCAAGGTGGTTAAAGTGGGGGGGAGTTGCCATAATCTTTAAAAACCCTCTGATGGCCAAATCTTTACTCCTAAATCATAATATTAACTCGGAAATTCTCTTTGGCTGCATTAGGATTTCTAATCAGTTTTCTATCCACATTCTTAGAGTCTATCGCCCACGGGGTCAGGCTGTTAATTTGGCAAACAGTTCCTTGTACTGGCTGCTAATTTATATCTGGAATTCCCACATCTCGTTGTCTCGGGGGATTTCAATCTGAGCGCTTTTGGCACACCACATATCGCAGAACAGCAATTTCTGGATGCCATGAGCAATCTAAATTTGGAACAGCTAGTTCTTGGGCCAACACATACTCGCGGCTACAACTTGACCTAATATTCTCGTCCCCCTCTCGGGTTACTGCATTTAGACCATTTCCTATTCTCTGGTCTGACCATTATGCAGTGCCATTTCTGCTGCTGACTCCTACCCCCTGCCCACATCCTATTCAGCGACACGTACTGAGCTGAGGGCCCTTTAGGAACGTGCATGTAATGGATGGGTTCACAGAATAACTCTGGGTCCAAATAACCAAACCAACTCAGGAAGAAGGCAAAGTACTGTTTTATAAACAATTATCGAAAAGAGGGAGTTACAACGAACCTCAACAGACATACGCTCGATTTCTCTCAGCAATCTTTTCTCAAAACAAGTGTTATATATGTCAAAATACGTCAGAGGTGATGTCATACTACGTGGCAAATAATGAAAAACCTACAAAGGGTCGAGATAGGCTTAAGGGGAGCATCTAACTATATTACCTATAGGAACTAGGGTTGTAATTGGCTGCCCACTGTCAGGTGGACTACAGGTGCCTACCCCTAAAACATGTAATCTCAAGAAACATTAGATACACAGTCTCTCATTGGCTTTCAAACTATGAGGTCTTTTGTTATATGGACCACTACAGTTGGTTGGCATGCTTGTGCCTGGTCTGGAACATTCGGTTCCCTTAGCAGCACGTAAGCATAGACCCATGTGCAGGGAGATGGGGCCTGACACTACCTCCCCACCCAATTAGGCCAGCATCTCTCATCACCCAAGCCTTCTGCCATGAAGATTGTCTATGAACTTAACCTTGCAAAAGTATCCTTGTCTTCAGACTATGGGAGCGCAAGCTCACCCTATCATGTTCCGGGACTCCAAGTCTGAACTCTATTTCCATCCTTGGCCCATGTGACCGGAGACCACGATTTGGTCCATGTTGCAGGTTTTAAATGTTGTAAATGAATAAAACTTGGCACACTTGGTGCTCTTCCTTTGCATCTTAACAAGGGATGATTCATCCTTCGCACGTTCACTCCTTTCCAGAATAGATAGCTTACTTTGGCTGCTTCAATCTTGACTCCAGGCCAGACAACCTCACCATGCACTTCCACGATTCAGCTTATTCTTGCTGAAACACAGTTTCCCCTTTCCCCTTCATGGGTCCTTGCCTATTAAATTCATAATACGATGTCCAGCATCTATATAATGGTCACTTTGCCTGCATTCTATTCACTATGTATAGCCAGCTTCTATGAAGACTTAATCTACCTTGCATTTCAGCATCTGTACAATTGTTGAACGATTGAATCTCTGCAACACTTTGTGCACATGTAATCTTCTTTTTCATATTTAAAAGTTCACTTGATTCTTTACTTCATCATTAGTTTATGTAGGATCCATACATCCTCTTCCGCCAGTATCCTGAGATGTCGTTCATACTCTCTTAAGATGTCACAGGCTTCTTTCTTTTCTCTTTTTTATATTCCTTCAGGGAGTTTCCACCCTTAGATTGTCGTCCTTCCGGGGATACATTCGATAGGGTTGTCTCAATGGGTATCCTCTTTCGAATATATGCTGCTGTATTGGCACAACTTCTGGTGTCAAACACTGCACAATCTCAGGCTTCCAACATATGAGAAGTAGGGGGGTGGGATTTCCTGCAGTCATACAGCTGCTTCTCTACATTCCCCCTCTGGCTGGGTCCTTGACAAACTCCTCAATCGTTTACACATCCTGATATTTTCTCTCAAAGAAGTGTTTCTTTGGTGTCCATATCTTATCACCCCCCTCAGGGTGCCAGATGATTTGACATGTTCATCTACACTCCAGGTCATGTATTTACATTGTCCATTTGGGGTACAATAGATTCATTGTCCCACATACTTCTTAGGATTCTTTTGATACAGGAACTTCGTTCCTTCAGGTGCTACGATGCTATATATTTTCTGACAGCTTCATCAGTCAGCTCCTTGGCGTTTGATTCAGGTTCAACATCAATCATATCTTAATCCCTAACACCTTCTTTGCCATTTTCTTACATTGGGCAATCACTATCCTGACTACACAGAATCCAAACATCACAAGCACTAATATTACTCCAAGAATCTTGATTATATTTGTAACCACTGCTGAATCCATGAGAACAGGGAGGCAAACCAACTGTCATCTTCAATGTCATCCATCTCATCTTCCATTTTGTTCTGCAGGTCTGTTAACAACGTTATGGCTGTTGTCAAGGTTCCATTTTGCTCATGTGAGAAGGTATGAATGTGCAATATGATTGCCCGATGTTGGCGCAAACTCCTCCTTCCATCGATGTGATCATATCAAGGACATATCTACTCTGCTCATCAGTCGTATGGCCCTCAGCTCTTCCTTAATAGCGTTAAATCCATTTGTGGTAGCAGTTTATTGTCTGCAGAAGCTCCTGCCTAGTGATCTGCAAACCACTTGGCGTTTGCCACTGTTTAGATCTCAGGCATGAATATAGTTGTCAGTATTGTGGCAGTCTTGCGGAACAACCTGTGTTCCTCATGAATGGATTCATACCTGTTATCGATTTGGCTGAGAAATAATTTTCTCTTTTTGTCCGACTGAGAGACAGTTCAACTGATCTTCTTTTTCTTAAATGGACATCCACTTTTGGAAATTGTCCAATGTTCAGTTCGCTTTGGGGAATCACTAATTGTAGAACATGGATGAACGCCAAGGAACATATTCCGCCCCAATCCTTGGGCAACCTCATGTAGGCACTAGATCCACAATCCCAATATCAGTTCATAAGGACGGCTTTCCCTTCTTCCCTCCTCGGAACGTCAATGGTTTTGCATTCTTTTTAATATTCCACGTGGTTCTTCCTGTGTCTACTGAAGCATAGTGTTGCATTAACCAATGGGATTACAACTACTGGGCCTGATATGTCTTCTACCCATGTCAGCAGTTTGTAGTGCATGGCACAAACACATGACATTAAACAACCATCATTCACCTTCTGCACCTCTTCTATGTAATCTATTTTCAGCAGATGAGCTAAACGGGAGACATCATTCCTTCTTCCCATCCCTTCTTGGAATTCATTCGTCCATAGATCAATAATTGAGTTTGTTCCCAACATCCAGGTGATCTGGATATTTCTGTCACATCAGGGCAATTCATTCTCTTAATTTCTTCAATGATCACCTCATCCTGTCCTGCAGCAGGATACACAAGCATCTTGCTCTTCCATCCAGGCTCCTTTTCCATTTGTAGTGTTTTGATGTAATCATCCTGGTATGGAAATGACCATTTTGATGCGTATCGCAAGGTCGCCCAACTTCCTTGAAATTGCCCTCGTGTAGTACATGTTGAAAGATGACTGAGGCACATTACATTGTGCCCTGGAACCTCTCTTGCAATGAAAGTCCCAACTATGTTCATGGCATAGTGAATAAGAGAGTGGGAATAGCAACCTTCCTTGAATGCCTTTTCCCCCACTTTGTTCATGTGTTGGTACCACATGTTATTCCACAGTAGAGCTGTGTTATATAGATAGTCATTTATCCCTTCACTATCTTCCTATGCATCTCTTTTGTGTCTCCCAAAATACCTATAGAAACCAGAAATGTTGTCATTAGTCATTTTCACAGTGGGGAGAACCATAGGGACTTCTCCTTCAGTGAAGTACTAAGATGATTGAGACTGTGAAAGATGAGGAACAGAAAGACAACGAGAAAAATCATACAAATGTGTATAATACATAAGAATCTGGGCATCCATCTCTCGTGCCACCCTACTGTTTGTTGGATTTGTTCATTCTCGATGATCAGGCCATTTTCTTCATTAATCATTTTTAATACAATCATCAAGTTCTTTTATATCTGTAACTGTAAAATGTTTTCAATTATAGCAATAAGGAGTCTTCTTATCACTGGACCGTTTTTAGGATCCTGCAAAAAAGCATGAATATTGACGTCTCTTCTAACAAGAGCAGGGTAAGATTGAAGTATGAACACAAAGACAGCTGATGAACGTTACTGTCTGTAGGTACAATGTGTTTTTTTATCACTTTAAAACAAATATTCTCCACAAAATTAATCTGAGTACTGATCTCTTTTCTAATTTCTGATCAATAACTGACTTTTAGGCTTAACTCTTAATGCATTACTCTCTGCTTCCATATATTTCTAAAAGTTTGTTTCAAAATTCCTGGTATTCTCAGCAAGTCCTTTCACTAACTGTTAAAATATCTACAAGGAGTGTCTATTGAATTCCTGTACAAATAAAGTATGTGCTAATCGCTCGTTGCTTTATTGTCCTTCTTCTGAGTCATCGATCGATTCTGCACATGTGAAAATTCTTCTTCTTGTCTTCCTTCTGGATCAGCAACGGTGGGAGGGAAGGTCTGGCCCTTATAGATTATCACGTCGCTCAGGTGCAACCAAGCTCTTCTCCCTTGTTTTTTAATAGCAGAAGGGGACACTTCTTCAATGCAGATGTGGCCATGGAAGCGTGGCTCATGACGCCTCCAAGTAAAAATGTTAATCAACACTATAACACCAACGTATAACTTAGGTGGTGGTAATAGTTTGCTGGGATTGGTTGCTGAATTATCATCTTCTGTGTTCTTAGACTGACCCCCCCTGATACTTGACTGGATCTGAAATTAACGAAATACTAGATATTGATATTTTATTTGTATCGTGCTCGTACATAAGTGTTGCAGAGCGGTACAAGGCAAGTGAGGGGAACAAGGGAGAACAAAAAAACAACAATCTTACTAGGGCCAGTGACACTGAGAGCATGCAAGTGCATGAGAGAGGGAAAGGGGAAAAGTGCATGAAGGGGGGAGAAGTGGAAAGTACTAAGCAAAGGAAAACAGATAGATAATAAATAAATAAGTAATAGAAAGCAACAAACGTTTTTTATTTATTTTTTAATTTTTGTTCATTTAGTTTATACAAACTTTTGAAACAAAATGTCCAACTCACAATTACTTGGTGTCAGAAAAGCAGAGATAAATTAGGGTACATCTTAATCACAATGGCTTATGCAACAGTTTTGATGTCCTTTGTTGCTAGTCATCCTGGTTCAATTTTCCAGTCTATGTTTTGTTTATCAGTTTATGTTTTTTCAGATGTTATAATCCTCCGGGTTTCATTCTTCCCCCTTATTCCGTCTCTGCTTCCATGACACATCTATGCCGTGTTTCTCTGCAGTGCTACTCACGTAAATATAAGTTTATAACACTGACTCCAAGTTTTGTAGAAACTTAGTCAACCCAAAAATGTCCTTTTCTCACGGGTTGAACCATTTTCGCCACAATTCTTCTCCACACAAGGTAGGATATTGTTTCACTAAATTTCCTAAATGCACAGATCTCATGTCTTTCAAGCTTTCGCAATACAATGTGAGATGTTTAAGTGTCTCCTGCTCTTTATTGCAGAAGCGACAGCTTAATACTGCTAACACGTTCCGAGTTCTTATTGCATAGCTTACCCTTGTGTTGAATAATTCATTTGAAATTTCATGTACAAAAAACGATGTCTAGCACTTGGTGATTTTATCAGATATTGCAACATTATGTTCCGATCTTTGGCTTCAGTTGCGGCATCTTTCATTAGGTTATGGCGATTTCGATCGTCTACTGTTCGACACCAATCCAGTTCCCATAACTTTTTCTTAACGATGTACGGATTGGTTTCCAAGGTTCTTTGATCAATGCCCAACTCCTCTAGCTTATTTCTGCATCCAATTATCTATTTGCACAGAACTGATTCTGAGTTTCCCATAAGGGCATCCTGTAGTATTTTAAACTGGGGGAGCAATCAGGTATGTTTATCTTCCTGTATATAGATAGCATGTTCCATAGTACTCGGGCTTGCATAGATATTAGGTTGAGTTCATATCTAATGCAGGCGCTCGAGATTCCCTTTTGTAGATGTAATACTCGCCTCCAATATTGATTTTCCAGTTCTGGCCATTGGGTTGCAGGTACTCCCAGTGCGCTTTCTGCACTAAATATCAATGTTGGTAGCGCTTTCTGGTTGTAGTGGGCCAGAACAGGTAGAAGAGAGAATTTCCCAAATCTCGTATTTATAATCACTCCTTGACTTGATAGTTGTTTGCATTTCTGTTTTACATTCTCTACCCAAGGGGCATTGTTTATGTTGCTGTTGATCCACATTCCTAAGTATTTTGCTTTTTTCACACATCTCAAGTTGTCATTGTGTAGACTCCATTTAGGTACATGATTTTTGTTTTGTTTGTTATTTCTTGTTAGGTCTTGAAGAATTATTATTTCCGACTTTGCAGAATTGATCTTTAATTTGTTTTTCTCCACATAGCTTTCTAGAGCTCTCAATTTTCTTGTCAGACCAATTGGCGTTAGATCCAATATAGCGATGTCTTCAGTGTAGAGCATCCAGTTTATCCGTGATACATTGATTTTGGGTTGGTAGGAGATTATGGATTCTAAGCTTTCTCCAATATCGGATAAGAATAGGGCGAACAACGTGGCTGCCAAAGGACAGCCTTGTTTCACGACCTGATTAGTTCGTATAGCCTTGCTCAACGTTCCATTGGAGTCTAGTCTGACCTTAATTTGTGTGTCTGTGTGGAGTGCTTTTATGGGTTGGAGAAGATTTTCAGGACATTTCCATTTCTTCATCTTGCTCCAAAGTAACTCTCGATCAATTGTATCGATGGCACTTGATAGATCCACAAACGCTACGTAGATTTTTCTATTTTGGCGGATCGCTTTCATTTTTAAGAAGTTCAGAATCGTCAAGTTCAGACCGCATCCAACTCCTTTAACAAATCCTGATTGGTGTGGATCATATTGTTTGGAACCGTATATCCAGTTTGTTAGTTGGATTTGAAGCTGCGAGACGAAGATTTCCCCACCACATCAAGGAGCGCTATGGGCCAATAGTTGATTGGTTTAATATGCTCCCCCTTTTTAAAAATCGGTATGACAATAGCACTTTTCCAAGATGTAGGGATCTTTCGATTCTTTAGGATGGCTGAAAACAACATAAAACAGACCTCCGTCCATAGCTCGGGCTGTTGTTTTAGCATCTGATTCGTTAACCCATCGGGTCCTGCGGCTCTTGATGTACTTAATCTCTAGATGTTTCTAGAGATATCTTCTTTGGTTATTGTAATTGACCACTCATTCTCCGATGTGGTGGTTTCTTTTATCTTGATTTCATTATTAAAAAATATTCTCACGTTGTGCTTCACCCATAGTTCTTCTGGTATTGTGTTTTTTATAATGGCACCTTGTGGAGTTGAGATGTCATTTAGGTAGGACCAAAATTCACTTGTATTTCTGTTGGCTAACGTTTTCATCATGCTTCCCGCATCGCGTTGCAGCATGATATGTTTGTGACTGAGAAGCCAGTTCTTGTAAGTTTGTTTCAGGGTTTTTGCCGTATTTCCATTGGTCAGATCCGGTTTCTTTTTGAGCCGTCTTAGTTCTTTATTCAGTTTTTTTTTCTTATCATTGAGTTCTTCATACCATACATGTTGGTTCCTGAAGTTTGATCTGGTTTTAGAGAAGTTCTTCTCTGGATATTTCTCTAGAAAGGTTATATATTCAATTTTCTCTACCACTGATGTTTCTTCCAATGATTTTAGCAGTGAGTTCACTTTGGTCGCGTTTTGTCGTAAACGATTACGGCCCGGTTCAACCACTAGATCATTTTTGGCAGTATCAGGGAGACTTCTTATATGATGAGTCTCCCAGTGTATTTTTACTAGGCTGTGGTCACTATGTTTCATTTCGATGATTTTTAGCTGTGCAACTTCACTTTTCAGTCTTTTGTTTGCAAACATATAATCTATTGTGGAGCTTAGCTCATTTCTTCACCAAGTTGGACGAGGCGGAATATCTCCCATCACTTCTCCATTCAGCATCTGTAGGTTTCATTTCGTTTACCCACAAATTGGCTACATGTTCTCTGTCTGTTTCCTTCACGTCTCGTCCACTTGGCAGGCAATTTATGTTGAGATCGCCACATATTAAGATATTTACGTCTTTTTCCGTCCTCTTAATGTTGCAGATAATTTCCGAGATAGTTTCGATGAATGCATCAGCTTTGTTTGCGGCATGTTGCCAATAGACATTTATCAACATAAGTAAGTTCTCGTTTTTCGTTGACTCATCGGTAGTTTGATCCTGGATACTTGTATGTACGATGAAACATTAGTTGTAGAAAAGATACGTGTGCCACTTTTGATTTTTGCTAATGTCAACATTCCCGACATGGGTCGTACCTTGTTCTTTTTTATTGCCTGATTGAAAGCAATTTCAAAACCATCTGCAATTGGAATGTCAGTTAGCCATGTCTCTTGCAGGCATAATAAGTCAATATCTTTTAGTTCACTTGGGATTTCACTCATTAAATGCATGTAGCCTCTTGTGTTCCATGAGGCTGTGCATATCTTTCCTGACTCGTATGACTTTCGGCATTAGCTGATATTATGGTTATTGATGGTTTTTGCAACCCATGTCCAATCGAGGACCTCAGTTCTCGAATCGGATTTCCTCGGGCCTTGGGTATCAGAGTGTCTACTTCTTGTTCCAGTTGGCTCACTCTTCAATTCTTCGTTCTTAGAGATTTCCCTCTCGGGGGAGACATGTTTGTTTTTCGGGACGTTTTCTTCTACCTCGCTTGCGGATCTTTTATGTTCCGCTTGTTTGTAATCAGAGAAGGATCTTTTTTCCCTTGCTGGTTGTCTCTCCTTTGGGTCACCAATCTCATTTATGTCAAACCCTAGGGAGTTGAAGATAGCACCAGTCTGTAAGAGGGAGTCTCGAATGAGTTTAGAGGCTATATGAAGTATCACACGGTCATTATATTTTTCATCTTCAAATTCGACTACTTGGATATCTTCAGAAGCCACTGTTCTAAGTTGCGTAATGTGTTGTATTAGTCTCATCACGTTTTTTCTATTTATTAAGAGACCATCTTTTTCTCTCACTATTCGCTCCAATCGCAGGAGATATTTCCTTGATTTCGTGGAGTGCCGATTTTGAGGACAGGGCTCCTTCTTGGGCATTTTATTTATTTTTGCGTTGGTCTGGGTTTTCTCAGACATTGCTTGGCGTAAGTCAGAAGGTATCTTTGAATCCATCATAAGTCCCTGAGTCTGTGGCAACGGAGTTGACTCAGTTAAGTTAGCATCTTTATCTCTGGAGTTTATTTCCGTAATGATGATAAGTCCGGCATCCATTAGGGCCATCTTGGCTTCCAGAGCCTCAAATTCTTGTTCGTACTTCCACAGATCCTGGTTTCGGGATGAAAGTTCTGAGGTGGAGTATTCCCGGTTGTTACTGGCTATGGTTAATGCTCTTTTCTCCTCTAGCGTTATACATGTTGCTGGGACATTCGCTGCAAATTTTCGAAGGGAACTATCTTGCTTTACTAGTTGCCTGGTGACACATTTGTTGCTGAATCTCAGATTCATTCATTGTCGCCCCACCGATTTTACCAGTTGGAATATCTTGGGGGATACGGGGCTTCTTACAATTTTTCTTGCCCTCAGATAATTTCTCTTCATGCAATGTAGATCTGAGGTCAATGCTAATTACGGCTTCTGCTGTTATATACTCTTCATTCGGGATTGGATTAGGAGTCTCAACCCAGCTGTCACTTTCGCTCTGCACGTATATAGAGAGATCTAATAGATCTTCTAGAGAGTTTTCCTTCTCCGTCATTGAGCTTTTTTCACCTTCATGGCTCACCTGCTGCTCAGCAGGTGGATTTGGCTTTTGTGTGTTAGGGTGATCCTTAATGATGGCTCCAGAGAGTTGCTTAGTAGTTGTTGTAATACTAAAGCCTTTTATATTTCTTAGAAAAGAATGCACACTAGATCGTTGTTGGTTTTTACGATTTCTCATGTTCTTTGGTTTTTTTCGAGGCCATCATCACCTCTGTGTTTTTTTTATTTTTGGATCTCTGATTTTTTGGCATCGAAGATTGGAAATACAACTTTTCAACTAGCTATGGATTGCTTTTGTGACGCTGCTTCAGTATCTTTCAAGTCGCAGCCTGGGGCTGGATTTAAGAGGTCCTAATCCGTCAATATGGACTGCTTTTGTGAGGCTGCTTCAGTATTTTTAGGACACTGCCAGTATCTGGATTGGGGTGGGCCTGGTCCAGCAAGGTAGCTTTAAAGTCTGGCAGTTTTACCGATAGCAGGGCTTTATTAGATTGGGTCAGATCTATTTCCACAATGGAGCTATCACTGACAGGTGGCTCCAGTGTAGCTTCTTGGACTTTTTTCAAAGAGGCTGCCGGAGAGTGGGCTAGATCTATATTAGCAGTAATGGTAAATCCTTTCTCAGCTTCTTTGGTTCTTTTTAATTTTTGTTTACATTTGGACGGAGGATCATTCATACATCCATTATCCTGACGGGTCTTTTGTGTGTTTAAGTTTGAGTCTTTATCGATCTCAGTTCCCACAGTTTGTTTAGAGTTTTGTAGTGTATTAATTACAGATGTTATCTCCTCACGCACGTCAGTTCATTCACCGTTCTGTTTCACTGTCTGCTCCATAGGAATGGGGTTCATTTTTTGCTGTTTTAGCAACGCAATCGCTTCTCATGCTACTTCTGCAAACAGTTGTTTATCAGTTGCTCTGTTCTTTGTGTGTTCTAGTATAATCTTCACATTTGCCTCAGATTTTAGATTGTCATGTGACAGCATTTGTTGGGTTCTCATCAGGTCTTGCTCTACGGTTCGCATTTTGGTGTTCATCATGGCCAGGAGTGTTGTTTGGTCCTTTATATTGTCATTCAATTGTTCATATAGCTTCATATATGGTGACATTGATATTGTATGAGCAGCCATTATTAGTGTGTTTAATTCTCTGGTGATTTCTTTAGTTAGGCATTCAGAAAAATTTTGAGTCTGGGGTTTCTTTTTTTTCCTTGCACTCTTTGGTTTCAGACTGGATGTTTTTAACTTTGGCTTCCAGAGATTGCTTTCTTTGGTAGAAATGTTGTCTATGTTAGGACCAGCTGTCAGGATTGATGTTAAATATGACTCTGCCCCAAGTTCGTCTCGACCGGTTAAGTGTCCTTCTTCAGTATGTCTCTTCTGGGATACAAACAGTAGATCAGTTAGGTCATCATTTAACAAGTTGGTTCTTTTTCTTTTCGTCATGGGTTTTAGCCACAGGTTCCGTTTTTCAGCAAACTCCCATGTACTCGGTAACTGCTTTGGGATATTCCTCGGTAAAGACATGTTTGCATCTACAACCAACTCGGGTGCTGTTGGAAATTCCGTAGATGATGTTTCTACCTCATTATGAGAGGTTTGCTGACTTGTCAATCTCGTGTTTATTTCGATTAAGTCTTTGAGTATTTTATCAGCTGTGGCAATCGAGCTTCGCCGGTTTGGGCTCCTTGCTTCCTTGGTAGTAGTGGCAGTAGTACCTGATAATTCCTGTGTTTGTGTTTCATCTACATTATTACCGATGTCGGTTACAAGATCAACTGAAATATTTCTTTTATCCTCTGCCAAATCGCTTTTCTCGGCTTGAGTTGGAGGGCTGTAATTATGCAGGTATAACTCATGGCTACTAAGTAGCTGTCCTGCAGTGCCAACATTTTCAGCTTGATTGCACTCCTTCGCTTTCGTATGGTCTTTGTCCTGATCCCGCATGCAGCTCTCTGTGACTGATAAAGATCTCGTCGCCATCTGCTCTACATCTTCATATGGGTGAACTTCTGTTGTGGCAACCATTTGATGGATATTTAGATCTATGTCACACTCCGTGACTGAGAAATCAAATTCTGAGAATGCTGCCAGGTAAGCCTCCGGATGCATCACGGACACAGCGTGACTTATAGTCCTTACATTCTCTTCTTCTAGGATCGTACCATAGGGAAAACAAGGTGTATGGACTGTCTTCGGTGTTCTAGTGACATCATGTGGGGGTGAGTTGTTTGCCTGGCAATCAAAAAAATGTTCAGAGCTGGATGATGAGATTGAAGTACACGTTCTTTTACAAGATCTATAGCCACTTACCAGGGATGTTGTGAGTAGTTTGACAGGCTCGATTCCTCCAGCGGCCAGAAAGAGACGCTGCCGTCTGGTGAGCGGATGTGCTCCCCCTTCTTCACTACTGGATTGAGACTGAACAGCGACATCAGTCAAGAGGAGCCCTGAGGGTCCCGGCTCCATCCTAGCCATTAGGGGCCTGCTTCTTGTTATGAGAGAAAGAGTCGTGTGCACACAGGGCCACACTGGCGTCGCAGGTAACGCTTAGCTTCACACAGCAAATTATTGTAGCACGTAACAGGATTACCTGTAAATTCACCGTGCCACAAGTAAAATAAGTGCATTTGGTTGGGATCAAAGAGATAAATTCTGCAGTCTCCCAACCAGTGTTCGAGCCACCAGATGCCTAACAGTCGCTCAACAGTCACTGGGCTTTACTCCTGACGGGCTTAACGCCGCAAGGGTGGACTGGCCCTGTTTTTGTGGGCAGAGAGTGTCATGTGAGCAGTCACGTGACCGCCGCAATGCTCCGCCCCCTCCTGGAAGCGAGAGTTCACAAGGCGCGAGTTTAGAAAAACTCCCAGTGCTGATTTACAGGCAGTAGCAGCACCAGGTAAGAGTGTTTGTTTCCTGAAAAGAACTGGTTCACTACAGAAGAGAAGTCCGTGCCGCTTGGCTGCACTGGCCCTGTTTTTGTGGGCAGAGAGTGTCACGTGAGCAGTCACGTGACCGCTGCAATGCTCCGCCCCCTCCTGGAAGCGAGCATTCGCAAGGCGCGAGTTTAGAAAAACTCCCAGCGCTGATTTACAAGCAGCAGCAGCACCAGGTAAGAGTGTTCATTTCCTGAAAAGAACTGGTTCACTACAGAAGAGAAGCAACAAACAGTGGTTGTGCAGCCAGCAAGTGGCAAGTTCTGGATTTAAGGCAACAGACAGGGTGTGTCTGGTAAGTGCAAGAAAGAGGGGGGGTATGTATGATTACAGATACAGACCCAAGTGCAAGTGATTGCCAGTAGGCAGTGCAGGTGGGTGGCAGGCTGAGCAGGTACGTGGGCCCAGAAGTCAGAGGGTAGACCAGGTGCATGGTGCCAAGAGAGAGCAGGTCAGCAGGGGAGAATAGGGGTGAAGGCAGAAGCAAAGAGGAAGGTCTTGAGGTGCTTCCGGAACTGGAGATGGTTCTCCTCAAGCTAGAGGTCATACATGTCAAATAATCATGCTTCTCATCACCTAAAGTTTTTGATACACTCTGGGCATCACTGTTACTCCTAGATGGAGGTGTAAGGGGCTTTCTCATTCAATGACCTGTCAATAGCTTGTAACGAGGTTGAGCTGGCTGATTCTGAAGGGCATATAAGGCTAGGGGTAGTGTGTGGGAGGAGAGGGTCTTGGAACCCCCCCTCCATTCTTACACTTCCTGGGTGGGCCCAATGCAGCTTCTTTGGGTCCAGGGCCCTGGCCCCGGAGCACCCGCGCAGGAACACCACTAGGAACTGTATGTGCCTCTTGTGACCTAGTCTTTTAATGTGTAATCCAAGCCTCAGATTTAGAGCCCTCGTTGTTGTTTACCAGATGGACACTCCAGACCACACAGTGACCTCAAGAGTCTCATCTCGTTAGCCAATATATTTTGTATGGTATCAACACACTTAAGCCTGTCTATCAATGAATCAAACATGGTATTTAATAGCAGTATCTTGACCTATGCCCAATGATAAATTAACCTGTATTTGAGAAACATTTTTTCCTAAATGTCTAAGCTCACAGGTCTCTGAACAATTGGATGAATGGGAATGTGTGGCCACAAGGGCAAATGTCGAATGGTTATTTAATAAAAGAACATCTCGACAGTTGCCGATTCTGCATACCAATTCGATGAGCCCAGCTGACCGATTGACCCAAGAAGCATCATCACCACGCCACATGCTCCTGAGCCAACCACAGCCGTCCGACCCTATGGCACCTATAGGTGTTCGCCCCTAGAGACCAATCCCAACTGTTCATGTGCCCCTTAGGCCTTCCCTCTGTTCGATGATGATAAAGCTGTATAAAAGTAATTTGTAACATGTTTTCGGCAGAGTGCTCTCGGCGTGAGCAGAGTAGATTCTGCTTGCCCTATTTTAGATAAAGCCTTTTAATGTCACCAGCAGGTGGTCTTGGTCTTATTCCCTCCGGGGAAGTGTCCTGATTGACATATTGGGAGACTTGACTGCATTTTTGTGGGCCTCTCACCTTCATTGGTGACCCTGATGCGCTAGCGTTCTTTTTTTTCCATCCTTCTGGCACGAGACGTCCCTCTGTTTCGACCTAGAGCGCGCTCCCTCAAGAGCTACCCGTGAACGGCAACCGGTACACCTAGACGTGCGCACACAATAGGGCAAAAGGGTACGGGATCCCCCTTTACAAAACCCACCTTTCCACTCGCCAGAGCCGGGCGTGGTCTTTGAGCGAGGGGCGGCGCACTGACCGATCTGGTCCAGAGTGTCTCGGATCAAGACGGACACGTGAGTATCAAGTGCGGGTGATATTGAAAGGAGGGTGGGAGTCAGATTAGGAGGTTTTGGGAAATACAGCACAGGTAGGGCCGAACAGGTGTAGAGAGTTATAGCACGAGGGAGGAAACTTGGGGGTCTGGGTCTGTTCTATATTCTAACCTACTCTTTGTCTATCGCATATGGCCATTAGGATAGTGACGGAAAATAAGGTGAAAAGAGGTTAAAGGGATCCTATCTCCATTGGGGGGTGGAAGGCGGAGCTGCATAGTGCTATCTCGACTAGTACAGGATATATGGACATGGGAAAATTAAAGTGAAGAAAAACGTAGGGGTCTCAAAGGAAGACCCGGAATAGTATTTAGAAATGCTTTGTTCCTTACCTTTTCTTACCTATCTTCCTCCCTCTCATTTAGATGTAGGTAGAGTACAGGGGGGAATTGGTTATAAGGGATTGTAAAATTGGGGAAAGGACACAGAGAAAAGGGGAGGTAGGGAGTATTCGGGAAAGCAAGGTAGAATTTATGTTGTCTACGTTATTTGTTGTATGTAATATTTGTGAAGTGTCGGTCATTTGTGTAAGCATTGTTTCTTGTTGATGAACATTAACCAAACTGGGTTGCCATTGTGCAGAAGAACATTTTGTCCAAATTGATGTGGTTTAGAATTGATGAAGTGAGTAAAAAGTCAATTTCTTTGAAGAAGATTGTATAACATACTGATGTGGTCACATAAAAGGTGTAAGAGTTTAGAAACAGATTGGTAGTTGAGTGACACTTCCAGCCAGACACAATGGGTGCACAGACGCCCCTGGCTCTTATTTGCAAAACTCTGCCAGGGTACGCAGAGAAAATCAACAAATACCATGACCAATGGGTCACGGAATTGAAAGGAGATGGATTGCCCCAAGTCTAGCCCCAGGAGGGATCTTTCAATAAGGCTGTGCTAGATATGGTTGCCACCTGTCTGTTCATTAAATATAAAGGGTAACAGTTACAAAACAGGAAAGAAATATTGGACCTGTGGTTGCTGTTCGAGGAAGTGCCCACAGAGAAAAGTGGCGAGTACAATGCATCTCCCCTGAAAACTGGCAGTGAAGGGCCAATTACACAGAGTGAGAATAAGGTAGAAGTCACACGCGTATACCCTTTGACAAAACCAGTGCCTGCAGAGGGATATAGTGACCATGTATATGTAGCACAACCCACAGCGCCTTCACCACTTAAGCCACCTGCCACAGCACCGCCCCCATATGAAAGTCAAGGAATAACAGGACAGGTAAGTACCCCCACCATTGATATCGAGAAATTTACATAGGATTTAGAATCACAACTAATGATGGCTCGAACCGAGCTGTCCCGCCTTAGGGCGATGGGGGAAGAGGGAGGGACACTCACCCCCAGAATAGAGCGAGAGGCAATGTCTCGTCCAAGTGAAGGGGCGGCGGAGGAAGGATGGAAGAAGGGAGAGATATTATTTCAAATAAATGATACCCCCACGTGAATCATAGAAATAAACACAGCTGACAGTGAACACGAGCAAGAAGAGGGAGGGGTGGTATCAGATAGGGAGGAAGAATATTGGTGTGACAATGAGGAACAGTAAGAAGAAGAAAGGAGATTTGGAGCTGCCACTGGAGGGGCTTCATTTGGGGAGGGATTGTCCCCCATGGAAGAGTGGAGAGGGGGGTTAAGGAACAGAGCAGGTTGCATGGCGGTAATAGGGAAGAAAGGGAAAAAGGTGAGTACCAACAATGGGGGGAAGAATCTGCAACTACCATTGATACACAGGGGGGCGGGAAGGATCAACTACATACCATGCACCCAAATGGACAAGGCCAGTTTGCTCAAACAGTTACCCCCACAGTCCGGAGGCTCAAGCAAGTGGATAGACGCATTTGAGAAGCATACGGCAGGAGTGCCCTTGGCAGTGGGGGATGTTAAAAGCCTGTTGGTGTCTGCAGTGGGAGACCAGGCAAACAGGGTCTGGGCAAAGGCGGGGTTCCCCGGAATAACACTCGATTTTGACCGCCATGATGGTGCCTTATTCAGCACAGTACGGGCACTAGTGTGGATGCCCTGAGGGAAACATTTCCAGACACACCAGATTTGCAGTCAGTTATGCAGTGTACAATGGGAGATGAGGAAGATGCAATGTGTTTCTCTGGTTGCAGGACATGTGGAGAGTGGAAACGAGTACGGCCTGTGACCAATCAACTTCCCTGTTCTATTTTATCATAAAAAGGGGGATCCCAAAAAAAGTATAGAAGGCCCTTGATAAAATATCTGGGATAGAAGCCAAAGGATGGCCTGAAATTCAAAGCATAATAGTGCACCACTGTAAAAGGATCAAAGAGAAAGAAAAGGAGATAGCTCAGCGGCGGTTGGCAGATGAGGCTAAATTAGTATAAATCAAACTATTGAAGTTTAGTGCAGCAGCAGCAACCAGCATGACAGGAAGTGAGCGGGCGGAGGACGACGGGCAGATGGGAATACCAGCACACATAGTGGCAAACTTGACATGTAACAGTCAGGACTCATGGTCAGGGGAAAACCAATATGAGGGACCACACTGGCCATTGAGAGGTGGACGGGACAATAGTGGAGGATTCAGGGGGCCGAGAGGAGGGGGTGCCGTGTATGGAGAGCCCCGAGGGGGAGGGCAAGGACAGTGTTGTAATTGCAGGAGGTGGGGGCATTTTATGAGAGAATGTCGGAGCAGACCCACTAATCCGTACTCAAGTGAACAACAAAATGGACATCCTTACCCAGGGAGCCCCTACGGGTTACCTATGGGCGGAAACAGAAGGGAGAGCCAACCCGACCCTAGATGTGCAAATGAGCTGCAGATACCCCCACAAAACACATCTCAACACCCCCAGTTTCATGATTGTACTGCCCCCACTCGTGGCAGCACTTATACTACCACTACAAATGGAGCACCCATATCATGGAAAGGGACGTCAATGGTAACAAGAAATCTTTTGACACTGATGAACTCCCATGGCACTCAGCATAGGACAGCCCACAGGGAACAATTGCGTGTCCAGTACTGTCGACGATCTTTAATGCAGCAGAGGAGCCACTGGAGGGGGCGGCAATAGGAAACAAACAATTCATTTTTATGGTGGATTCGGGAGCAGAAAAATCATGCCTAAAGGAGGGCAGGTTCCCGCTTTCTAATCGGACTTTGGAAATGCAAGGATTCTCTGGGGCGGTGGTCGAGGTTCCATACACTGAAAAGCTAGACATAACAGTGTGGGGAAAAACTGTACGGGCACCCTGCTGTTCTACGAAGAGTCGCCCATTAATCTGCTGGGGAAGGGACCTTCTCAGCAAACTCAACATGACTATATCCTTCACGGACAGAGGAATAGTGTGCTCTACACCAGGCATATGTGCAATTGCACCATGTTAGCGATACACACTCAAGCAAACTTTCCGCAAACACGCGGCATACCTGTAGACTCAGACATGTTCGTACAAGGGCTGAGGATACTGGCGAGAGTGGTGCCAGAGTTGAAAAGTAGGAAATGGAGAGTGCCCTCAGAGTTTATTTTTCGCCCAATCACAGACCCGGAGATAGTGCCGGGATCAATAGTATCTCTAGACATGCATGCAGTGCAGGTGTCAGCGCAAAGAATAGCAGTAATTACAATGGACATGCAGGGATGCCAGTGGAGAACGTTACTGTGCATCAACGCCAATAGGGCCCTGCGGGATTTAACAGATGAGGAACTTTTTAGTGATACAGGAGATGATGCGGAAATAGTGATGTAGATTGCAAACCCCTATGATATGATGATTCAAAAAAGAGAGGTGCCATTACCCCTCATAGCAACTGTCAGAGCACCTTCAGCATACTTTGAGGAAGATATGTCCTACGTACCGCAGCAGTTGTGGACCATAGGCCCACACGATGTAGGGCTGCTACATGAAGTAACACCGGTAAAAATAAAACTAAAGCCTGGAGCCATTCTACCCCCGGTAAAACAATATCCCTTATCGAGGGAAGCAGAAGAGGGAATACGAAAAACAATAAATGCATTGATGATACAGGGAATAATAGTGCCATCCAATTCACTATGCAACACTTGCATTTATCCGATCAAGAAAGTGGAAGGGGGTGCATTTCCCAAATCCTGCCTCAATATTATATAGTATCCCAACACAAGCCACCCATTTTACAGTGGTGGATCTAAAAAATGCTTTCTTTTCAATCCCACCCGACCCAGGTTCTTGGTACCTAACAGCATTCATGCTAGGGGGGAAAAGGTATGAACACTGCAGATTGCCCCAAGGGTATTGCGAGAGTCCCAGTATCTTTAAAAGGATACTGCATGAGGATCTTGGAAACATAGACACAACAAGTCTAATAATTCAGTACGCACACAATTTGTTGGTCTGCGGCAAAGACGAACAGGAGTGCAGAGAAGATTCCATCACCCTGTTAACACATTTAGCACACAAAGGGTACAAGGTGGACAGACAAAAACTACATTATTGCTTGACAGAAGTGCTATACTTGGATCAATTGATATCCAAAGATGGCAAGAGAATAATACCTGATAGAGTAGCAGCGATAAAACCCATAAAAGAGCCAAAAACGGTGAAAGAGATGCAGAAGTTCCTTGGCATGGCTAATTACTGCTGAGCATGGATACTAGATTACGCAGCATACACACAACCCCTATTACAGGCACACAAAGAAGCACAATGAGAGAACACTCAAATACAGTGGACACAAGAAATGCACACAGCTTTTGACACACTCAAAGAGTTGATATTCATGGCACCAGTTCTAGCAACCCCCAACTATGAGCATGAGTTTTATTTGTTCTCACATTGCAACACGACACTCATGACAGCTGTACTGTCAAAGAAAACATCCTTAGGCCACAAGCCCCTGGCATTCTACAGTGGAATGCTGGATGCAGTAATGTAAGAACATTGAGCTTGCGAACATGCTCTCGCAGCCGTCGCATTCGCAAGCAGAAAAAGCTCTACAATTGTGATGGGATGCTCCATCACGTTGTATGTAGAACACACCCTTTTGCCATTCTAGAAAGGTCAAAAAGCACACTAACTGCTCAAAGAGCAACAGCATATGAGTTAATCATATCCAGCGCAAACATTCACATTGTGAGATGCAAAAGTGTAAACCCTGCCACATTTCTCACTGAAGCATGCACAGTAGAAGACATGCAGCAACAGGACTGTGCCACATACAGAGGTGACAATGACAACGCACATACAGTACACAAAAATGCACTAGCAGGAGGAGAAATTATTTTGCTGATGGGTCTACCTCCATAGATTGTGAAACAGGAGAAAAGCACATAGGAGCAGCAGTAGTTCGAGTGGAAGATGGGGAATTTGAAGTAATTGTACAAAAAAGGTTACCACCACACTTCTCAGCACAAGCAACAGAACTAGTGGCGCTCATAGAAGCATTGCACACAGCAAAAGGGTGCACGGTTACCATCTACACAGATTCTGCCTACATGGCAACAACAGTGCATGGGGGGTTATCAAGGTGGGGAAGGAGAGGATTTTGAAGGGCAGACGGGTCCCCAGTCCAGCATGCAACATTACTAAGGGAATGAAGTGATGCACTAAAAGAACCTACACTTGTAGCAGTCGTGAAATGTCAGGCCCACACATGAGGTGATGACGTCATCTCATTGGGGAACGCGGCAGTGGATGCTGCCACCAGGGAAGCCTCTTATTTACCAAAAAGCTCAACTGGTGAGTACACACTAAAGAAGATAGTAGAGGAAGAGCAGCCGGAAGGGTTCAACTCATTGCAAGTCTCCCAAATTATTGAACTTCAGCAAGATGCACCCAGTGAAGAGAAGGAAACATGGGTGAAAAGAGGGTACAGCCAGTCTCACACCAACCTTTTATGCAGACAGAATAACAGCGGTAGGGTAGTGATGCCTGAAAAATTACTGAAGACAGCATTCCAGCAATTGCACTTCCCTGCCCACAATGCAAAGCAACACATCATCGCAGATATACAAGAAGATTGGTTTCCTACAGGACTACAGGAGCAAGTCACAAAGCTAATAATAGAATGCATCACATGCCAAACATACAACTCTGCCATGACGCTACGGACACTCAGAGGAACATTGCTGAAACCTGAAGGGCCAGTTAGAGAGCTGCTTATAGACTATGCAGACATGGGAGAGCGGTGTAATGGGTCCCAATATATGATTGTTGTAGTGTGTCCCTTTGCCTGGTGGGTTGAAGCAGGCCCCTGTGCTCATCCAGACGCACGGTGTGCCGCCAAGTTCCTGGTTAGGGAGATATTTCCCCGCTGGGGCATTTGTGATGTTATACGTTCCGACAATGGGACACACTTTGTTAATGACATGTTCAAGCATATAACAGCAATGCTAGGTATAACTCACAAGCTCTTTACAATTTATCATCCGGAATCAAACGGTATTGTTGAAAAAATGAACTGATTGCTCAAAAGAAGATTGTCAAAATTGTGCCACATGCTCAAAAAGAATTGGGTATATTGTTTACCCTTAGCACTCTTTGAGATGAGGAACCAGTCCAGCAAGGACCACCACCCGTCATCCCATGAGATCGTGACGGGTAGGAGGATGCACACAGCTCACTCACCCCTGCGTAGGCAGTCAGATGCACATCAGAGTGCCACAGTGCTAGGAGAAGAGTTCCATGAGTATCTTAGAAGTCTTACAAGAGCAGCACGAGCCATAGCAAAGCAAATTGCACCACCATTTACACAGGAAATTGCAACTGACGCAATCACTCCAGCCACAGATAGCCCAGACTGCCAGTTGATGACAGATGACATGGTATACGTGAGGAGATTTGTGCGAAGGTGGAATGGACCCAGGTTCCATGGTCCCTACAAGGTAATTTACTGCACGCCTACAGCAGTTAAGATGCAGGGCGTAAGATATTGGGTGCACTTAACAGATGTTCGTAGGGCTCATGGGAATACAGACGGCACAGAATATGAAGATAACAGAAATGAGCAGAGCGTACAAACATAGAAAGTAAAACAGCGGGAATACAAAAATAAATTGTAGGCACAGAACAAGGATGAACAAAAAGTAAAAAGGAGAATTTAAAAGGATGCATAACTATGATGAGTAGTACTAATGTGTGTGGTGTGTAAAAATGAAAATATTCTGTTGAAATGTAAAACCCCTGTTTAAAGATGAAGATAAATGACTTCTATGCTCTTTCTCTTTCCCCTCTTTCACTTTTTCTTTTTAAATAACTCATTATTTTTTCTTGGTTGGTTTTAAGCTAGCAGTAAACTGTCTCCCTCAGTTTCTCTTCCCCAGACTCGAGATGTGGGGAGGTAAAAAAAGAAGGATGCTAAATTATTCGCTCACATCAAGAGACAAAAAGCAAATGCAGAAAACTCGATAAATTAAAATATTTCACAAATATACAATGTAATTAATGAAAAGCTTTACAGGTATGCTTAACAATTGCTTACATCTCATTTATTCGGAGCAAAAATGGATATGGAAGAGGCCCCAGCGGCAACAAATAATAGTGTGGATAGGAATAGAAGAAGAAGTGTTTATCCTAGCTATTCAAATGAGTGTGTGTTGTTTGCGTGTGCAGTAGTGTTCTTTTCAACATTATTTGGCCTGGTCCTGTACTGGGCAATAACGTATATTTCAATTGATATGAGCCAGGGGTGCGTGGGCATGAAATCAATTAAACAAGGAATGCATTTAATTTGGGATGGTGTTAAGTTAATCTGGGCCCACAGGAGTCACGGGAATGAATACAATAACAACACAAATGGCACAATGACGCAGGCCACACAGAAGCCCCAATATTTCAATGAATCTGATTTCAAAGTTTACACACTGAATGACAGAATGCCTTCGGAACTCACATGCGTACAAAATCACCCCATCCGACCACGATGGCAGTTGCAGAATCCACATCAATAGGTAGCATAACCCCCAGAGAAGAAAACGGTGATACTAGAGATGTGTTTAACAGCTATCCCAGCTTATACTCTGAGTGGGAGGAAAAAGGGAATGACCAGGAGGCCCCAAGGAATAAGATCGACGGACACAGGAGGAAAAAGAGGGAGATGCAAAAGGAGAAATGGGAAGAACATTATAAATTCAGCCTAGATACGGTTGATGATCCTCAGCATCCACATCAAACAAACAAATGGTATTCTGACACGAGCAACACAGCAAAGCAGACAACAAATGAGAGTTGTTACGTCTGCTCGCTCATACCCCATGCCTCAGGCACCCCTAGGGTAATGCTGCCACAAGAGATTCCATTTGCAGAGGGACAATGTCTCTTAGATCTTGCGCTATGCAGAATCAAAAATATGTTTCAAGCACGCACAGTCTCATTTGAGCTGTTACAAAATGAACAGACATATTACTCCTGGCCGCAAGGAGTAATTTGTGTAAAGGAGCCTTTTTTGGTGATAAAGGGAATGCTGCATTCGGACAATAAGTGGCAAAATGAGGAAATAATGTGTAAAGCAGAAGCGTTGCGAGGGCTGTCTGAAGAAAAATGTTCCTGGGTACAGAGAAAATGCGCTCCTATATGGACTGAACACATAATGAAAATTATTCGGGTTACTGCCATCAAAAAACCCTTCAAACTGCAAAAAGACATTTCTTACGAACTCTGCTTCCGTGGGGAAGGTAAAAAGAACATGGGAGAAAACAAGAACTGCAGCAAAACTCTCATAATACCTGACATGAAGAAAGGCACAGCGGCAATGATGGACACGTACTGGGTTTGCGGCAACCTGGCGTACTTGCCCCTCCCGAAATCATCGAGGGGCACGTGCCCTCTGGCAACGCTTCATTCCGCACTAATGGTGATTCCAGAAAGCCATAGCCAAGGTAGAAGCACGCAAGTGGTGGCGCCAACCGAACTTTCCCAGACGCCACCTGAAGAGGTTCCCATATATACAATGGGTGAAGAAGGTTTGCAGAGCACAATGCAGAGGAAGAAACAATCATCAAACTACATCTCAGCCAAATCCTCAGAACTTCTAGCACAAATCCCCGATCAATTCCGGTTGTTCAGCTCTGTCGAGACATTTTTTGCATCCCTCGTTCCCAGCATACAGGCAAGAGCGAATGCAAAATAGCTTCAAATAACGAGGTGGGAACTCATCCAGCTGGCCAATGATACTGTAGAAGGGTTCAATGTAATCAAAGTGGAACTTAGAGCATTACAACTAATGACCATGCAGAACAGGTATGTGCTAGACCTCTTAACAGCAATGGATGCAGGTGTGTGCTGAAAAATCGGGAGCGCATGTTGCACTTTCTTACCCTCTGCAGATGTGGACAACGGCTCCCTTTCCCATGTCATCACAGCGGTGCACAACCTCGGAGAATGCATGAAAGATGAAGGAGGAGTGCAGCCCAGCACCTGGTTCGACAGTCTTTTTTCTTGGGTACCATCGTGGCTTGGAATGACAGTGGAGCTCCTCATACAACTCATCATCTTTTTGCTCCTTATTTTTTTGTGTGTGACAATTAGGACTCAGATGCTGCGCCAATGAAGTACCTAATGGTGCACTGATGATGGTAACAATGGGCCGTGCAAATGGAGTGGCACAAATAAAGCACGAGGCTGAAGTACAAACAGGAGATAATTCAGAGCCCAAATATAGAATGACCGCCATATATAACACAGGACATAGAGTAGATAATTTATATCAAACAACCGTAAAAGAACCCAAAGAGCTACAATGGTATAAGGAGGTGTTGGTGGACCTGGAGGTTGAGGGAGGGTGTATTTATTTGACTTGCACCCCAGATGAATATGCTAGGATGGGGTTAGAGCCTCAGGGTGGTATGCAGAGCATGGATGCCAATAAAGGGGACACCTGCATGGGATGAAGCAGTGGCCGAGGAGGAAGACCGTAAGAGGTTGGGACAGTTACAATATTCGTTACTTAAGTAACACAAAGGGGAATGTGTGGGAGGAGAGGGTCTTGGAACCCCCACCCATTCTTACACTTCCTGGCATGGCCCAGTGCGGCTGCTTTGGGTCAAGGGCCCAGCCCTAGAGCCCCCGCGCTGGAACACCCTTAGGAACTGTTACCCCCCCTTAAGACAGCATATGATCAGAATTGAACCAGACTTCATTTTGTGGGCCACCAACTCCATTTTGTTATTTGGTATTAACAGGCTAGCTGTGAACGTAGAACAAAGGCCTGCAGCTCTCCCAGCCAGGCACACACAGCAGACGAGTTACTCCTCCCGGCTCCTCCCCTCTGCCATCTCTGCAGTTGTTTGGTTCTCATGGGAGACTAGCCGCAAGATTGCAACAAACTTTACACTGTATACCCTGTCTTTGGTCTTACCTCATTTGACCCTGCCACAGCCCAGCACAGGGACAAACAACAGAAGCCATTCATCTCTATAAAGCTGCCCCCCACCCAACAGACCCAGGCCATAAAGAATACCAATCCCATATTCTTTAAAACATGATCAAACAGCTGGAAGCGACCTTCAAGTATGTTTAATTGTTTGCGCCCCAATAGAAGAAAACCAAGTGTCTTCCTGCAGACTAAAACAAGCTGCTCATTTTTTGTCGAATAATGTATGATATATGTGTGATCAAAAGCGTTAACGTTAGAATCCAGTTATCAAATAGTGATAGTAACCAATCGCTCTGACCAGCATGTTCGTATTATGACACTAAGTGATAAGGCCGCATATGCAGAACCTGAAGCATGAGCTGTTTAATGTAGCATGAACAATAATCTAAGCATGCAAAATATTTTAATTATAAGTCTTTAGACGGATGTAACCAAATTGTGATAGGCCACATGCAAAAGACCTTTATATAAAATCCACTCCTGAAGGCCCTGATTTTCCATGCAATACAGAACTACAACGCAAAGGTGTTTCGATTCTCCTCCACCCTTCATAGTGTCAAAGCAGATTAGCAGAGATTTAATGATGTTTAACCAACCGGTCATTAACCCTCACAATACAATTTATGACCATGATGGTATGTGCCTCTTACCTCTTTTAATGCGTAATCCAACCCTCAGATTTAGAGGCCTCTTTGTTGTTTACCAGGTGGACACTACAGACCACACAGTGACCTCAAGAGTCTCATCTCGTTAGCCAATATATATTTTGTATTGTATCAACACACTTAAGCCTGTCTATCAATGGATCAAACACAGTATTTAATAGCATTATCTTGACCTATGCACAATGATAAATTAACCTGTATTTGAGAAACATTTTGTTCCTAAATGTCTAAACTCACAGGTCTCTGAACTATTGGATGAATGGGAATGTGTGGCCACAAGGGCAAATGTCAAATGGTTATTTAATAAAAGAACAACTCGACAGTTGCCAATTCTGCATACCAATTTGATGAGCCCAGCTGACCGATTGACCCAAGAAGCATCATCGCCACACCAGGTGCTGCTGAGCCAATCACAGCCCAGCGACCCTATGGCACTGTAGGTGTTCTCCCCTGGAGACCAATCCCAACTGTTCATGTGCCCCTTAGTCCTTCCCTCTGTTCGATGACGATAAAGCTGTATAAAAGTAATTTGTAACATGTTTTCGGCAGAGCGCTCTCGGCGTGAGCAGAGTATATTCTGCTTGCTCTATTTTAGAGAAAGCCTTTTAATGTCACCAGCACATGGTCTTGGTCTTATTCCCTCGGGGGAAGTGTCCTGATTCACTTATTGGGAGACTTGACTGCATTTTTGGGGGCCTCTCACCTTCAGTAGGCAATGGAGCCATCCCTTTTTCAAAGTCAATTTAATCTTGGCAATACTTTCCTTGAGAAGTCCGTTGATTCTCTCACATTTACTGTTCGCTTTTGGGTTATAAGCAGAAGAAATCTTGAGCTTTATGTTTAATAGAAGTCCTATCTTTTCAAATAGCTCATTGACAGAATGCGGCCGATTATCGAATCTTAGCACCTGACACACACCCCACCTCGGGAATACTTCAGGCACTAAAAACTTCACTGCGCAAGTCAGGATGTGTAAATGGATCTGCCTCGATCCACCTAGAGAAGGGACACACCACCACTAATGGATCCATTACATTTCTGCAGCATATCGACATATTCGATATGTAAATGCTGAAAAGGACCATTCGGTTGTGGTATTACCCTTCTGATCAATCTCAGTGTATGCCCAGCAGTAAAATTTTGACTCAATGCAATTTACCATAAATAGTGCAACGTGTTCCAACAAATTAGGAATGAACACGTCTTCTGAAATACTAGCAGCAAGACTCTCTCTAGTTACATGCGGAGGGAAATGCAGCTGTTCGAGCACGACTTTCAATAAAGTTACTGGCATCACTGACTTTCCAGTGCTGTCCTGTCGCCATAATGCTTCCATGGGGGATAAAGAACACCCCTTTGTTTCCATAATTCTCGTTCTTCCTGTGGTGCACTTCCTTGAATCTCTATTAATTAGGTTATTGACAACTTATTAAACCCTTCTTGCACTAACATCGTTGTAACTGAATTTCCCTTAATACTCTCAGTATCAAAACTCGACATTTCTGGAGAATATGCAACCCTTTTGGCGTCTACCTCTGTGGCTTCGTTTCCACAAAAGATAAAATCTGTTTGCTTAATATGCACTGCGCATTAAACGACCGCTATGGCTACTGGAAGTTGTAATGCCTTGATGAGTCTTTCCAATAAGGACGCATGTTGCACCGGAGTGCCGTCTGTGCAGAGGTAGCCCCTCCTTTTCCAACGTGCTCACCCTGTGTGTACGGTTGATGTCACGTAGGCAGAGTCACTGTACACTGTCACTTCCTGCCCTTTATGTTTCTCAAGTGTGACAATAAGTGCCACTAATCTTCTGCTTGCACTGAAAAATGAGACAGTGGCCTTGCACTTGCTAGTACTTTGAATTCTCCATTTAATCTGTGTCTTACTACAGCGATACCTGAATGCCTTTCCCCACTAGTCTGATCAATTTTCGAAGAACCATCAATAAAAAGAATCTCCCCTCCAACCAAGGTACTCTCCTTCACACAGGGTATATCATCATAAAATGCTACATAATTGGCACAGTCATGTACATGATCACCTTCTTCTACTGGCTCAGCTATGAACATGGCAGGGTTCACTATTTTACATCTTACTACCTTATTCGATGGTTTAAGAAATCATAACCTCATAAGCTGAAGCTCTTTGGGATGTCAATGTGCCCTTGGGTTTTTCTAAAATGGCAAATAGAGCATGCTCCACGAAGAGGGCCATAGAGCAGCCCAAGACAATATGCTTGGATTTCTCAATTGCAAACGCGGCAGTTGCCAAAGATTGTTCACAAGAGAAGTGTCCTCCCATAAGTAGGTCTAAAATTCCACTATAATACCCCAAAGGTTTTTACCCAAATGTGGTTCTTTGTGTAAGCACTGCTGTCATGACTGTTCCATTTGTGTGCAAAAACAAATACAATTCCTCAGCATAATTGGGAATTCCTATAACAGAGGCTGTGCAAACTGCTCTCTTTAACTCCTCAAATGCTTCCTCCATGTCTTCAGTTCATTTTAGTTTTATTTTTCCCAACTGTGCTTTCTTTAATTCTTGCAGAAGTGACCTTGTGTACGTACTATAATCAAAAATCCAGGCTCTAGCATAATTGCATAAACCCAAAAACTGTTGCATCTCTTGCAAACTGTGTTTGGTTTTGAGGTTTTCATAATTGCCTCAGCTCTCTCAGGTGTCACTTTCTTTCCTTCATGTGAAATCAACGTACCTATATATAACACCTCTTCTTGGAAGTATTATAACTTCTCCTTGTCTACTTTATATCCCTTGTCTGCTCGAATAGTCATTAATCGGATAGAGTCCTATCTGCACTCATCTTCTGTGGTGCTTCAAATCAAGATGTCATCTACGTACTGTATCACCCTGCTTTTGAGATCAATATTGCCTAGATCCATCTGTAGGACTGTGTTGAAGATTGATGGGGACTCGCAGTACCCTTGAAGCAGCCTAGTGTGTTTCAGTCTTTTTTGACAAAACGTAAATTAAGTCAAGTCTTGTGAGTCCTTGTGCAACAGGATCGAGAAAACCACATTTTACAAATTGATCACTGTGAAATGTCAGGTTTCCACCGGAATACTATATAATATTGTCGCCGGATTAGGAACTAAAGGAAACTCTGCATCTACAATATGGTTAAGCAGTCTTATATCCTGAACAAATCCCCCCTTTAGATTTTTTAATCAGATATACTGTGGTATTGTATGATGATTCTGATGGCACCATAATCACCTGATTTATCAGCGCTGAAATAGTCTGAAATATCCCTTCATCAGTTTCTCAAGAAATGGGGTACTGTTTTGCTCATGGTAAAATTTCTCCTGGTTTAAGCTTTATCTTAACCTCTGCTATCCCCTTCAATAAACCTATGTCATAAGAGCCTGTGGTCCATAGGGCACTCGGCACCTTTTCAAGATCATCCTAAAAAAATGCTGGTTGTTGCTGTATTATTGCCATTCTCTGTGGGACTTCCCTTTTCTCTATCCTTATCCAGTTTGTAATGCTCATGAAGAACACCACTTCATCATTGCTCTGGTCTTCTCAGATCATATCGTCATCAGTTATGTCAGTCCATTTATACCCTTCCTCAAAGCTATCACTCTTCTTCATGGTCTACCCTCATCGTCTATCCCTTCGAGCATTGCCATTTCCCTTCGTACTATGGCTTCTTCCAATTCTATAGGAATAGTCTTTCCACCTTCCTCATCTGCAAGTATATGTGGTCTAAATAAAAGCTCATCAGGTATCCTCATAATATTTCCTATCAGGCCGGTTAACCATGTCAACAAAATGCTTACCCCATATGGAAAAATCTCTGGATCTACTGGAACGCCTTGGAGAGCCACTTGGCCTGTAAAAGCCAGTATGAACTCTCCCACGTTTCAATAGTGTATTCCTGGAGTGGAGCACACTATTCCTTGATCAGTAAATGAAATTGTCATGTTAAATTTCGTCATTAAAACTCTTCCCAAAATATTAACTGGTGTCTGTCGTGAATAGAACAATGGTAATTCATCAGTAAAATGAACTCAACTCGTAGCTCCAGAGAACCCTTGAGCATTCATGGCAATACCTGACATTGGATATTTTCCTTCTAGTGTACCCAAACGAGTTGCTCCAGTGTCTACAAAAAAGAAAAAGGATGTTGCTCCTATCGTCACATCGACCCTTGGTTCCTCTTGGGGGTCTGGTGTCACATATAGTACTGAACACATCAAGCCACCTTGTGATCAGTCCTATTGTGGATACAAACTCATCCCCGTCCCTGTGAATGGATTTCCTCCTACCACAGTGACACCTCCTATTCTGGGTGTCAATACTTGTCCTGTTTTTGCATATTGTTGTGTCTGCATAAGGGCTGAGCTTGTGGCAGATTCATTTGTATTTGTCCCTGCTGTTGTACTTGCAGTGTTTTTCTCTGATAAAATATGTGATATTGGGCAAAGCCCTCTCTAGTCTGCGTCCTGTATGGTGGAGGATAAGGTGTCCCCCTCTGAAGAAATGGCCATTGTGTACATTCCCTTGGCTCCCACATATGCACACAATATGTCCTGTCATTCCACAATTCGAACATACTAGAGGAACCCCCCAATTTGTCCCTCCTTGGTTATATAATCCTGGAGAATTCTGGTTCTTATTTTGTGTACCTTGTAACCCACCTTGATTATTTTGAAATCCGCCTCCTCTTCTTTTATAAACCCATGACCAACTTGGTCCATCAAGAGCAAATTATTCAACTGCAATGCACACATTGCTTCCTGCATTCCCAATCCTTCTCCACTTGTCAGTACCACCCTTTCTTGTGGAATTTTTGACAATTATTTCTGAACTAACTTGTCTTCCTTGCTCTTCCTATACTCATTTTTCATTTTGTTTTTCTCTTGTAATAACCAACAATGGTGCATTATCGCCAACTGTATCTCAGACCGTGGTTTCGCTTCCATCCCCACCTGTTTTTTTCATCTGCCTCTGTACTGGCTCAGGCAACCATTGACATAAAATGTGGTAAAATAACGCCACTGTCTTTTCACACGGCTTGCAAGTTTCAAGTTATGATTTCTCCTGAATATCCTGAATATAAGCAATAGGGTCTTCATCCTCCTTCATTTTATGTGTTATAATTGCACTCACAGCTGATGTATCAGGGTACTGAACCCTGAGAGCCCTCCAAATGTCTACTCTACAATTATTAAATGGTTATCCATCATGCGCTGTGTTTTGTGCAGTCACACTTGAATATCCTGCTCTCCTCCATATGTCATCAGCCCTCTCTTCAAGAATGGCTGCTAAGAGACCTTTAATATCCCCTAAGGCCAGCCTATTTGCTGCTGTCATTTTCTCTAATTTGTATACCATTTCCAGCACCGAAAGTCAAACTAGGGAGTATGCATTTTAAGTTATCCTTGTCCATCTGCGGCCATGGAATGTATTGTGGTCTTGCTCCCCCTTTCTCCAATAAGTGTAAATCCCATACCATAGTCAGATCCCACTTAGTCTATTCCTGGCATGGATAATCGTCCCTGTCTATATGCTAGTTGGTAATGACCTTCACCTACTTACATATGGTGGCGACTCTCCCCTCTCACTATGTGATCCTACTCGGGGACGCTCAGGATATGCTATGGGATCTGGTGTTCTATCTGTAGGTTGTTCCAGATCCGACCATCACACTTCCTTATCCATTTGCAGGCTTCCTTCAGGGGTGTACCTGGTTCCTCCTTCTGCCTCAATACTGGACTCACTTTCCTTGTCTGCCATATCTAGTCCCCAACTAGTGTGGCTCTCATCCCTCTCACCTTTGACTAAGTTCAGTCTTTTCAAAGACAATGCTCTACGTTCATCACTGAACAGGTTACCCTCCTCACTTCATGATTGAGGTACTGGGGATCGGTAACCATTCCATCGCGTTTCATACTTGCTACTTCGCCTTAACTGTTGATAGTCTTTATCGATCCTTTCGTCAATGCTTTCTGCATCAAATCTTTGTTTTTCTAGTGCTACTTTAAATGCTGCTGGCATCACTTCTTTCATCAGAAGAATCTCTTCCACTCTGTTCCATCGTATTTCTGTACTTGGCCACCTTTGTTCTTTATGAATGAGACTGGCATCAAGACCTTGCTGTCTCCTTTTCTGTTCTATTTTTTCATCTACTTCCCTTTGCTTTCTTGCATCCCTTCTAATTCTTTCTTCCCCTTGCCTTCATTCTTCCCTTCTTTCCTCTGCTTCCGTTCATCTCTGTAATCTTTTGTCCCTTGGTCCTTGTGCTTCTTCCTCCTCTTTCTTACTTTCCTTTCTGTCCCTTTCTTCTTTTTTTTTTTGTTCTTCTACCCATTCTTCTCATTTCTCTTACTCCTCGTGATACATCTGCTCTTGTCGCTCCCTGCTTTTCCTTTTCTGCTCACCTTCTTTTATCACTTCTCTCATTTCTTATCCTTCCTTTCCAGTTCGTCCTTTTCTTCTCTTTGCCTAACTGCCTCGATACTTTTCCCATCTTTCTAAAGTAATTTCTGTCCTTCTATCCATTCATTTTGTATGAGTGCTACCTCATCAGCCTTTTCTCCTTTCCATCTCTTAATCTCCCTGTCTATTTATGTCAACAAATTTGACTGCCCACCCTTTTCTTCCTTGTCTTGCATTACCATGTAAATCTCTTCCTTTCTCTTATTCTCCTCCGTGCTATCATCACTACTGTAAGCAGGGGGTACATCTAATGGATTACTATACCCTGTTACTGCTCTCAGTTCGTTTAAAGGATTCACTCCTGTCCCTTCCGTAACAACACTTTTTGCCTCAGGCACGGTAAGGGGAGCTGAGGGCTCAATGCCTTCCCTCTATGCTGATAGAGCACCCACTCTTCAGTTGGGAGGGTCTTCTCTTTCCTCTTGATACATCACCCAGAGTTCTAAAATAGCTAATCTTTTCTCTAATTTCTTCCCTGTATATGCAGCGTGCAAGTCTGTGGTCATGTGTTGCAAAACCGCTTTTGACAATGATCCCCCTTGTGGCCACAGCATGAACATTCTATCTGCTGTACCCTTTACCCACTCTGCACTATACTGTTTTAGCTTGGGCTTACGCTCTGGCAGTGTCTTGCATAGGTGCACGAGAGGAGTATCCCTCGTAATGACAAGTCTCAATTGACTGTTGATTCTCACTAGACTGTTAAATAAACTTTGGCTTAAAACACACCTTTTCAGCGTTTTTAAAACAACAAATATGAGCAAGCACCATCACTTGCTGCTCAATCCTCTTGATTCAATGGCCTAACTATTCTCTTGATTGGCGCCAATCTTTTTGCTATACTTAATCTTTACTCAATGTTACTTTTTTCTAAACAATCTCTATCGCTTCTTCAATATTTTTCTCAACAAACAGCAGTCAGACTGGTCAAACATTACACATTATAAACACCTTGATTGCCTCTTCCCTCGCCTTTACTTTTTTACCCAGTACAGGGTTTGAGACATTTTCTTACGAAGTCCTGACTACGCGTTTTATATTTCACTCTATCCCGTTGGGGTTTAAAATGTCTCCATCTAATTCTCTTGAATCAGGAATCTCTAGGCAGTCTCTCTTATCTATACAATTATTTCCTGTTACTTAAAAATTATCACATTCCCGTCCTATTATTTACCATTCCCCTTAGTCTACTCACCGTTTGTTAATCGACTTGAGGCCTTCAGTATCAACTCCTCCTTCAATCTGACGACTTCGCCTACCGTCTGCAGAACGCCAGTGGAAACCCAGGCAGGCATTTCTCGAACGGAACTGCTCACCGTGGCGTATCTTCCTGCAAGTTTATTTCTATCGGCCGCTGTCCACAGAAAACTCAGTGATCTTCCATCTAATGGCAGAGAATGCCCGATCATCTATAATATTAGAGCTGAACTGGTTTGGTCCTTTTTTAACCATCCACCCCGCCACCACGTGAGCATAGGGCCCTTTAGGAACGTGCATGTAATGGATGAGTACACAGAATAACTCCAGTCCAAATAACCAAACCAACCCAGGAAAATTGTAAAATACTGTTTTATTAACAATTATTTAAAACAGGGAGTTACAACGAACATCAATGGCCGTACGCTTGATTTCTCTCAGCAATCTTTTCTCAAAATAAGCGTTATATATGGCAAAATATATCAGAGGTGATGTCATACTACGTGGCAAATAATGAAAAACCTACTAAGGGTAGGATAGGCTGAGGGGGAACATCTAAGCATATTATCTATAGGAATTAGGATTGTAATTGGCTGCCCACTGTCAGGTGGACAGCAGATGCCTACCTCTAAAACATGTCATCTCAAGAAACCTTAGCTAGACAGTCTCTCATTGGCTTTCAAACTATAAGGTCCTTTGTTATATGTACCACTACAATTGGTTTGCATGCTTGTGCCAGGTCTGGACAATTTGGTTCACTTAAGCCCAGACCTAGGTGAAGGGAGATGGGGCCTGACACTACCTTCCCACTCAATTAGCACAGCATCTCTCATCACCCAAGCCTTCTGCCATGAAGATTGTCTTTGAACTTTGCCTTGCAAAAGTATCCTTGTCTTCAGACTACACGGTAGTGCAGCTTACACTATCATCTTCCGGGACTTCAAGTCTGAACTCTATTTCCATCCTTGACGCATGTGAAAGGAGACCACAATTTGGTCCATTTTGCAGGTTTTAAATGCCTAAATGAATAACACTTTCCATGCTTGGTGTTCTTCCTTTGCACCTTAACTAGGGATGATTAATCCTTCAAACGTTCACTCCTTTCCAGAATAGATAGCTGACCTTGGCTGCTTCAATCTTGACTCCAGGCCATACAAGCTCGCCATGCAGCTCCACGATTCAGCTTATTCTTGCTGCAACACAATCTTCCCTTTCCCATTCATGGGTCCTGGCTTACTACATGCATGACACAGATGTCCAGCTTCTACATAATAGAAGCTTCGCCTGCATTCTATTCACTCTGTATAGACAGCTTCTATGATGACTTTGTCTACCTTGCATTTCAGCATCTGTACAATTGTTGAACGGTTAATTCTCTGCAACACTTTGTGCACGTGCAATCTTCTTTTTCATATTTAAAAGTTCACTTGATTCTGTACTTCATCATAGTTTCTGTAGGATCCATACATCCTCTACCGCCAGTATCCTGAGACATCGTTCAGACTCTCTTATGAAGTCACAGGCTTCTTTCTTTGCTCTTTTTTATGTTCCTTCAGGGAGTTCCTCCCTCAGATTGGGATACATTCGGGGATACATTTGATAGGGTTGCCTCAATGGGTATCTTCTTTCGAAATACACGCTGCAGTATTGGCACAACCACTGGTGTCAAACACAGCACAATCTCAGGCATCTAACATATGGGAGGTAGGGGGTGGGATTTCCAGCAGAGGCATGCTGCTGTTCCTCTACAGTACTTAAACGCTGATCGTGTCAAGTACCTTACAAAGATATTGGGCCTGGTTACGAGTCCGGCGGTAGCCGTGCCGGAAAAACCGGCAGGCTGCCGCCAGACCTGTAATACCATTCCGTCTCCATGATTGCCAGTATCACTGGGGCATTACAACCCCGGTGACCTGGTAATTCTGGAGTTGGAATTCTGTAAATCCCAATTCCCATGGAGTGACATAGGACTCCATGGGGATGGGGACCATGGAAACACTGGTTCTGTCTATGACAGAGGTGGTGTTTCCATGTCCGTCTGCAGGTGGGTGGTGTTACTTCCACCAGGTCAGACATGGCGGGGGTGACACCTCCTGCCTGCAGGACTCGGAATCAGCTGGTCCGGAAACAATGGTGGTGGCGGATTTACCACCACTATTGTTTCCGGACCGGCTGACTCGTAATGAGGCCCATTTTCTTTTAAATACTAAACAATGGGGTTAGCCCTCCAGATATAGATCTTGCAAATGTTGCACAGATGTTTAAGGCAGTAGCCAATTTGCTGGATCATCTACAGATGTGCAGGGGTAAACCCTGTGCCTCAGAACCATGGTTCAACAATGTCTTAAAAACCCTACGCCAAACAAAATGCCAGTCAGAATGCAGATGGCAAGCCTTTTACTCACTGTTGGACAGACTTCTGTTCACACCGAGGTCCAAAGCCTATCACCAAGCAATCTGCCTGGCTAAAACGAAATACTACACTAGTGAAGTGGAAGGGGCACTAAACAAACCAAAATAACTTTTCTCACTGTGCACTCCCTGTTCACTAAAAGCAACTCTAGGGACGTTATTATTACATCGTAAACAATGTGTGACGTGTTAGCTGACTTCTTTACTACGAAAGTCAACAATATACAAGCATTTATTGCCACTACCGGGCTGCCACAGATTGAGAGAAACCAACAGCCCACTATTGTTAATAGCATAGAGGACTGGTCCGTCTTTCCGGTATTGACGCCATCAATGACTATCAGGGCTACAAAGGGCGTCAAATCCACTTTTCCTTCTTATGCGATGCTTCTAGCTATTTTGCAGGGGATCATCAACCATATTTCCTCCTGGCTATGTCTCACTTCTTCCTTTCCTAATGAAACTGCAGGAATCCTTAATCTCTACACTTCTCAAAGGTTTCTAAGAGAAATAACATTCCCTAGACACATTTCAATCAGGATTCCGTCCAGGCCGGTGCATGGAAAGCATACTGGTCTCCTTTATGGATGACCTGACCAGACTGGTCGACCAGGGGCGGACGGGGGCTTTAATTCTGTTGGACCTCTCAGCAGCATTTGACACTGTGGATCATCCTACTCTGCTACCCGCCTCGCTCACGCAGGCCTTTCCAGCCAAGTACGTGCCTGGTTCTCCACATTTTTGACAGGTAGGTCCCAGGTTCTGTCCTTGGGGTCCTTTCTCTCCTGTGCTCATAAACATTCTTGCGGTGTCCCCCATGGCTCTCCCCTGCACTTGTCAATGTCTACATTCAGCCGCTCTTGCTCCTCATCCGTTCGCACGGCTTCCGGTCATACTCATATGCTGATGACACCCAAATCATCCCCTGGCTGGATCTGGCCAAGCCGGACACAGCATCTCAGCTACTGATGTTCCTGGTGGCGGTGAGCAACTGGATGGGGAGCAACTGGCAGAAGCTTAACAGGGACACAACAGAGGTTCTGGTGGTGGGCCCTACCACTGTCAGGTTATGCCACTGGAAACTGTGGCATAATCGGAGATTCTAATACCAAGTTGTGACATACTGTAGGACTCGGCCTAATCCTCACCCAATATGGCCACCGTTTGTTTATCAACGCACCATTCCCTAGGAAAGGTGCGTTGTATACATCACTTCCTATGGTTCTACGCTGCTGTGTCCTTCTGCAGATCTTGTTCCTGTACTATATGTTCGATTTGAACTTTCCTCCTAGTGTGTGTGCTAGTGCTGGGACTCGCTCTCCTGTACTTCTCTGTACTTCTCTGAACTTTCCCTTGTAGGTACTTTACTTCTGATTCTGTGTTTTGTTCGGTTCGGTAGTGTATTTCATAGGTCTTGCAGTGTTCACTTCTTTTCCACTTTCTATCTCTCCCTTCATTTTCGGGTCTGCCTCCCACGGTTCCCTTATCCCTCAGTGCTTTCGCTGGCGCTTTCAGTATCTCCCTTCTTTCCGTCTTTTTTTCCTTTGCTTCCCGCATCCCACAGATTCCTATTTATCACAGTGCTAGTTCTGCTTTTTCTCTTGCTCTCGGAGCGAGCTGTTATATTTGGTGTTTTGGCTCCCTGTCTTTTGCAGGTTTCGCTGTATCTCTCTCTCTTTCTCTATCTTTCTATCTTTCCTTTCCCCCGGGAGTCTTCTTTCCCATCCGGTCACTCCGCAATCCTGCCGATCCTGTTTTCTCTATCTAGTTTCTCTGCTCTGTTGCTCCGGTCCCTCTGCAGGCTTTTACTCTCCGAGCTACTCTTCTATTCTGTATTTCTACTTCTTGCTATCTGTATATGCCCTGACAGCTGCTGTTTCAGCTGCTCTGAACCAGCAACACTCGCTGTGTTGGGTTACTCCTCTAACTACAACTCGGATGCTTATTACTCTGCCTGTTCCACCCTTAATTCGAACTGTCATTTACCGCTGGCTATTTGATTTCTCCTCTGGCAAACAATTATGATCCTGATAACTCCCTTCTTAGTGATTCCCCTTTTGCAAGGACACTTCATGAAGCTTGCCACTACCCACGGCATCCATCCTCTCCGCTATAGCTGAGAAGTCTGAAGATCCTCACGGTTCCTCCTTCTGGAATTACAATACTACAAGGACCTACCAGGGTTTTTTGTTACCACTGAATTTTTCCCTGGAATTTAGGACTGGCTCCTCAGGGTTCCCAGTGACTTGGTGGCTATACTGGTCAAGGTGGCCTGCAAGGGAGATCGACCCTACTTACACGATAAGAAGAAAAAGAAGCCTAAAGAAAGAAAGCCTTCAGAATCTCTGCAAATCCGAAGGATGAAAGGGCAGAGACTAGAGACCGCTCTTCTAAAGAACAAGGTGAGGAGGAGGTTCGGGAGGGTACCCCACTGCATGACAACCACCTCGCCATGGAGTCTCCCTTCCTCAGTTTCCTCCCCTTTATCGCTCAGGTCTCCTGCCTTCTGGCCCACTGAGCTTGGCTCCTGCAGTACACCTGTTCCATTAGTTAGGAAGCTGGGGTTCCTATTCGCTGAGGCTCTGTCTGCCAAAGCTCAATTCAGCTCAATATGCAAATCTTGCTACTTCCATCACAGAGTATTGAAGAAGGTTTTGCCCTTTCTTCTGGAGAACTTCCACCCATTGGTGGTGTCCTCACTAGTACTAAGCAAGCTCGACTATTGCAACTTGGTGTTTTGTGCCCAGCCAGCTCATATCCTCGACCGGCTCCAGCTGCCACAGAATTCAGCAGCTTGTGTTGCCACTAACACTGCTTATGGGATGCACATATCCGCATTCTTGCAGTCACTTCACTGGCTACCGATTCAGAAGCAGATTTTGTTCTAATCTCTCTGTATTGTCCAGCGTGCCTTCCATGGTGTGGGACCAGAATTTCTGCAGAAGTTTCAACTCTACCTACTGGGCAGCTCACTAAGATCGGAAAAAGCCTGACTGCTAATTATCCTTTGGTTTCATCGTGCCCGTACAGTGGCTGCTGGTTCTCGGACGCAGCGGCCAAACTGTCGAATGCCTTACCCTTCCGGATTCGGACCATCCCCGACTATTTCAGTTTTTACAGACTCTTAAAAAAGTACCTGTTCTAAGTCCTCCTGCACCTAATGCCCTTCAGCGCTATGATGCTTACTGTGAACAAGTACTTTATAAAATCAATTAACATAACATAACAGCCCTTGATACAGAGGGCGGGAGCTGGCTTCAGGTTGACACAGTGCATATCAAAGTTTGTTGTGGGTTTTCCTATCTTTTGTTAGCCTCTGCAACTAGGCCTCATGTGGGCCTGTTTGAAGTATAAACTATTAGTATGCTAATTGTATTTATTTGCTGCCACCATTTCTGCAGGGCCAACGGATCTATGGAGCCTTTGCTATTTAATTAGGCTGGCCATGGCAGGGGGAAGGTTTTGCACTCCCTCTTTTGAGATGCCTTAATGTACTCCTGGGTGTCACATTCCAACTAAATGTGACTGGCAGGACTGCACCTGTAGGCTATGTCCACCCAGAGTACACAGGTCTATGTGTATTATGTCGTGCGGTGAGCTTAGGACAATGTGTGCAGGTTAGCCCCACACATGTTCCAGAGGGTGACCTCCCCTCATTCAATATCATATAACATTTTTAAAAAGCCCCGGTGAGCGCACACCCACCGTGCGGATGGTCGAATTCCTCACAGGACCCCATGCAGTGCTACTAGGGTGCATGAGCTTGTACCCGGGGATCCTGCAAAGGTAGGAGTATGTGGCTGATTTTGATTTGTGGTGGCGTCTCTGGGGTGTTCTGGCCCTGACTTGCGTATGGGGTTACTTTGCGGTGGGAACAATTCCATGAATACGTGCTTCACCTAGAAAAACATATGCGCGCAGGCCAGCGCAGAGTCGTTTTCGGTGCGCAGGCTTTGCAGGATGTGTGCGCACATTTCCATGAATCAGGCCCGTAGACAGCAAAGGCAACTCAACGGTGCCCTGCGGGATCCCCTCCTATAAACAGTCCTTGCCAATGCATCATAATCCTGACCTGCAGAATTTACTGAGCACTGAGAAACACACAATTCACACACACACACCCACACACACATACACACACCTTTGCCAATGCACCCCAATCTAAACTGCAGCACCCCCACGCCATTCCATCAGTGGGAATGAAGGGCAGTTCTGTGGGTAGAACCCCTTGCTTTTGCAGCACTGGGAAAAATCCACCTCCAGCTAGCTCTGACCTTTAGCACCCGCTACATGGGGACCATATGGGGACCCACTCATAGCAATGCAGAGACCTCGCACAGGTCTGGCAGAGCTACCCAACCCCGCCTGCCGAGCCCTGAGCCGCTTAGCGGCCAGGACTCCCCCGAGGGAAGGCCTCAAAATGAGTCAGAAGCCCGTGGTGGTTCTTGTGGTGTAGACACACATCCACTTCGGTTGCAAGGGAGGCTGTGGCTTGTTTAAATGAGACTCCGCTGAAATAGCGCGTTACAAGACTTCTAAACATGTATATGTGCACGGGAGAGCGGAGTGAGCATTGCCACCTGACAGCACACCAATCAGCTGGCACATGCTGAACACGGTCACTTCACGGGTGGAAAGGAGGGGCAGGAGTTGGGCGATGGCTGCCTGCGAAAAGTAGTTTTTGGCGTGAGAGGTCCCTGGGGAAAATGATTTAGGGTGGGGTGCCCGAGGAAAGATGCTGCAGGAGAGGTCGTAGGATGGGGTGTGGTATCTATGGGGGATGGGTTGTCACCGAGGGTAGAATAGGGTAATTGCCCGAGGAATGATGCTTGGTTTATTGAAAAGATGCTTTTAGTGTGTGGCGTGGCACAGACAATCTAGCAAGAAAAGAACTAATGGGGAGGGAGCGGCGGGAATAGAGAAAGAGAGAGAGAGAGAGAGAGAGAGAGAGAGGAGAGAGAGAGAGAGAGAGAGAGAGAGAGAGAGAGAGAGAGAGAGAGAAATAAAAAAAATAAAAGAGGTTGCTGCTGATGAAGAAGCAACGGGATTACGGACTGAGAAGTGAGGAGGGGCGGGTGGTGCATGTGGTGGGATATAGACGGAGTGTGTCTGAGAAGTGATAGCTGATGTGCAGGTTTGGGTGGCATATGGCTGGGGAAAGATCCCCCAGGCAACAGTACAGAGATGGTGGTGTGACTTTAAGGCCATCAGCCTAAGAGGAAGAACCTATGTGGGCCATGCTTGATGTGGTGTTCCTGGCAGGAAGAACAGGGGAAGGGCATGTGTTGTGTGGGGCGGTGGATGACAGGAGTAGGACGGCATTGGTGCAACTGAGGAGGGAGGCTTGCTGTGTTTTAGGGCAGGGGAAGAATGTTTTTTGAAGGAAAGAAACCTGGGGTTTCAGCACAGGGACTATTTGTACCTCGGGGAATGAGTGCCACATAGTACAGTCTACTGGAGCTCATACCCCACCAGTGAATCATGTCTTGGGACATGAAGGGCTCACAAGTCGGGGATGTTTGCATACAGTTGTGAGTTTACTATGTTACGTTATGTTATTTTGTCCTGTGCCACATACTGCTGCCACTTACATGGTTTCTTGGCGCCCTGGCGGATCTGAAACCGAAGGTGGGTGAGGGCGTGGGGGGGGGGCTTTGTTAGTGGGATTGAGAGGGTAAAGTGCAAGAGCTTTGTTGTGCTGTTGGTAGCTTCAGTTTGGAAAAAAATGCCACTTTGTGCTGGTTTGTGATCTTTTGTGGTTGCTGTGTTGTGTTATGCTTAGTGTGTGGGTGTTTGTGTGTGTGTGTAGTTTGTGTGGTTTGCTGAGTGTCTTCTTTGGTGTTGTGTGGTGTGTGTTGTCACGGTTTTATAACACAGGACACTCCAGCCAGGGACTCCTTCCCCGACAATGAATGTGGTGGCGCACAATAAAAGCGCTTTTTATCTTGATTACACTACAGATTCTATCTGAGTAGGCCTCCAACCCATCTCGCACCCAACCTTCACAAACTCCCCGTGTCACAATGGACTAGGAACCAGGCTGGTTTGTACCAATAAGATATTTATTAATGTATTATTTAATGAACAAGGACAAATATTCCACATACAACAGCCACTAATATGTGGCAACACAAATGTAATGATTCCTACAGAACAATTAATTTCAGATATCCTATCACAGTTTACACAGATCTTTAATGGAAAAACAGGAAAAAGAACAGTTTTGAATCAAGTGATAGCATCAAAGTGTAGCACTCCTCCCTGCAACGCTCACCCCCAAACATCAGCTAACTTAATTCCTAGGAATGGAAAGCAGTGACAAGGCATAAGGATAGAAAGAGAAAATCAGGTTTGGAAAAAAGCCCACCACCCCAAGATGGGAAGCCAGAAAAGAAAGTGAAAACCCATTTTTGGAGCAAAACTGCAGAATCAAATTTTGATTATTACTCGCGTGGCTACTCACAACTGCGGTGGGACAGAATAAAAGGAAATTCGTGTTGCTACACTTGATGAGATAGGGAAGCTTAGAGACTACTAATCAGCAGACCAGGGCAACGTGGAATGAAAAGGAAAAATTGTTTTTGGGAGAAAGCAAATGCAAAAGGAAAACTACACACGGCAAATGGAAATTCTTTTTACATGGGATTTGCAATAACAGGCAGCTAAGGATGGGGTTTAGCTTTCAAAATCGGACAGTGGTTTTCAAGGACATGGACAGAAGCATATAACAGGTAAAATTCTAGCAAAAGGGATTGCTCTCAATGGGACTACAGTTTGGGGTTTTCAATATGACAGATGTAAATTAGGAGTTCATTGGGTAATGCACACAGTACATGGGTAAATTTGGGTTTCAGTACACAGAGACTCATTCTTTTGAGGCAATACTTTAATGACTAGAATAGTTAATAAAAACACTCAACAAGATTGTTGATTTCGAATAGCAACAATTTTGATTGAAAATTTAAATGGGGGAATTAATTGATTTATTTCAACATGATACTAAGGACTTATCCAGACAACTGAGAGATGTATCAAAAGGAATACGCTAACATACACCGGCTAAAAGAGATTCTTCTATGGAAGGGTTAATGAATTATACTGACAATTTGGGACTTTCAATGGTATTTCAATGGGGTTTCAATGGGATTTTCAATGTGGTTATCTGCTACCTACAAAGGAAGCCTTGGTATGGGATTCTGGAAAGCCAGCTGGATCTAAGGACACTCTGGACTACTAGGAAAGGGGTCTGATCTCTGCACTCTCCTTGGTATGGTTCAGTTGCCTTCTCTTCCTCTTCCTTCTCTTGTCTCCCCGGATTCTTGTGTGTGTCTGTCTAGTACAGTCCCCCATTATATAGCCCAAATTACATCATTCACTTTACAATCTAGGGGGAGTACTCTAGAATTAATCTTACCATGGGATAGGACAGCTTACCAATCCTCTCTCCACCACCTAGCATCATTGGTTCAAGGGGAGGGAGCACCATCTGTCTGTTTGGCATGTATTGCAGTTCTTTGTTTCTCAAGTCAACTGTTTAGCAAAACTGAGTTATGTTTCCTAACTTCATATTTATACTAGCCACCACCATAAGAAATATATATGCAGTTTCCGTTAGTCATGGAAAATTAAGAACGCTTATCGCCAACTCTGTGTGAGGTAGCATGGCCATTTGGTGCATTTTTGTCCTTTTCATAAAATATATAACAGTTATAACTCTGCATCTGATTAAGCATGTTCATGATCTCATTTTCCATCTTTCCATCCAATCTCATGCTTGTCACATTTTTAAATCAGCCAGAAACTAGTCTTTACTGGCCATTTCCATCCACAACGTCCTAGGAAAAGGCACTTAATCTCTAAAGAACCACCTTGAAATCACATTGAAAAATAGCAGAAACTAAATTGCTTCTTATTCTGAGTGCTGCAAAAAATGCCTAAAATGAATCAATCCTTTAATGTCAAATTGGAGGATCTGTCACATATGAGAGGGTGGTGCTTCATCTCCCACACCCAACTGTCTTCCCCTGACTCAGCTGGTGATTCAAGATTTGTATTACACCCTTTGAAGTTTTGTCAGTTTGTCCTTGGTAGTGGGTGCAGGGGGAACTCCAACTTCCTGGTCAAACTCTAGCCATACTTGATTTCTTTGTCCTCCCTGAACCCCCTGCCTTAAAGTCTGGCAGAGCAGGGAATTATAACACCCTCAGTCACATCATATGTCATTGCAGAATAGTTCACTTATAGGTGCGACTTTCAGTGGGAGGCAAGGCTTTCAACTGAGAGGTTTCTTGCCTGACCTCAAAAAAAGTTTTCTGGTATTCTGAGCCTGTTCCAAGGTGATTGAAGTCTTGTGGGGAAAAACATAATGTAAACATAATGTACATGGCTTTAGTCAACACCCCACCCATAACATATTTCCCTGACATTTTCTGTGTGAGCAAAGCTATCCTTTCACAGTGGCTTTTAAAAGTTTTTTCTCTTTATTTCATACGTGTGCAAGCTGATTTTCATCTAACGTTTGAAATGCTGTTCTGTAGGTCATGGGATTCTTTAATTTGTCCTTTTTTATTAGTGAGTTTGCATCTGGTGTTAGTCCATTGACACGTAGGGGATACAGGGTTCTTTGTTTTGACTCTGAATAAAAGAAAAAAGTCAAACCGTTTTTTTCATGTGCTGTGTTTTAGAGCTCTGCTGTTCACATGAAAGGGAAAACAAAAGCTGTGTCAGGTTGCAACGATGAAATCCTTGCCCCTCGTGAATTGCAAGTAAGACAAGGCAATTTTTGGATGTAGTGCATAACTGTTTGGTCATTCAGAGGAAACACCAGCAGCGCAGAGCCCTTTTTGAACGTAGTGCATAACTTCTTGTTATTCAGATGAAAGAAAAGCAAGCGCAGGGCAGTTTTGAATGCAGTGCATAACTTAGATGAAAGAAAAGCAAATGCAGAGCCGTTCTTGGTGAAATGTTCAAATGCTTGCCACACATGTTCCAGGCAAAGCAAAGCACAGCCGTTTTTGGTGGCAATGTTTAATGCAGCTTTTCAGGTGACAGGGATATCTGTTTAGGGCCTGTAAATGCACCCCACAGTGTGTAGTTTGTTGTAGCTTGTTTTATGTTGAGGTAGAGGCGTGTCATACATTGTTCTGTTTTTTGGGGTGAGTAAGCAGAATATTTGAGAGTTGTTAGGTTTGTGGACTGTTGTATCACGCTCTTCTAAAATCAATACATTGTCTAGCCTTAAAGACAGCCAAATTCAATGCATTTGTTATCCTAGAATTATATTCAAATTCAATACCCTTCACAATCCTTCTAAGTGTAATATACGGCTACCCTCCAGAATACTTATAAGTTCAATACATGGCTACCCTTCACAATTCCTCTAAGTGTAATACATGGCTACCCTTCACAATTCTTCTAAGTGCAATACATTGGCAACACTAGGCAAACTAAAGAGCACACTAGATAGAAACACATTGTTAAGAGTAGGAGGTAGTTATGTAGAAGCGTCAGGGTTTTTCCGGTGTACAGTAAATGCTGTGCTCCCCACCCACACCACCTTACTTGTCTGTAGGCAATGGGATCTGCCCTATGGAGCTTCCCTTTGTCTCTGGCCCTTCGCTTGCTGATCGGGCAAGACTGCCCTGGCAGATCCTCTGAAGAGGGGGTTCTGGTCACGTGATGGAGGCTCCGGACCAATCGTCATTGAGAGGCAGGCAGGGAGTGTGGGGAAGGAGGGACTGGAGAAGGAGAGGGATGGCCAGGCACACCGGGGAAAAGGACAACCAAAGTGAAGAAAAAAGGCCTGGGACTACTGCAAGATAGCACCAGATGCAGGCACTCACCAAGGTGGCCCAGATCTGCTGGTGTGGAATTGGAAAGGCCATACACATTCTCCAGAAACCAAGCCAACAGGACCTATAAATATTTTGGGTAAAATGTGTTACTACACCAGGAATAGGATGGGTTGTAGAGTCAACAAATACCAAGTCAAACTTGTGATGGACTTCCAGGCCTCGTGTGTGGTCTCAATGTCCAATCACGAGCTTCTGATGTCAGGTTGAATCACTGGTTTATTTGTCAAGTTTGTCCAGCAAATCAGAGCCCTCAGAAAATCAGAGGCTAATTGATCAAGTTTGTTCAAGTAAATTCATTCAGCCAATTAGAGCCCTCAAATCTCCTTGTTCCTTGGTAGGTTTTATTAGGGAGTGAGGGAAGGAGTACATAGGGCATGATCAAACTTGGAAGGTGTTTGGTTTTTTTGGAGCTTGGAAGCAGGGTTTGAGGAGAACTGAGGAATTTTAGCTTACGGTGTTGGCTTTTTGCATATTGTATTGGCCTGTAGTGTGTTTGTGTAGCAAATGTGTGTGGCAATTTGTTTTTGTGTTAGTTCTGTGTGTGGATTTTGTGTTTCAAGTTCCCCCATATAGAAGAACAAAATATTTGCCTTTTAGTCTTTTGCCTTTTTCTGTTTTTATGTCTTCTTTTAAAATGTAGAAGAAGTTTTAAAAAAAAGGTTGCTGTCCCTAATTTTATCCTTAATAAAGCTAGTAAAAAAGGTTTACGCGTTCCCAGTTTTCCCCTGCATCTTGGTTGTTGTCGTGGTACCTCCCTGCTTTCTGTTGTGATGGTTTGTCATGTAGTGCTGTTTGTATTAGTATGGTAAAATAGTAATTTGTTCAGTTATTGCAATCTTGTGGTTGTACTTTAGTTACGGGGAATGGCTTGGTGTTTCACATTTTTGGGTTCTAGAGGTGTACTTACACATTTCTCAACTTTCCCAGTGTGGGTTTCATGGTGCAACTATGATGCTGAGAGGTGAAGAACAATACAGGGGAGGCAGAAGAGGAACTGGTTTCTCCTAGCAATAGGAGGGGGAATCTCCATTATAAATGAGACTGGGGAATCTTGTGCTGTTTATCGGCACCGATTCACAGGCTTGGGCCACACAGCATTGGTGGTTGTCTGAGTCACGATGGGAGGCTGAGGGATTGGGCAAGGCCTCAGGAGATGGAATGGGGGAGCAAGCATAGCTATTGGAGGAGATCCTGACTAGTAGCACAGAGGGAGGCGAGGAGCAGCCCTTAGTGGATGCCTCTGTTGAGGCAGTGGAGGCAGGGTCTCTTGTGGACATCCCCACAGAGGCAGGGTCAGTGGAGGAGAAGAAGGACATGTTCACCGAGTGGGAGGTGGGGGAGTCTGCAGCAGTCACTCTGGAGGAGGAGTTTGAGACTGCTCCTCTCTTGGTGGGGGAATTGAGAACAAAGTAGTCTCAACTCAGCATGTCAAGGGTGCTTCTGAGGATGAGGGGGAGGTCCATGAGGATCTGGATGATGGGGAGAAGCAACATGAGGATGTGCTGCAGTAGGTGATGGACCTCGCTGAGAGGGAGGAGGAGGAGGAGTAGGTCAACTCAACTTGCACAAGTGCCGATGGCCAGTCAGATCGTTTGCTGTACCAGTAATGTAACAGATCATCAACTGTTCCCATGGATGAAGTGTCTAGTAGACAATCATAAGGCAGCTGTGCAGGTGATAGTCCACTGGCTGTACCTGTTAATGACCCAACTGTGTTCAATCTCAATCTGTGATGGCTGAGCCACTGAAGAGTGTCCCACAGATTTCCCTTCCCATAGGCTGCTCCTGCACTGATCACAAAGCTTTCACCAGGTGTCAGCGATGAACTGCACATTGATGCGATCAGTTTTGAGCTTGACATTCTTGGTGTACTTGGCACAATTTTAGCTGATTGATGCACTCCCTGCTGCTTGCATTCTTTCTCCAATTCATATTGTCAACACTTCAACAAAACATTCTTGCAAATTTGGACAGTGACTGTAATATATGATGTTTGCTGCGAGTCATCCTCCCCCGAGTCACGTGGTTGAAAAGCATTTTTATGTTGAAATGTGGGTCCATAAAGGAAGCAACAATGTACTCAATCTTACCTTTCAATTCAATAACCTATGGATCACCAAGGTAGGTGGAAAGCAGGTCCTTCATCAGCTGCTCCACATGACCTAAGCTGCCAATGGAAGGGCCATCAACATGTTGGTCGGGATGAGGTCAAGCAGGTACACCAGATGGAGAACCTCAATCAGGGGTACACTGTGACAACTAAGCCACTTGGTTGCCTTTTTCAAAAGGTCACCAGGCAGAGAAGACATTAGTCACAGCTGACACTAACACAGTGTTAAAAAGGCCTCATATGGAGCTGTGCTCTGAGAGTTGACGTAACCTGTGATGACACAGCCTGTTCAACACGTGCAAGGTAGAGTTCCAAAGGTTGCCTACTGAGGATCACAGATTGTGCAGTGGTAATTTATGGTGCACCTGCAGTTGGAGCAGGGACGTCTTGCCAAGATAAGCCTAACTAAAATGGGAGCTTTTGGACCACAGAGACAATTTCTTTCACAGCCTCACACTGCGGATAAAATGTCTGACCACAAGTAAAAGCTCATGTGCAAAGCACAGGATTTGAATTGTCTTGCAAAGTCAGAAAGGGCATTTAATTCATCGTCTGCTACAACAATGCCCAAATGCAGACTACAAGGCATTAGCGAGTGTGCCTCCACAACCTCCACCTTCTACCAGATGTTAACTCTTTACTTTACTTTACTTTATTACATTTGTATAGCGCAACCATAAACCCATAGGTGTGAGGGCACAGAAAAAACACATAAAAGAGAGAGAGAAAGGCCGATAGATTTATAGGAAATGGAACTGCTGACTAAGGGCGACTATTTGAAGAGGAAGGTTTTAAGGCCTTTCTTAAAGGTACTTAGGGCTGCTGAGTTTCTCAGTTGATCTGGCAGAGTGTTCCAACTCTGCTATAGATTCTGCCCTGAAACCCTTTCACGCACAATGTTGCCTGCTGACCCCTTAAATTATTGCAGGAGTCTGCGCTGCTAGAGGAAAGAAAGCCCCTGGTGTGCTGTGATAGTCATGTAGTCAATGCTTTGATCACTGGTCAATATGTGTATGGTGAAGTTGACTTTGTGTCCTCTTGACTGCTGTATTGCCAGCCCTGATATAGCCATACCTTTGTTGTGCAATTCCAGCATTGCTTTGCAAGAGAAAACAAATCCGCTGTGTACTTCCCAGTCATGCTCAGCTTTCCACATGTGCCTCCAGAATCCTGAGTGTCCCACCCACAGCACCAGAATTCAGAGAGTTCCACCTATGCCATCAGAATCCAGAGTGTTGCACAAAAGAGAAGCGTTAGAGATCTACTGCTAACATTATAACCAGGTTAATATTGAGCAGTCACTGTCTGTCATGAGGCTTGTGATATTTTAGCCACGCTCAGATGCTTCCACAACACTGGCCTCACGTAGTCAGGGATCACTGCTATGTGCCACCGGGATATACAGGGTGGAGTGTGGCACTCCACTCCCAAGCAGTACCATAGCTGCAGTATTTTCGGGGATATGTGTGTCAATTGGTAGAGGTACATTTCTTGTCTGATGACATGGAGCGGGATGCAGCTCAGATCTTTTGGTACTTCTTCCCATGCCTGGTGCCAACTCATATGGGAGCATGTCAGTGTTTTACCTAAGCTGGTCTCCACCCTTCCTTGGCACACGGTTTCCTAGATTGTGTTGCAGTTTATTCGGTACTGCCAATCTTTTGATTTGTTGTGGGCTACCACGCAGTCTGGGCCTATGTGGGCCCGATGTTGCTGGTGGTGTTCTGAATGTCATGTAAGGATGTCATGCATTTTCTGATCTGTGATGGAAAGGCTAGTAAGAAATTAATTCTGTGTGATCGGTCCCTGTCGATGCGCTAATGACCACCCTGGATTCATTCCAAAACCTAACCTGGGGAATGATTCAAAATGCCTGGCAGCGAGATAATCCTACCCCCTCAAACTTCCCACAAAGTTTGTGAATAACTGAACAGATTAGGATTAAACTTTGGGGGAGTATCTTGCGCTCAAGACCAGTCTTCTCAATGTGAATATTAAAGTAGTTCAAACAGAACTTGCAAATGTCCGAATCATTTGAGATGTGATCATTTTATTCTCCAATAAGAACACCAGCTGACACGTGTTTCGACCCCTGGTCGTTGTCAAGGCCTAAAGTTAATCCAAAACCATACACTTGAGTTTCAGGCGAGTCTGAACGCATTTGGAGAACTGGTGCATGGAATTTATCCCAATCATGAAGGGTATTTAACATAAAATATACCAGAAATGGTCCTTTGATACTCTGATCTTTTCAATATACCTTAAAAGTATCCAGCATCATTGTTTGAAAGCAAGATGGATTAATAATCAACCTGTTTGTAAACACATTTGAAGTTTACCCATTTCATGAAACTCAAGAACTATTAACAGAAGTGTATGGTGATGGAAAGGCTGCCTGACACAGAGACAGGAAATCCTCCTCAATATTGCTGATTCCCAGCAGCAATGCTCGTTCCCATTTGCACTCTGTTGGATCATAATTGTTGTGTTGATCATCATCCATCTCGTCATCATCATTTGCATCTGATTTACTAGTGGATGATAGAGACCTTGGAATGAAACCGCTTCCTGATGCTCAACTGCTCTGTGTGCTGTTTTTCCCTAATCTTTGGCAGATAACATCTGCACACCTCCTGCTTCCGCCCTGAGTTAGTATTTGACTTAAGCAGAAATGCCACAAAATGTACAGCTTTGTGTCAAAGTATTACAATTTTACTTGCCTCAGAATTTCAAATTTAAAAAATAAATTGCAATATATCCTATAGTGGTATGAAACCCACTAACATCATGTTAGTGACCTCTTTTTTTTCAAGGTGTTTGCCAGTCCGATAGCACAGCGAGTAGAGCACTCACTTTGACATCTGTGCAGATCCTGCTTATGCAGGTTCAAATCGAGGCAGGCCAAACTCAGCCTTTCATCCTTCTGAGGTCGATAAATGAGCACCACACAGCGTGGGTAATAATAAGCAGCGCTCGGATACCTGAGGGTTCGTTATATAAATGCAAAATTATTATTATTATTTATCAAGTGCTAGCGTGTGCGCATGCTCTGTGTCTGTATGTTTGTGGTGGAAGGCCCCTTACATTCCCTTAGGACGCAGCGTCCTTTTAGGTATCAAAACGCTCATCAGACACCCTATGGTTCATTCCATTTTGGGCTTTGTTGGGATACTGAACTGTCCTGTTGAATGATATATGCAAGTTGCAGGACCATCCTAAATGGTCAAGACAACACAAGGAACATGAAAGGCAGGCAGACTCTCCAGCTGTTATATGAAGTTGCCTTAACCTTAGCCCAGGAGTAGGAAAGCAGTCACGACTAAAAAGAGGTAATGTGTATTGCTTCTGATCATTGCAAAAACCTATATAGCACAAGTTCTTGTATTCTACGTGAATGTATTACATAAAATAGTAAACATATCAATCAATCAATCAATTTGTTTCTTCTAGAGCGCACAAAAGAGTAAAGAATGAGAAACCCCTACAAGAAAAAAAAGGTTTTAAGTCCCTTCCTGAATGATACTAAATCATCATTATTTCTTAGATGTATGGGTAAAGAGTTCCATAGCTTGGGCTCAGCCACAAAAAAAGCTCTTCCACCCAGCCGCTCTCTTTTATACATAGGCACACACAAAAGAGAGGAATGTGTGGATCTAAGAATTTGAACAGGATCATAGCTATGAAGCTTCTCTTGAATAGCTAAACAATCCTTTGCCATTTCGGGCAAGACTTGAATTTGATCCTTGCTTCATTGCTAAATATTTAGTTAATAAAGCAAATTAAATTCTTTCATGTTAAAATTAAGAACATTAGGAGTACACCGCCCTTGCAGACAACCTGCTCAACTCACAAATAATAAAACCGGTCTCTCTAGCCTTGGGGGCATGATTGGTATGTCTCGGTGGAGAAACAGCTAAAAGGTTCATGGGATATACTGTGTGGGGAGATGTTCCTGTGGAGCAGGAAAGTACTGGAGTATGTCTGGGGCCCGTTTTTTGGAGTGGGTCCGGTAGTGCTGAGCCTAGGGAAGGTGAGATGGTGGGTTACAGGATCCATTTCTCAGTTGGTTTCTGTAAGAGGGCGAAGGATATGCAGTGTCCCCAAAACCACTCTGGCATTTAGGTGGCTGGCATGGCCAGATGGTGACTTTTGCTCTTGCCAAAGAGTGTTTGAAGCATATTCATTGGGGGAACAGAGTAAATGGAGGGTCAGTGGAGGAGCCAAAGTATCCTGGTTCACATTCAGTTTATCGAGAGACTGTTGCAGCCAGCCACCCTCCCTCATGAAATGGTGCTCATTTTCAGTGGAAGCCGTTGTTGAAGGAATGGGTCTCTGTTTTAGCATGATGAGATTTTGGAAGGGGATGTCAATGTAAGCATTATGTTGCCACATTTCCTTTTGATGTTTTTGGTTAACTGGGAACATGTCAGGTGAGTCTGGTTAAAATGGTTATATTATTGCTGTTTGCGGAAAACAAACTGAGGAGAAATTAACCTTGCATCAAGAATCGCCGCCCTAAATGAAGCCAAGCACGGCTAACTTGGGAGTGATAAAGAATGGGAGCTGGGAGGATCTGCTAATCCGTTTATGAGGGAAGGGCTGCAAAAACTGTAAAGGGGAGACTTGGCGTTCAAATCTGGACTTGGAGGCAAATAGACAGTGAGAGAGGCAGCTTTTGATGGTGGGAGTGTCTTCTAATGGGGCACTGTCATTGAAATCAACTCAACTTCTGAAGTGGGTTAAACATCCAGTGAAGGGATTTAAACATCAGTTCAGAATGAATGAGAGGATGGAGCCTTAAGCAATGCACACAGGTGTGGGGTGTGTTCTCCCCCCAACTTGCTTTTGAAATGATAGGTTGAGTGGTGTAATCTATAGCAGCATTTTTGAGAAACATGGAGTAAAAATACACAAATTAGTCTTTAATGTAACACAGGAAATATAACATATAATCTTCTTTGTAGTTTAAAACTCACTAATTTCTTTACTTCGTCATTAGTTTCCTTAGGATCTAAGCATCCTCTTCACCCAGTATCTCGGGACATCATATATACATCTTGTGATGTCACTATCTTCTTTCTCTGCTCTTTTTCATATTGCTTCATGGAGTTCCTCCCTTAGGTTGCCATCACTTTGGGGATACATTGGGTAGGGTTGAAGAGTTTGATCTGCAATGTCACAAGTGAATAAATGGAATTGGATGTCGCCTGAGTCTGTCTGCCTGTATCAGAATATGTTGTTTGTGGGCCATAATGTTAATTAGATTGAAGAAACAATCTGACACAGATTTGTCCAGTTAAATGGTATTCAAAATAAATAATTATAATTGATTATTTATAACACGCTTAATACTGAAGAGGTTTCTAAGCGCAGACCTGGGATTCTAACCTGTGTTGCGCTGCGTCTTGCCACTGAGCTATACTACCCATGTCAAATAAAGACACGCATTATTGAACCCATTTAAGATACCGAAAGGTTGAACACCAGACTGCCAACTTACGCACTGCTTCTACATACTGGGCCTGATTCATTGAAATGTTTTATAATGGTGCAAAGCCATAGGAAAACGCTCTGTGAATCAGGCCCATTATGTTTAGCATTAGAAGGAGACGATATTAGGCCATTTCATCCTTTAGGCGCTTCCATGATGATAATGTTTGCCATAATAATTGCTGTGGTTACTGCTGCTGCGACAATGTGCTAATAAAAGATCAGTTCATGAACATACCGCTGCCAAGGTATCTGGAATCCTGAGAATAAAGTTTTCTATCGCCATGATGGCCTTTTTAATGAGGATAATTAAATAAATATAGGAATGAACGCACCGATGAAAATACATGTTTAGCTAGATTATTAAGGGATTAATAAAGGTCAGTCTGCATTGACCCAGTTCCCATGGATGCAACAGGACCTGAAATACAGAGATTAGTTTTGCAATAATAAAGATTGTGCAAAAAGCGCAAAAGGGGGGACTGTGGGGATATAAAACCATGTGTTTTGTTCAATTCAAAAGCAAGACACTTAGCTTCACACATTAATTGCATCATTCAGCTGTTAAATAGTGGCTCTGTATTCTTGAAATTTAGCCTTAATCAGGCTTTACAAACAATTGAATTTTGGCATCTTGTCCATGGCTGAGGTGTCTCAAGAGGAGGACGTGATACATTGATGGCATTTACGACACCTTAAAAGCCGATCAATAACCCAGCAGAAGGCGACAAATAACTGAGCTTGATTAAATATAAGTAATAAAAAAACAATAATAACCGAGCTTGCAGAAACCGGTCGACATTTAGCCAAGAGACAAACAAAGCATCAATTAGAGGTTCATTCTTATTTTAAAAAATGTGTCTACCTAATTACACTGCATAGCGATCCACCCTGAATGAGTGGGAGAATAAAGGGACTAGATCTCGCTTGGAATGAAAGGGTGTGGAAATATGTATGCCACTGTTTTTTAGTCAGGACAGATGGGGGAGTCGACATGAACGATAGACGTGCAAGAAATGGTTTGCTAGGACTCCATCTCCATGCCCATTAGAGAGGTGTGACACACATTATCACTTATGAAAAGTACACATATTTACGAGCAGTCGAGTTATTCCTTATGAATTCAAGTGTGTGACTGAGTAGATTAGAAATGTTAGTTGTCCTCCATATTATGTGGAAGAAGACATACAATCAAGCTAGGGGGTGCAGTGCCCTCTTGGAAGTAGGGCACTCCTGTTAGGGTATTTACAGTTCTAGTCTGCTACCCAATAGCCTGCCAAACCACAACTGCATTTCATCCTCAACCCTGCACATTACATGAGGCAAAGAGCATCGTGGGCACGGCAGACAAAACTATCAAATGAAAACATTTGCATTTCAAAAGATTTGAAGAGCAGGAGGCGCAAGATCCAAAAATGGACTCAATCCAGTTTGATGCGGCGCAACACAAAAACGGATACACTTCTCGAGAATGTCTATAATTGTATGTTATGTGATATATGTATAGCACCTAGCTGCACGGTAGAAAGAGGTTGCACCGTAACAAGAGATGCTGTGCCAATCTCACTGTGCTATTGCACCAAGAAGCCATTTTGCCCCCAATAACGTTTTCTACCATGTATTTCTTTCCTTCTGTTATACCATGTTATACCATGTACGCTCTCCAATAAGGGAGCGGGTAACTTTACCACTGATATCTTTCCGCAGTAAAGGATTTTGCATCTTGATGTATTTGTTTTTTCATCAGTGGGAGTTATGGGGAAGCTTCCTGTGCAATGGGAGAGAAGAGTGGCAAGTGACTCCACACAAATAGTAAAAGTTTATTGGAAAACGAATGACAAAAGAGGTCGGGGAACGATGACCTGCCAAATAATGCCTCCTCCCCCAATCTCGCCGATAAGGGCGTTTAAAATAAATGTTTTGGGAATGTGGACATTTTGGAGCGAATTCAACAGTCCATAGGACTTGATGTGACGGGATGCAAAATGTAATGACAGGTCAGATATGCTGGTAGCATGAGAAATGGACTGGCTGTGAGGAATTCGACCACCCACATGGGGAGTGTGCGCTCGCCTGGGCTTTTTTGAAGTTTTATAATGAAAATTAAGTATGGGAGAGCAACCTCAGAAAATGTGAGGGGCTAATACGCGCACACTTTCCTCTGCTCAACGCATGACAAACACATAGTCATGTGTACTCAGGGGGGACACAGCCTACAGGTGCAGTCCTCCCTGTCACATTTAGCTGGAATGTGAAAGCCACTGGTACATCAAAGATATCTCAGGAGAGGGGAAGGCAACACCTTCCTGTGGCCATGGCCAACCTAATTAAAATATCAAAGACTCCATGGATCTGCCCTCTCTGTTATCTAAGTTCTGCTGGTCGCACCGCATACTGATTAGAGTTAATTGAAGCATGCCTGCGAAGCGGCTTGTTCGCAGAACTGACAAAAGGGGACAGGAAACTTAACACCTCTTTGATATGCAATGTGTCAACTTGAAGCTAGCTCCCACCCCTCTGTATGAAGTGCAGGGAATGGCATGTCTGGGACAACTGTTTACAGTTGGCAACTCCTGCCAGGAGACCACCTTTCAGAGGGAAGAAGTTTGTGAATTGATGGAGACAGAAGTATGTTCTCACCACAAACTTCAAGGGAGACCTGCGATTTGCTCAAGAGTCAACAAGAGCTCAATTAACCAGAGAGACACTTTGATCCACAACAGACACGAAGATGGGTGGGGCTTAGTAGTACATGTTGTCACCCCTTATCTTTCCTGTTGCAAAGAACATGACCTGACGCATAACAGATTACTGTTCGTGGGGACCCAGGATTGGTTCCTTAAGGTAGGCTTAGCCTGCACCAATAACTGGGGCCCATTTGGCTTTAAAAGAGAGTTGAGCCCCTCTTTTAGGAGATCATCTGATGACTTTGAAGGGAGTAAGAAGAAGGACTCAGTTGGACACTGGCTGAAGGTACAGTCTGCCTTACAGCTTCCGCCAGCGAAGGAAGGCAAGGATTTCCAAGAGGGAAGTGAGATCCCTCCCCTAAACATCTCCCAGGGAACCGAGGGACATACCGGACTCAGAGGGCCAATCCAGCAGCTCTATAACTGGCATCCAGACAGTACACAGCGTGCCTGCTATGTTCTGAAAGCAAGCTTCCTAGGTGGGCAGTGCCAGAGAGTCTCTGAATAAAGGACAAGGCCGTTGGCTGCAAACACGCTCCTCATAATTGGGCTGTCCACCTTAAAGGACGACACAAGCCCTGAAAAGAAGCTAGGAGGAGTGCCACAACATGCATCAAGCAGCGTCCAACTTTTAAGGATATTTTCGAGGCAGTCGAGCCCTCGTAAACACGACCGGCTGCACCCCTGACTGTTGTCATGCTGCAGTTACTAAAGCCATCCTAGATGCCCCGACCATCATTACAGATCCACCAACCAGCACAGAGGCAATGATTCCTGACCCTGAGCCATTGTGCAGGCCAGCCTGCAGCCATCCGTCTAGCCTTGCTTGCCGAACTGCCTGCCGACTGATACTCGCAGCTGTCTCCCGTCTTGAACTCTGTTGCAGGGCTGCAAAACTTCCTGGAACAGACTTGAATCTGTTGCACATCAATATCATCTCAAGCACCAGGTACACTGTGGTTCTGTCCCCCTTGTCCTTCTCTAAAGGCCCCTAGTGACATTTACAACCCCTTGCTCCCTTAGTCCTGAAACCAAATAACCTAGAACAGTTAAGACTGATTGCTTTACTGACTACCCTCCTGTCAGTATCCAGAGGTCATCCCTTTCCTTCTTGAAACTGTCTGCCCTCTGTTTTCCTTTACAGGGTGGGTTGTATTTTGTACTGTGCTAGAACTGTCTTTGTAATAATAATAATAATGCCGATATTTTCAATCAACCTTGACTGGACAGTCCTTTTATCATTGGGTAATAATTGTATTTTCGTTGGTGGGCAACTGACCAACGATCCACTAGCTTTCAGAGATAAGTCTGCCGTTCATCCACGTTACCAAAACTGGACAAGGAGGTTAATAATGTACTTGCATTTCCAATCTGTTAGCATCCCTTCTGGTGTACTAGAGGTGTGAGGCTGATTGATGGTTTAGAAACCGATATTCATCCCTGGACCACTGCTGCCCCGGAAGTTCATTTGTCACACTGGCTGTCCTTTGAAAATCAAGGTAGTGGCACCCTTTTTGACATGTACCCTAAGCAAAGAGCAGCGTGACTTCCCTGCTTGTGTACACACGCTGCCACGCGCTGTGACACATCAAAATGTTTGCAGCTCCATAGAAGCTTCTAGCCTAGCAGAGATTCCAGCAATCACCAACACTCCCCAATCCTGGACCGACCACCACCTCCTCTCCTTCTCACTTGAGGCCTCAAGCCCTACAACCAACATGGCACTAGCCCCAGCCATCCACACGAGAAGCAAAAAAAATATCACAGTAGAAAAACTGATCCCACTCATTCTTCCTACACTAAGCCAACTCCAAGACTCTAATCCCTATGACCTCGTAGAAGGCTATAACAACACCATGCGCATAGCCTTAGACGCCATTGCACCATTGAAACTTAGAAAATCCAAACCAAAAAAGCACCTCAACCAATGGTTCTCCAGCCATCTTAAAACCCTTAGATTGGAAAAGAGTAAACTGGAACAAGTCTGGAGACAATCTCCGACTGACCACAACAAACTATTGCTTAACAAAATAACGGCCAACTATAAAAAAGAAATCATAGCGGCCAAACAAGAATCCTATAACCTGAGAATCTCCCAATCCAACTCCAGCTCCAGAGAATTATTTACTATCCTGAAAGAATTGGAAACCCCGGTAACAATCCCAGATACTTGCGTTAAAAACAAACAATGGTGCACCAGTGTCCAAAATGCACTAAACAACAAAGTCACTGGCCTTCAAACAAAAATTAAAAATAAGAAAGACTCCCTCACCAATCTTACCAACCCCATCAACGCCCACTCGAGCCCTCCACCCTCACACCACACACCTAACTCTGCTCGCTTCAGCTTTTCCAAAGTCTCTTCCCTCGAAGTAGAAAAAATAATTCTTGGCCTTAAACCCTCCAACTGCAAAGGTGACCTCTGCCCCCCACAAATCATTAAAGACGCGGCACGAGACCTCTCGCCATTCATCTCCAGACTCATCAATGCCTCCTTTTCCTCAGGAACAGTCCCCAGTAACCTTAAAGAGTCCTGGGTCCTCCCTCTCCTCAAAAAACCCTCCCTTGACCCGTCCATCCCAACCAACTACAGACCGATTACCACCGTCCCATTCCTGCTCAAGATACTAGACAAGACAGCATACCTACAAATTCAAAAGTATCTTGAAACAAACCACCTTCTAGGAATAAGACAATCCGGCTTCAGACCCCAACATGGAACTGAAACAGCCCTGATAGATCTGAAAGCCCAAATAGACGACCTTAGAGATAACGGGAAAACTGCATTACTACTCCTGCTAGACCTCTCTGCGGCGTTTGACCTAGTTGACCATAAAATCCTATGTAATCATTTAGACTCAGCTGCCCACTTTTCACAAGAAGCCATCAGTTGGATTGAGTCATTCCTCAACAACAGATCCATGCGAGTCTTCTCCTCCTCTGCCGCCGCCGAACCCATCCCCATTACATGTGGAGTCCCACAGGGCTCGTGCGTCTCCCCCACTCTGTACAACGTGTTCACAAAGCCCCTGTTTGATGATCTAGACGGCCTGGGTATCACCTACACTAACTACGCCGATGATACACAGATCCTCATCCCGTTGACGGGAGATTACAACCAGGATTTGGCCTTGGTGAACAGGGTGTATCTCATCATCCAGGCATTCGCACAGTCTATGCCTGAATGATGACAAAACTGAACTCATCATCCTTGGTTCTACGTCCAACCTAACCAAACTCGACCACAATTATGCCAACTTCATCATAGATGGGAACCTAATCAAGGTTTCGAAAGAAGTAAAAACCCTAGGAATATACCTCGACTCCTCCCTAACCTTCCACAAACAGGTTAGCTCGATGGCATCCTCTACGGCCTACACATGTAAGCTCATAAGAGCAGCCAAACCCTTCCTCTCCACCCACAGCTGCACTACACTTGCCAGAGCATTGGTATTATCCAAACTGGACTATTGTAACGCCCTCTACATAGGAGCCACCAAACAAATCACCAACAAAATTCAGACGCTACAAAACAACGCCCTTAGGGCAGCACTCAATATTCCCAGGAGGGAACACATTTCCAATATCAGGAAATCCCATAACTGGCTCAGCACAACAGACAAAATCCTGCTTAAAGTAGCATCGCTCACCCACAAATGCCTGAATAATGCTGCCCCACGCTATCTGGCAGACAGAATATGCAAACACAGCCCCATCAGACCCACCAGAACCTCCAATGCTAATCTGCTCACCGTCCCCAGGTTTAAACGCACTAAAATGGGTGGCAACAGCTTCCAGGTGAAAGCACCCCAACACTGGAACTCCCTACCACCATCGCTCAGAACTCCCCAACCTTACTCACTTTTTAGACGCAACTACATCCATTGGTTAAAGATCACGAACCACTAACACCTCTAACACCACACGGCTGCTCTCCGCGTTGCATGCTTTAAGAGAATCTGTAAATTTGTAATACTAAACTTGTATATATTTGTAATTCTTTAAATACATCTACTGCATTCTCTCCTGCCAAACTGTACACATGTTCCTTCATCGTCACACTGTAATTATGTAATGTAATGTATAATTATGTAATGTAAAGTATAAGCATCCTGTAACCAAGCTTTGAATCACCTTGCTGCTCATGCGCCCTCATACCCTCGGGTCTGGTGCGCAATACAAATGAATAAACTAAACTAAACTGGTGGTTTCCAAAGGGTTTGATTTAGTTAACTAAAATCAAAAATATGGTACTTGAGCCGAACGCTTGGGAGAGCAAAGTACAGAGATTCTTATATTGTCTGTTCTATGTCTCTTTCGCCCTCAGTTTTTTCTCTATGTCTCTGTTCTCTCTATCCCTCTCTATCCATGTTCATCCTTCTTTGCCTCTCTTTCTCTCTCTCTAATGTTCCCTTCCTTTATTATTATTTATTATTAATATGGTATATATTGACGGTGGACCTACTTCCAAGAATCAATGGAGCGCTTAACAGAGTTATACAACAAGAAAGATACACAATGAAGTGCTTCATATGGGTATACAAGAGTAGAGATGCATAATGGAGCGCTTTTCAGAGGGAACAACAGAACAGAAATCCAGCAGGGTAGGATACAGAGGGGCACAGAGGAGGGGTAGAGCTGTACAGGGTTGCAGGGGTATCAGGTAATATTATCCCCATAAATAATGTCGCCATGCATATAGTCGCCCGGAAACGGCATAGGCAACATTATTTATGGGGACAATATAATGGGTAAATGGGAGCGAAGGTTGCAGTGGTGTCCCCTGTTCCATTTAAAAACGTTTAAGGGTTGCAGGGGTGTCCCCGAAAGTTCCATGTGTTAATGTTGCTGCAAATAAATAGCGCAATTCTTGCACTGAGACATTTTTCCGGGGATATTATCACATGGAACCGTGTCAGGGAGGAGAGGGGCAGACGGCATACAGCGAGTCAGGTGGCACGCGGTGTGATATGATGGACTAGGTGTTGAGGAGAGGCTCCTTGAAGAGGTGGGTCTTGAGTTATTTTCTGAATTGTAGGAGCATGAGGGCGAGTCGGATACTGACGGGGGAGTTTCCATAAACCTAGGTTTTAGGCAGAGAAGCCTTAGTTTCTGGTCCTTTCCTTATTGCAGCAGCGAATTTCAAGTCTGCACTTGTCCTGGCTTCTGGCGGTGCCCTGTCCACCGGAGATGCTGATTTTCTCTGCAGGGTAGCTGGGTGAATTGAGGACCACTGCCTTATAGATGATGCAGCAGCAGGACTTGAAGGTGATTCATGCATTCTTTCTCTTTATATATCCATGTTCTCTCATTCTCTCTTGGTCTCTCACTGGGTTCATCACATTTTCACACACCTTTCTTACTCTCTGCCCACTTTTTAATCTCACTCTCCTTTGCTGTGTCTCATTCTCTTGTTTGCTGTGTTGTCTTACACTTTCTCACTCTTCCTTATCTCTACAATCTAGATTGTTGAGCGCACTTTCTCCCTCACTGACCCTCCTATTATTCTCTCTCTCTCTCTCTCTCTGTCTCTCTCTCTTTCTCTCTCTTTATCTCTCTCTGTTACGGATTTAAAAACATGGCACACTACAGACCAGGACTCTTTCCACTTGCCAGGGATGTGGCGCACAATAAATACACTTTTAATTTTGTTGATTTCGGATTCAGCTTTGAGAAGGCAGCCAACCCGTCTCACACCCCCCTTTACAAACACCCTGTGTCGCAATGGACCATGAATGAGGCCTATGTGTAATAATTAAATATTTATTTATTTTTAAATTCAAAGGCAAAATCAAACAAATCGAATTTAAGGCAGTAATCACCAGTGTGGTGATAATATACACAGCAACATGATAGGATACATTTAATTTAACTTTCTAACATCAGACACATCAATGCAAAAATGAATGAAACCAGGATTACTTTCTGGTAATACTTTTAAATGGCACAACTGTTATGTATTCCCCCTGCAACACTCCACCAAACCCCTGTTAACCATGTTTTGTGTGGGTGCAGAGGAGTAGCAAGGAATCAGGTACAATAGGCAAAAATCAGATTGAAAATGTGACCTACCACCCCTCATTGGGAGGCCAAAATCAGATTCAATTCCCTTGAAATTGAGCAAAATGGCACTGAGAATTCACTAAATAGTTATTTTACATGTGTGGTTGAATGAATAAGACAGGAATTTGTGTGGCTGTACTAGAGAAGCAAGACAACTTTCAAGCTACAAGGCAAGGTACTGAACATAATGCAAACAGGTGAGAAAATCGACTTTAGGATGGAAAAACAGTGCAGCAAGAATCACGTAGCAAAATTGTAATTTCTAAGTTTTCATGGGTTTAAAACAGGTAAACAGCTTTAGAAATGTGCTAAACAAACAGAATCAAAAATCGGTTTTATTGATGAGGTATAAAGGCACATAACAGGTATGATACTAAAGTGAAAGGGTGACTCTTGATGGGGGATAGGGTGGGATTCTTTATAGGGAAGGAAAATCAGATTTTAAAAGGGAAACACTTTCATGGACAAACTCGGTTTTGTTAGCAAAATGATTGGTTCTACTGGAACTATATTTTAGTGGGTAGATATTTAAAGAAAGACACGGTATGCAAGGAGGTTAATTTGCAAGGTTAACCTATTCACGCCGTGTTTATCTCTATGGGAAATTAATTGATGTATTCCAAATAGTACTAAGGACTTACACAATGGACTGAAATGGTTTGAAAAGAATTGCGTTAACACATGGAGATTTTTATAAGGACAGGGTACACAGAGTATTCTGACAATTTAAGAATTTACAAGGGTAGTTATAGGATTTTTATGGGGTTGGACAGAATGCAAGGTAACAGAGCGATATGTGCAGATTTTTGGTACTGGGGAGGGTAATACTTACAAAATGCACTTGATTTGGGTAGTTTGGACAGCTAACCGGGTCTCTGGACAGTGCTTCCCCCTTTTATAAGCAGGATGACATCTGAGGATTTTTACTATTTGGGCGGAAATAACCTGGACATACCTCTAAAATAGGATAGGTCAGGCTGTGGATGTCGCCACCTCCCTGTAAGTGGATTGGAACCAGGGAAGTGACATCAGTTTTTAGGGTGTGTGTTTTATGATGTGCTTTGTTATGGCACAGTTACTTTTGCCAAGATTAGTTATGAAACAAAAACCTTATATTTACAATTGGTATCCTCCTGAAAATCAGATGGGCAGACCCCATATTTTACAAGGAATATTCCATTCCAAACCCCAAGTTTGTGCAATGCTGTTTTGTCCTTCTGGCAATCTTTCGCCATTTCTATGGAAAACATTTCACCAAAAATTCCACAAATGGCTACACAAAAGGCTAACAGTGTTGGGCATATTTCCATCAAATTTTACATCTGTGTCATGTACGCTTTCCTCAGAAATGCCTCTTTAATGCCATTTGTGTCCCCAACATGCTAGGAAGACCCAAATAGTCTAATCTTGGTGATACAAAATTTGCATTAAAAATCATCATAATTTCACATTACTGCTTATTCAGATCACTGAAATAAATGTATTAATGTAAAAAAAAAAACTTTTAAATCAAATGGGCTGGCTTTGTTCCCAAAAGTGGGCAGTCTTCCCAACCCCCCAGCCAAAAGTCTTTCCCCCTGGCCAGCTTGCCCAGAGGTTGCCATGGCTTCTCCTATGAAGTCCACAGTTTGCATGCAGGTGCATTTCACACTTCTGAGGCAAACACATGGGTTGGAATCCCCCTTTGCTCTTGGAAGCATCTATGCCATGCAGTCTGAGTGTCAAGACTTGATGGTCGTGTAGGCGATGAAACCTCCGTCCCCAAGTACCACTCGAGCAAACAAGAAATTACTGCCCGAGCAGTCTTTGACGCCACAGGTGGTGATCTTCGTCAGCCGCAACCAGGAATGCCTGAAGATGCCGGAAGGTGCCCCCTATGACCACTGTAAGGCAAACATGAAGTTAGGTCATAAACACGGAACCCCAGACTTGTATATGAATGTGTAATAAGTCTAGAATAAGGCTTACCCTCTAAGAGTTGGTCGGGACTTAATAATGGTGTAAAGATGTTTGTCGGAGGCATCCGGCAAGGGTGACGACCAGATGACAGGTTGGTAAAACACTTAGTATGAATGAAATCACCACCTTACGTAGAAGCCAGAAAACGTAAGTCAATCAGTTGAAGAGTGCGTAATCCAAGAACATAGTTCATAACAAAAGGGCAATCCAAATAGCAATCCAGGGACGGAAATGTGGTCGAATCCAGTAGAAAATAGTTCCAAACAACGGTGCCATGAAGGAAGAAGCCAAAATCAGAGTCCAAGATCAATCCGAGGTCAGTGGTAGTAATCTGAATCCGTAGTCCGTAATGCGCCCAACAGGATCAGCTGTGAAGCGCTGAAGGGCAGTCAGCGCGTCCCTTTTGAACGCTGACTGATGATCACATGACTCTCATCATCCGTCACGTGATCGAACGTGCTGAAGGAGGAGCTCTCAGGTGCCGGCAACGGAGACGTTGTAGAATGCCTGTGGCGCGTCTCCATGGCAACTGCCACCGCCGGAATGGAAACCAACGCTGAGATGGCAAGAACCGGCGTCGTTGACCTTGTCCCATTCCTTGCCGGCAAGCCTGCAGGGGAGAGTGTGTTTTGGCATGTATTTTGGTGGAGATAGTGGGAGCTGTATTGTGAGATGTGTTCATGGAACGTAGGGCGTGACAGAGCCCCCCCTCAAAGGCCCACAACCCCGTGGGCTAGAAGGGTTCTCCCGATGGAACCTCGACACCAATAACGGGGCATGTACATCTGACGATGGGACCCAGGACCTCTCCTCAGGACCATAACCCAACCAGTCCACCAAGTATTGTAACCTCCCTCTAACAACCCGGGATCCCAGAATAGCGCTAACTTCATAATCCTCCTGGGAAATCACAGGGACAGGACCAGGAGCAATGCGTGTATCATCAGGACAAGGCTTGAGGAGAGATGTGTGAAAAACAGGGTGTAACTTCCATGAAGCGGGGACGGCGATCAGGACCTTGGAAACCCTATACGGGCCGACAAAACGGGGCAGCAGTTTACGACAACCTGGTATATGGAGATGCCGTGTAGACAACCATACCCGGTCGCCTTGCTTATATGACGGGGCCTCTTTCCTTTTTTTGTTAGCGGCAGTACTCATAGACACCTGGGCCTCCTGGAGATGGACAAGGGTTTGAGCATGGACGGATCCGAGATCTCTGACACAGTCATTTGCCGCAGGGGTGCTGGTACTCAATACAGGGGCATTGGCAGGATTCAAATCAGAAAACGGTAAAGTACGTGGATGTTGGCCATAGAGCGAAAAAAATGGAGAAAACCCAGTGGACGAGTGCAGGGCGTTGTTATATGCAAATTCCGCAAAATGAAGAGACTCAAGCCAGGTATTCAGGAATTGCAAAGTTAAGCACCTCAAGTACTATTCCAAGACCTGGTTTACTCTCTCAGTTTGGCCGTCGCTTTCTGGATGGTAAACTGAAGAAAAACGGGCATCTATACCTAGTAGTTTGGTAAGAGCCAACCAGAAAAGTGAGGTGAACTGAGACCCCCTGTCTGACACAATGACACTCGGCAAACCGAACAGACAGAAAACAGATTCAAAAAACATACGAGCCAATGAGGGAGCAGTAAGAATGCCTTTACATGGTAAAAAACGGGCCATTTTTGTGTATGAGTCTACTACCACCCAAATCGTGTCATAGCCTTGTATTTGTGGTAGATCAGTTATCAGGTCCATGGATACCGTATGCCATGTTTTCGGGGGTATGGGCAATGGTTGTAACAATCCTAGTGGACGACCCTTCCGAGTCTTGCATTGTGCGCATATAGAGCAGGTGTTAACATATGTCTCCACGTCTCGCCGCATCGATGGCCACCAGCACCAGTGTTTCAACAACTCTAGAGTACGTCCCTGACCTGGGTGGCCATTGATTGGATCATTGTGGGACCACTCTAAGGCCTGGTTGCGAGAGTCACTGGTGGGGAGGAACAATTTTCCTTGAACAAAAGGCAACCCATCCTGCATAACGGTATCCCAATCATCCAATACTTGGGGATGTTGTATAACCCATTGGCGTATAGCCATTATCATAGGAGGAGATGGAGTACAGGTACAAACAACATGGCCTTTACCTAAGAGAGTTTCGGGATATGAAGGGAGAGGTATTCCCCCAGGTGAACGGGACAGAGCATCCGCTTTACCATGTGACAAACCCGGTCTGTGTTTGACAAGGAAATCGTATGCAGCAAAAAAGAGGTGCCAACGAACTTGTCTACTATTGGCGCATTTCAAAGACGCTAGTTTCTGTAAGTTTTTATGGTCTGTGTAGACGATAGTCTGATGTCTTGCCCCCAGAAGATGGTGTCTCCAGACCAACAATGCGTCTCTGATGGCCAGGAGCTCTTTTTCAGTGACCGTATAGTGAGTTTCGGTCGGTGTGAATTTCCTGGAATGGTAGGCCACCGGGTGTAGTGCTCCGGTGGTAGGACAAGGCTGAGATAGGACGGCCCCTAAAGCAAAGGAAGAAGCATCTGCTTCTACGATATACAGAAGCTCTGGGTCTGGATGCTGCAGGACTGGGGCCGTGGTGAACGAGGTTTTAAGGGAGTCGAAAGCTGCTTGATGTGCATCGGTCCAGATAAATGGTACTGCAGGACTGGTCAATGCGGTTAATGGTGCCACAATGGAGGAAAAATTCGCAATGGACCTCCGATAAAAATTTGCGAACCCTAGAAAGGATTGCAATTGTTTCAATGTAACAGGTACTGGCCAATTTGTGATAGCCTGAACTTTGGATCGGTTCATTGTTAGCCCCCCAGGTGAAATATGGAAACCCAGGAATTCAACTTCAGCTGTATGAAACAGACATTTCTCAGGTTTAGCGTATAGGGAGTTCTTCCTGAGTCTTGTGAGTACCTCTCTGACATGAATGACATGTTCGGCCAATGTTTGGGAGAATATCAGTATGTCGTCCAGGTACGCCACGACATAAACATCCAGAATATCACTAAATATATCATTTACCAATCGTTGGAAAATAGCAGGGGCATTACAGAGGCCAAAAGGCATCACCATGTATTCATACAATCCTTGGCGAGAGCAGAAAGCAGTCTTCCACTCATCCCCAGGTCGCATACGGACTAAATTGTATGCCCCCCGGAGATCTAGTTTGGTATAGATGGAGGCATTGGTCAACTTGTCTAACAGGGTAGAGATGAGTGGAATAGGGTAACGGTTCTTTATGGTAATCGCATTCAGGCGTCTGTAATCTACACAGGGACGGAGATCGCCTTCTTTTTTCCGGACAAAAAAAATGGGACTGGCCACGGGTGATGAAGAAGGCCTGATATGTCCTAACTGTAGGGCGTGGCGGATGTATTCTTTAAGGGACGTTTCTTCAGATGGTGATAGTGAATATATGCGTCCCTTGGGAAGCGATGCCCCATCAATTAGGTCAATAGAACAATCATACGGTCTGTGAGGGGGCAGTATCTCGGCAGATGTTTTATCAAAAACCGAATTGAAATCATGGTATTCTGGGGGTACTCCTGACAAAGTGTCTCCCACCGTGTGGGTTGTTTCGGGTGGGTCGTTCTCCCCAACAGGGGCTAAGTGTAGGGCCCCAAGTGCCCTCGCAGGGTTGTTTAAATCATCTTCCAGTAAACAAAAGTGTTGGCAAATGTCTGATTCAAAAGAAACCTGCCCCATACCCCAATCGATGAGTGGGTTATGCTTTTTTAACCAGGGAAGGCCTAGGATTATTCCAAACTGTGGTGTGGATATCAAATCAAAGGACAACTGTTCTTTATGGTTACCCTGAATAATCACGTCCATCTGGGCGGTCTGTTGTTTAATCGGACCAGAAATGAGAGAGGACCCGTCCACAGTTTGGACTGGTTCGGGATGTGTCTTAGTCACTAGTGGAAGGTTCAATGCTTTGGCCAGGGGTATATCAATAAAACAACCAGTAGCCCCTGAATCAATAACGATATGTACTGTGTGTGAACACTCCCTATCAGGATGAAGCACTGCCTGAACGACCACTGGTCTTACTGGGCCAAAAGTAGGAACCCTGGGGTTGTGAATCGAGCTCGTCTTGTCCCCCATACTCAAGAACGAGCTTTCTGAAAACCCGAAGACTTGTTCTTCGGGCGTCTTGGGCACTCTTTGACGAAATGACCACTGAGTCCACAGTAGAAGCATGCATTGTCGGTTCTCCGACGCTCCCTTTCGATCTGAGTGATGGGACTTCGTAGACCGCCTATTTGCATGGGTTCACTTGCACCATCCGGTGGAGAGGGTAAGGGTGTACCTGAAAAACCAGATTCCGCCCGACATTCGGTCTTCCGAGCGTCTACCTGAAGAGTTAGGTCTACTAGTTCGGGATATGCATCAGGAAGGGAAGGAATGACAGAAAGGGCGTCCTTCTAGTGTTACACAGATCTTTGTAAAATACCACAGCTTTCTTGTTTTCAGGCCATGAAGTCTCGGCTGACAATTGGTTAAAGCGTGTGATGTATTCTATTAAGGTTTGTCTGCCTTGGGATAGTTCTAGGAGCTCCAGATCCCGAGACTGGGCTTTGTACCTGGTATCGAATACTTTGGCCAACTCGTTCACCAGAAGATTGAAATCGTAAAGGGCTGGGTGGTTGTTCTCAAGAAAAGGATTAGCCCAGGCAGCTGCAACCCCAGTCAAATGGGATAACAAAAAGGCAGCTTTTGTGGTGGAATCATGGAACACCAGTGGTCGGCAAAGAAAATGAAGTTTACACTGATTAATAAAAGTGCGATATTTTCTAGGATCACCCTGAAACTTCTCAGGAGGTGCCAATGGAAACTGAGTAGGTAACACCACGGGAGTAGGTGGTGTAGGAGGTACAGAGGGAACCGGTGGTGGTGTTGCCTGATCGCCAAACTCAGCATCTGCCGGTAAAGGGTTGCGGGTACTTTGGATATTATCTAAGCGATGATGTATTGCGGTTGTGGCAGCCGCTACTTCGGTTCTAAGGGATGCAACAGCTTGCATTAGAGCAGCCACAGGGTCCCCGGCAGCAGGTTCCATCATCTGGACGACCAAAAAATGGCTTCACAGTCTGTCAAGACTTGATGGTCGTGTAGCCGATGAAACCTCCGTCCCCAAGTACCACTCGAGCAAACAAGAAATTACTGCCCGAGCAGTCCTTGAGGCCACAGGTGGTGATCTTCGTCAGCCGCAACCAGGAATGCCTGAAGATGCCGGAAGGTGCCCCCTATGACCACTGTAAGGCAAACATGAAGTTAGGTCATAAACACGGAACCCCAGACTTGTATATGAATGTGTAATAAGTCTAGAATAAGGCTTACCCTCTAAGAGTTGGTCGGGACTTAATAATGGTGTAAAGATGTTTGTCGGAGGCAGCCGGCAAGGGTGACGACCAGATGACAGGTTGGTAAAACACTTAGTATGAATGAAATCACCACCTTACGTAGAAGCCAGAAAACGTAAGTCAATCAGTTGAAGAGTGCGTAATCCAAGAACATAGTTCATAACAAAAGGGCAATCCAAATAGCAATCCAGGGACGGAAATGTGGTCGAATCCAGTAGAAAATAGTTCCAAACAACGGTGCCGTGAAGGAAGAAGCCAAAATCAGAGTCCAAGATCAATCCGAGGTCAGTGGTAGTAATCTGAATCCGTAGTCCGTAATGCGCCCAACAGGATCAGCTGTGAAGCGCTGAAGGGCAGTCAGCGCGTCCCTTTTGAACGCTGACTGATGATCACATGACTCTCATCATCCGTCACGTGATTGAACGTGCTGAAGGAGGAGCTCTCAGGTGCCGGCAACGGAGATGTTGTAGAATGCCTGTGGCGCGTCTCCATGGCAACTGCCACCGCCGGAATGGAAACCAACGCTGAGATGGCAAGAACTGGCGTTGTTGACCTTGTCCCTTTCCTTGCCGGCAAGCCTGCAGTGGAGAGTGTGTTTTGGCATGTATTTTGGTGGAGATAGTGGGAGCTGTATTGTGAGATGTGTTCATGGAACGTAGGGGCGTGACACTGAGGCACCCTGTAATTATCACACCTGTCAGCCCATAGAACAAGGCCCATGCTCTGGCAGTATCAATCACAGGGAGGTACGTCATTTGGCCTTTAAGTCAAACTGGTCTAACAGGAATGCCTGCCTCAGTTAGGCTGTTGAAGTTCTTTTTGTGAAGAAAAATAAAATAACACAGAGTTAAATATACCTATATTTTTGCATCTTTCCCTCCCCAAATGTACCATTGTGTTTCTGGGCATTTGACATTATTATTTTCCAGTTAGCTTTCATAATGTATTTTCATTTCTCTGCAAGGCAAAGTAACACAGGTTCATTTTATTTTTATGTTTATTGACCAAAATGTGTTTACTCGCATTTTGCTATCTGGAAGCTTTCATAGCTTTAGTCAATTTTTACACACAGGGATATGCGCAAGAAATGGGTTCTTTGAAACTGACACCAAGCAAAGAAAGAGAAAGAGCTTCTTTTGAAGAGCTTGCGTGTGTTCATTTGTTGCAAAAGGTGAACGCTGTCTGTGCGGACTGAAATCAATTTCCCTGCTCTTCACAGATTTTACTTGACACAACAATGCCATTCAGGGAGGAATGGTCCTCCTTTGATGGTGTTCATCCTGAATATAGATGGGCATGGCTGTGTTTCACTGGAATCAAACTGTGTAATGTTTAAAGATGGAAATAGCACCAGTGCAAGGTCATTTTAAAGAAGGAACATTTTCATTTTCAGCTTTGAGCTGACAGCATAGCAGCGGTGAGCAATTCACCCTTGGAATCCTTCTCTTTGGGTTCACATGAGAAAACAAAATGCAGCTATTCTCGGGGTGTATATGTTTCATCTCGCCCCATATGTGCTCAGCAGAGACAGCAAAAACGCAGTTTTGTGATGCTAGGGAATATGTGCTCAGCAGACCCAGCGCAGCCATTATTCTTGTAACTGCTGAAAATGCAGTTTGGTGATGCAGGGATGGTAAATGTACCCCACATCTCTCTCTCGCTCACTTCCTCTCTTTCACTTCCCCATTCTCTTTTTCACTTCCTTCCTTAATCCTTCCCTCACCCCACCTCTGATCACCTTTGCCTTTCCATGTCTCCCCCTAAATACTCATTGTTTTGGTTCTCTCGCTGTCTCTTATTTGCTCTCTCTCTTTCTTTTTTGTTCTCCTTTTCCCACTCTTCCCAATCAGGATTCTGCCCTCCAACGCCCTGTCTATACCCGTCTCTCAACTCCTCTGTACCCCAACACCCCCCCTCTCTCTCTCTCTCTTCTCTCTCTCTCTCTCTCTCTCTCTCTCTCTCTCTCTCTCTCTCTCTCTCTCTCTCTGTATATATATATATATAAATATATGTATATAAAATATATGTTGAAGAAAAGGATTGATCTTAATCAGCTGGGTGGTGGCACTCTTCCATAAATACCAGGGAATCACATTGACATCCCTGGCCAGGGTGAAACGCATTGCTGTTTGTTCTCTGCTTCACTTTGTCCACCATATGCCAAATAAAGGATGTTAAACAGAGGTCTTCGATGTCGATATGATTCCCTGGTATGTATGGAGGAGTGCCGCCACCAGCTGATTAAGTTCAGTCATTTTATTCAATAATAATGCGCCTGATCGCATACATGGCAGGCACCCATACAAGGTCAATTTCAAGGCAAAACTCCCTGCTGAGCGCGTAGCAATGAAGTCGTAAAATCTAACTATCCATATATATATACATATATGTATATATAATTTTACACACCACCATATGCAGAACAAACTGCTTCATAGTGCTACGAAGGGGTGGCTGTGACGGATTGCCATTTGGCAAGGGTTTGAAAACCCTGTCATTTGGGATTTTGATTAAATAATACAATTATGTGGGTAATTCCATCTTTGAAAGGGTAATCGATCGGCTGTTCAGATTCCCCTTCCATAAACTCCATGCCAACAGCATAGTGAATTTCTGTATCTTCTGCATCAGTATCCTGATTTGCAGCGCATGCGCTACCAGTGGCACAGAGCAGGTCCAGAGGTCACAGCTTCCCATTTGAGAGTTGCAGTGACAGCTAGGTCTCTGCAGTGCAGGGGCTGCATTTAGGATGTGCACCCCTGTACCAAAACTATGATGATCAGAAAATAGCCCATGATGGTGGCAGGATAAACTCTAAAAATAAAGCTATGCCGAAGGTTAGGCATTGTGAATGGCACTACATATGACCATGGGCGCCATATCCCAATTGATTTTGCACATGTGTCAGCTCTAGTGAGTCAGGTCCGCTGGGAAAAGTGGTATGTATTCTGGTCAGCCGGATGGAAACTGCTAAATGGCAGGGCAGGAACTTGGAAGACTGGCCTCTTCTTTGATCTCTTTGTGGGGGCAGGCAACAACCTCTGCCAGAGGCAGCTGCACAGCAGGTAGCTGCCCTGGGCCAGTGCATCAAAGGAGCACATCCATTCAAAATGAGTAGCCTCACACCAAGGTGCTGCATCTCTAAAGGCCTTTGTTCTTAGTGAGAAGGGAAGGGGTGGGATTTGAGATGGCAGGAGTGATCTGGTGGTCAATGAAATGAGACTTGCACCATTTTGTTTCTCTCTGTATTTCTTTCCCTTTCCTGTGCCCTGCACTTCCTCTGAATCAAATCACTTTGTATGTGACATCAAAAGAGCAATGTCCTCTTGTTTCAAGAGCAGGGATGGACCACTAAGCCAGGGTAACTTTAGTTCAATCATCTGAACACTTTTGTCTTTAAAAGAAGGGGTCTCCCACCCCTTCTTCACATCCTCTCATGACACCGAAGATTTGCTCTGAAGCAACTCAGAAAAACTCACTGGGCCTTGTTAAGACGGATTTCTGAACTCTGTCCTGGTGGTGCAGAAGTTCAGAAGGCCAACCTAATTACTTGGAACAGGGTAACCTCTGGACAAGCCAGACCAATCAAGGTAGCGATCGCGGCGGTCAAGACTAGGTCTCAAGAGGGGTGAGGGTGACTGAAAGCCCGCAATGAGCACACAAAGCAAGAGCGCTTACAAACTACTCCAAACAGTTGTTTATATCAAAAATAGATACACATTTATTATAAGGCCTTGAAACTAATAACCACAGTAAAAGCAGCAATATACAACGATATTAAACCAACACATACACTATCCACCCAATATATATACAGAATACACAGTTTCACAGCATTAGCAGCACGAAATATGTTATCCACCTGCAGGGGAAGGAAAACAGGCAGTGCGAACCAATGCGTGTGATATGTCCGCCTTCTGAGGCCCCTAACTAGATGGTAGTCCAATCCCTACGAAGAGTGGAGCCTAGCGCTCAAAAGTACCTGCACACGTCGGTGCCAATGGGCAGAAGGTGAAGCTCTTCGGAGGACGTTGGACAGCTCTGTAGGGTGCCCTAATGAAGGAGAACACGGTCCGCGACTCTAGCGCCGCCTCCACTGTGAGGCAGAAGTAGGGCGCGAGTACGGACAAGGGGAGCTGTATTTACAGCGGGGAAAAGCAAGGGGCACTGCAGGAGGGCGACCAGATCCTAGCTAATCTACTCACCGGTCCCCGAAGCAAGCAGGCCCGAGCTTCTCCTCGATAGATGCAGCTTCTGGCAGGTTCTGAAGAGCAGGGAACGTCTCGTCGTCGTGCAGAGTAAAAAGACGTCCCGATCGAAGAAGCAAGCACAGTTTTGTCGCCACAGCAGGGCAACGGAACGGCCGGGTGTATTCAAGCCAAACGAGCACCGTTCACCTCTAGCTTAGGGTTGCTAAGCAGACGAAGCGTGTGAGCGTGCCCCGGACTCAGAATACCACCCAACCTGTCGGCGATTACAGAGCAGGACTCCTTAGTAAGCTGGTCAGTCAACTGGATGGCCCAGAGACACTTCCGAAGGCTTACGGCAGGAGTTGATGAAGGTGCCGGGAATAGCTGGTCCTGCTATTCCAATAGGTCGAAGCGCCAGTACAGGCCTTCTTGTTCGATCTTAGGTGGAAAGGGCTTCACCGGACGACAGCAATGAGGAGCAGAAGTTCTTCAGGGGGTCACCAGCAATTCCTCGGTCCAGCCTCGTGTTCGCAGGATACTTGGCTCCTGTATCCCTGGGTTCGTAAGAACTCAGGAGATCGACATGGCAGTGGTGTTTCCAGCTCCCTCTTATCCACGGTTCCCTTCGCGCCAAAACGGAGGGGAGCCAATGGGAGATCCGCTCATCAACACACATACCATACGTGGACCAATCACGGACCACAGTGGTCCCAGGCATTCACACCACCCTAGACTCTCTGGCACCCAGGATGTGTATTGGGACCAGACAGCCCAGCCCACATCCTGGGGGCACTCAAACGACATGTAGAAGCCCGCGAAAGCAACCGTGTTTCGCGGGAAACTACATGCCCAAATAAGGAAGGCCCCGGGTCGCCTGACCCGGGGGAAGGTAAAGGGAGCAAGACGGACAGTGGACGAGACAAAGGAGCCTCGTGGTCCGGCCATTTTGGGTAGCCGGGCCACCCTTTTGTGTTCGCGGCAAAAAGGTGCTCAGAACGGCAAAAGGAGCTCAAAATAAACCAAATGATCGCTGCCACCAGCCCAGTCCCTGAATGACTTGCACCGATCCAAAAACCATCCTACAAGAGTGTCTAGGGTCTGTAGAAGGCTAGAGACCCAAGAGAGCTGTAACTTAGCTTACAGTGCCCTCTTGTGTCGTGTTGCACTAAAATGGCGACACGATAAAAGAAACTACGGGAAACAGCGTTCCCCGGTACTGACTGTCTTAAGGGCATGTCAGTTTCCCCGTAAGAAAGGAGCGAAAGCCCAGAGAAGTGCGGCAGAAGGCTGTACTTCTCTGGCAAAGTCAACAACAAGGTTAAAAACAATAGCAAAAAGTTTAGGGGTTGCCACATGGAAGGAAAGTTCCCTACAATAACGAAATCTTTCCTAACACTCGCCCCTCCCAGACTATGGACAGGGGGAACTAATCCACCCCTGGATGAGTCTCTTGTTCAGGTCGGTAAAACATTCTGGACAACCCATCAGCATTGCTATGTTGGACACCTGGCCTATGCTCAATAGTGAAGTCGAAGCCTTGTAGACTTATGGACCACCTAAGCAACTTTGGATTCTCCCCCTTCATGTTCATTAGCCACTTTAACGGCTTATGGTCAGTCTGCACAGTGAAGTGGGTCCCATAGAGGTAGGGCCGCAGCTTCCTTAGGGCCCACACAACAGAGAAACATTCTTTCTCTACCGTGGACCATCTGAGCTCTCTGTCCTTAAGCTGGCGACTAATAAAACCGATAGGGTGTTCCTTACCCTTCTCATCTACTTGTGATAGTACAGCTCCTATCCCAGTGTCAGAGGCATCCGTCTGCACGATAAAAGGTCTTTGATAATCAGGGGCCCTGAGCACAGGGGCCTGGCACAAGGAGTCTTTCAAGCCATTGAAGGCCTTCTCACACTCGTCAGTCCAAGTTACCTTCTTGGGTTTCTTCGGAGTTGTGAGGGCAGTCAGAGGAGCAGCTATGGTGCCATAGTCTGCCACAAAATTGCGGTAATAACCCGTGAGTCCTAAGAAGGCTCTCACTTGGGTTGGTGTAGTGGGGGTAGGCCAGTCTTGTACTGCTTGTACTTTACTGGGTAGAGGCTGTATCCTCCCTCCACCTACTTCATGTCCAAGGTAAACCACTGAGCCTTGTCCAATCTGGCATTTACTAGCCTTTATGGTCAAGTGGGCTTTCTGAAGAGCCTGGAGCACAATCCTGAGGTGTTTCACATGGTCTTCCCAGGTGGCACTGAAAACTGCTATATCGTCCAGATATGCAAGACAGAATTCGTCCAACCCATTCAACACATGATTCACAAGCCTCTGGAAAGTGGCAGGTGCATTCTTCAACCCGAACGGCATTACCCGGAATTGGTAAAGGCCGTCTGGAGTAGAAAATGCTGTCTTCTCCTTGGCATGTTCTGCTAAAGCTATTTGCCAATAGCCAGCAGTGAGGTCAAACGTGCTGAGGTACTTGGAGGCACCCAAAGTATCCACCAGCTCATCTGTTCGAGGCAAGGGGTGTGCATCTGTCTTGGTGACAGCATTCAGAGCCCTGTAATCCACGCAGAACCTCAATTCAGAAGTGCCTGCCTTTGGAACCAATACCACAGGACTGGACCAAGGACTACTAGAGGGTTCAATCACCCCAAGGTCTAACATCTTGTTGACCTCGGTCTTAATATAAGACCGTACTTTATCCGACATCCTGTATCCCCTACTTTTGGTAGGTACACTGTCTCCTGTGTCAATGTTATGTTTGCACCAAGGTGTCAAACCAGGCGACTGTGAAAACAGGGGGGAAAACTGCCTAAGCAAACTTTTCACCTCAGCCTGCTGATCAGAAGTCAGGTGAGGGGCCACTCGGACACCCTCAACGGAGCTATCTGAAGGACCGCTTTGGAACAGGTCGGGAAGAGGTTCTGACTCCTCTTCCTCAACGTCTGACGCCAGTAGCAGTGCTGCGATTTCGACTCTTGGGACGAAAGCCTTCAGCCTATTTACGTGGAACACTTTTGGAGCCTGTCCAGGCCTTCCAAGGTCCACTAAATAGTTCACCTCACCCAGGGGCTCCACCACTGTGTAAGGGCCTGACCATTTGTCCTGTAAAGCGCGAGGCCTTATAGGGTTCATGATCAGGACTTGCTGACCAGGGGTAAAGTGAATTAAGGAAGCTTTCTGGTCGTACCAATGTTTCACCAGCGCTTGTCCTGCCTTCAACTTTTCACTAGCCAAGCCCATCAGGAGTACCATCCGTTTTCTGAGCCCTAGCACATAGTCAACTACATTGGTAGTAACAGGGGGAGTGGGCATCTCCCATCCCTCTTTGACGATGGCTAAGGGTCCCCGTACGGGATGACCGAACAGAAGTTCGAAGGGGCTGAAGCCAACACCCTCCTGTGGTACCTCTCTGTAGGCAAACAGCAAGCATGGTAAAAGAAGATCCCATTTTCTTCTCTGGGGCTCCTCCAGAGCCCCAATCATGCTCTTTAGCGTTCTGTTGAAACGCTCCACCAGACCATTGGTCTGGGGGTGGTATGCAGAAGAGAACTTGTAGGTGACCCCACATTCTTTCCACATAGCCTGCATATACTTCGACATAAAGTTGCTGCCACGATCTGACACAACTTCTCTAGGGAAGCCAACCCTAGTAAATATGCCGAGTAAAGCTTTTGCAACTGACTTGGCAGTTACAGTCTTTAATGGGATGGCCTCAGGATACCTGGTTGCATGGTCGACCAGCACCAGGATAAACCTATTGCCTGAGGATGTTTGCGGGTCAAGGGGACCAACGATGTCGATCCCTACCCTTTCAAATGGTACCCCCACAACTGGGAGCGGTACCAACGGAGCTTGGATTGTCGCGCCAACCTTACCAGACAACTGGCAGGAGGCACAACTCCTGCAGTGACTTTCTACTTGCACCCCCATCTTGGGCCAGTAGAAGTGCATAGATAACCTTTGCTTGGTCCTCTTCATTCCAAGGTGACCAGCAAGGGGAACTTCATGCGCCAACTGCAGGAGGAAGGGTCTAACAGCAAGGGGAACCACCAACCTCCTATGGTCTCCTTCTGTAGACTCTGTGGGCTCACTGTACAGGAGTCCACCTTCCCAATAAATCCGATGCTTCCCAGGAGGTTCACCCTCAAGCTGGGAGCAGGCCTGTCTCCTTAGGCCTTCCAGAGATGGGCACTCACGTTGGCCCTTACTGAAGTCGTCCCTATCAGGACCTCCTTCAACTAACAAGTCTTTTAGTTCAGGATGGTCGTTGGGGTCGAACACTTCAGGCATCGCCACCTCCTCGTCAGGCTCGGGCGATTGACCAACTCCCTCCACCGCAGTGGTAGGCGAGCTCGGGGGAATATTCTCTTTCCCCCGTCGGGACTTGTTGACTCCTTTCGCCTTGGGTTTCCCCTTCGGCTGGGGCGGCGTATTAGACTTGGCCAATGCTGCCCGTGCTTGAGACCGTGTGTAGGGTCTTTCGGCAGTGTCTCCTACGAGCCCTAGAGCTCTGAGATCATTGCCCAACAAGACCTTTCCCGGGACGTTTCTCTGAATGCTCACTGGAATCCTAACTGCTGTACCACTTAAAGTTAGATTAACAGGGATCACGGGAAACATACGGAGGGGGCCGTCAGCCAACTTAGTGGGCATCAGAGTAGCTCTGGCAACTTCCTCTGAGTCTACCAAGGTAGAATCCACTACAGTTCGACTGCACCCACTATCCCTAAGAGCTGGAGTATCCACTCCATTGATCAGCACACTGTCTTTAAAGTAGTGCTTGGTATTATCCGGAATCCTAGCATACGCCTCTGCGACTTTAGGCTCCCAGGAACCCAGGGACACTAAAACTACCTCAGCCTCTATTCCGCTGGGAAATGAGTCTGAGGAGAAGGATGCTCCTGTAATCTCTTCTTCCTCGTAGGAGGAGAAGGCCAGATTAGCGGAGTGGACCCCCAAAGGTCTAACCTTACAACGGGGATCCCCCTTCACATGGTCAGTTGCTCCACAAGAAAAACAAGCCCCATTGGGTCTGTTTACGTAGGGAGGCTTATTATAACCAGAGTTCTGTTTCGGAGGCGAACCTCCACTACCCTGTGAGTTCTCGTATGGCTTACCCTTATTTTTCTTTTTGTGGCCCTTATGGGATGAAGATTTAGCAGATTCCCCACCCTCCATATCTTTGGACTTTTTCCCTTCCTCCTGCTTACCAGGATGAGTTTTGTCCTTATGGGACACTCGATGTGACACCCATAAGTCTGCTGCAATGGCCAGCTTCTTAGGATCGATCTCCTTCGAATCGGCCAAATGCTGCTTAAGCTCCGGGGAAGAAGAAGCAAAAATGTGTTCCAGCATGACCAGATTGATCATGCCTTCGAAGGTAGAAACCTTATAACCTTCAACCCAGCCAGTCAAGTTTTTCAGGGACTCAGCTACATACGACACCCAAGTACCACCTTCCTTTTTCTTATACTCTCTAAACCTTTTCAAGTATTGGGTCGGAGTCTTCCCAAACTTTAAAATGAGAGTCTGCTTCAACATTGCAAAATCAGCGCGCTCAGCCTTCGACATTTCCATAATGGCACTGCAACCAGAATGGGGCAGTCTGCTGAGTAACCATGCAATCTTATCCGCATTATCAACCTCTTGAACCTCGCATGCATACTCAAACGCATTCAACCAGTCCATAATGTCATTTCGTTCCTCATACACACTGAGCAGATCTTTTGGAAACCGTGGATGAGAGGAAGCCCCAGAACCATGTCCAGGACCCTTGGACCCATTTGCGAACTGAAGCTTGGCCAGTTCCAACTGGTGATCCCTGTCTTTTTGTTTTTCTGCCTGGTCGATTTTCAGTTTGGCTATGCTGAATTCAAGCTCCTGCTGCCTAAACCGCAGCTCTTGCTTCTTGAATTCAAGCATAGCCTCCCCATCAACACTGGCAGAGGAAACGTTAGACATTACATCCTCCCTGTCCTCGTGGTCGTGATGGATCAGTGCAGCGGCAGAACCGTCGGTTCTGCCAGTGAGAGCAGCCCCACCACCTTCTGCACTGTCCTCGGAAGTTATAGCGTCAAGCTGCGCTTCTTGCCACGCCACGATTCTCTGGATCATTTCCAATTTAGTGCCTTGAGAGGAAACCCCTCTCTCCGCACACATCTTCTTCAATGTTTCAGATTTCGAAGCATTTAAGGTTAATAAAGTATTCGTTTCCATACTGTTGATAGGACTATGGCCTTTTTAACGTTATATTCAATACTTTACTGCGTGTCCTGGTTGGAATAACCTGAAAACGCCTTAGCTCGTGCGCAACACTGGATACCTTCAGTCGGATCCCACCGCTGTACACCAATTTGTTAAGACGGATTTCTGAACTCTGTCCTGGTGGTGCAGAAGTTCAGAAGGCCAACCTAATTACTTGGAACAGGGTAACCTCTGGACAAGCCAGACCAATCAAGGTAGCGATCGCGGCGGTCAAGACTAGGTCTCAAGAGGGGTGAGGGTGACTGAAAGCCCGCAATGAGCACACAAAGCAAGAGCGCTTACAAACTACTCCAAACAGTTGTTTATATCAAAAATAGATACACATTTATTATAAGGCCTTGAAACTAATAACCACAGTAAAAGCAGCAATATACAACGATATTAAACCAACACATACACTATCCACCCAATATATATACAGAATACACAGTTTCACAGCATTAGCAGCACGAAATATGTTATCCACCTGCAGGGGAAGGAAAACAGGCAGTGCGAACCAATGCGTGTGATATGTCCGCCTTCTGAGGCCCCTAACTAGATGGTAGTCCAATCCCTACGAAGAGTGGAGCCTAGCGCTCAAAAGTACCTGCACACGTCGGTGCCAATGGGCAGAAGGTGAAGCTCTTCGGAGGACGTTGGACAGCTCTGTAGGGTGCCCTAATGAAGGAGAACACGGTCCGCGACTCTAGCGCCGCCTCCACTGTGAGGCAGAAGTAGGGCGCGAGTACGGACAAGGGGAGCTGTATTTACAGCGGGGAAAAGCAAGGGGCACTGCAGGAGGGCGACCAGATCCTAGCTAATCTACTCACCGGTCCCCG